>NW_015539905.1:34774-103465 GCF_001515605.1 Sinocyclocheilus anshuiensis
ACCAGCCCACAACTCCGCGTCGTCAGCCAACGCCCAACCACTGGCTTCCCAAGACTGAACTTCCAGCCAATCAACAACCTCGGGAAACCCCTTTTTCGATGACAACAAAGGGAACCCCTTTACACAGGCAACACTTACCTCCAGATTCTGTGCTGAACTGGTGCATTTAATATAATTTTAACCTCATTGAGGAATTCAGTGCGAGGGTTAATTAAGTGATAGATGGCTGTACATGTCTATGCAATTTCACAGATTACTATAAACTTGGGATTTCACATTTTCATTTTCTTAAACTCATTCTTTCCTCACTTTCTCTCTTTCTTCACACGAAGGCTATAGAATCTAGCGAACGTGTTGGGGGTCACCCAGCGCGCAGCTCTACAAATATCTGTCAGCGAGGCACCATGAGCCAGCATCCAGGAGGATGCAACACTTCTAGAAGAGTGAGCTCCCAACCCGAGCGGGCAGGGCACACCCTGTGCCTGATAAGCCAGGGTGATGGCATCCACAATCCAGTGGGCCATCCTCTGCTTAGAGACGGCCTTCCCCTTCTGCCGGCCTCCGTAACAGACGAAGAGCTGGTCTGATGTCCTAAAGCTTTGTGTCCGGTCTATGTAGTATCTTAAGACCCGGACGGGACAGAGCAAAGCTAGGGCTGGGTCTGCCTCCTCCAGGGGTAGTGCTTGCAGGCTCACCACCTGATCCCTGAAGAGAGTAGTCGGAACCTTGGGCACATAGCCGGGCCGGAGCCTCAGGATTACCTGGGAGTCAGCCGTCCCAAACTCTAGGCACAAATCGCCGACCAAAAATGCGTGCAGGTCCCCTACCCTCTTGATGGAGGCCAGTGCAAGCAGGAGCAGAGTTTTCCTCGAAAGAAACTTTAGCTCGACTGACTGCAAAGGCTCAAATGGGCCCTGCTGTAGTGTTTTAAGAATCAGAGACAGGACCCAAGAGGGTATAGAGGGAGGATTTAACCTTCTGGCCCCCCTAAGGAACCTGATGACCAAATCATGCTTCCCTACCGACTTCCCTTCCCTTCCCGTCATGGTTAGCAGCAATCGCAGTGACATAGACTTTAAGGGTGGAGGGAGACAGCCTTCGCTCTGTAAGGAATTTAACTCTTTTCAGAGGGGAATTGAATCTGAAGATTCAAAATCAACCTAATTGAACTGATTCCAAATTTAATAGTTCACACTTTATCAACTGTTCATCCAGTGAGACGTTAACATCTGTATATCTTAACAATTTGGATATTTGTATTATCCCTGGCCACAGTTTAACTTTAAATACACAACACAAGAAAAGAATTATTTATAATGAAACATTAATTTATTTGAACTACTCTATAGATGACATGGTACTACTAATGAAAACACACATACGCGCACACACACAGTTCGAAGGATGAGAGGTAACGGAGTTCTGAGGAAGTCCTAAAAGTCTAGTAAGTTATTCGTTCTTAGATCGCACCAAGAAAATCACAAAAGCAGAGATTTGGCTTATCTTTAGTTGCTTAAGATTAATTCAGCACCAGTTTTCCAGCTAGTAAGGAGACCTTGTTTTACTTGCGTTTGAGTTGAGAGCTGAGAGGGGTTTTCCTCATTGGCTAGTCCCAGGGAATCCCGGAGCCTCTGATTGGTTGCCGATCTGTCGTTTGGATGACGTCCTTTTGGGAGAGCCCTCGTGGTGAATGGTTGGTTGCCGGAAGAGCAACCAACGGAAGAGCTTCGGAAGTCGGTTGCCTTGGCTACGGATGGTGAGGCACTTGAAGTTCTTCTGAGAGTTTCTTTGCGTGGCTTTAGACTTTGAAGATTTCGGCACGAAGCTTCAACGGAGTGTTTGGGAGTCCTGGATGACCCAATCGCTTGATGGTGCAGCGTGTCAGCACCAGTTGGGGTGCAGTCGAACACAGGAGTAAGAGCGAAAGAGCGCTGATCTGTTTGGGACATTTGGTTTTAAGCGAGCCGATTTGGTCCATCCCAGAAGCGATTGTTCCAATCAGATATTGGCTGCAGGGCTTAGCCACGCCCTGCAAGGTTCCTCTTCCTGCATAAAATAACATGATGCTTCAATTTGTCACGTGGGGAATATCCTTGCCAGATTTTGTTAATACTTCTGTAAAGTTCCTTAATCATGCATATGATACCGAAAATCAACATTTCATTCACACCAAAGTCTTGCACATAAAATAAGCTTTCATTCAAGCTCAAATATCAGACATCTTGCATACACATTAATAACCTTATCTACTAAAAAGGGTTATAAAACATTGATTAAACTCCATCGATTACATAAAACACATAAAACACATCGAGCATAGAAAGGAAAAAACACATTATTCATGGATAAAGTTGCCCTAGTGGCAATACTTTAAATGATTGTCTTTTTGAAATTGTCTGTGTAAGTTTCTGTGTTTATTTGTTGGAAAGAAATAGTGAGTTGAAAATGTGCCGAAGAACAGGAAGCAGATGGTCAATGGGTCATGGGTTGTCACGCTGTATAGATCCTGTGTGCACGTGCAGGCCGGGAGGGTGTCAGTAAATTGGCCTTTTCCTGCCTAGCGATCACGAGGTATCTCTCAACTATATGTTGTGAAAGAACTCTTTAGTCCTTGATACAAAAGATCCCGTCATGTGATGGTGTGATTAGTTTAGACCTCATGATGGTTGAGAGGGGGGGGATCTTTAGATTCTCCTGGAATATGTCTGTGCAATAGTTCACATGGTGAATCCATAGTTTATTCGGGTCTGTTCGAGACAGAGATCCTACGCATCCCCCTTTGGCTCGGTGATGTTCCGAAAATCAGCGGGCACTGGAACAAGAGGCACAGTGAGAACAGGTACACACAAGACACAAACAACATCTCCATCACTAACTGAATCCTGGTGCAAGGTTTAGGTAATTTGGGATAATTGGGTAAGGAACACTTGAGAAGTAGGGGTGCATTGTTTAGGATTATGTAGAACCGGGTCGTTTTGAATGCTCTACTTGTCAGAGGTTCGACGAGGCGGTATAGGCATAATCTCAATCAGTTTTGTTGAGTTCTCAGGTTCAGATTCTTGGTCAGTTATATCACGTCGGAACATGTGCGGGACGCCGGACGTGCACTTGTTGAAAGACTCTTGGACGGCATTCACTCTCTTGTGGAGGAGGAAGGCAAGTGTCATAGTCACAACATATCCTACAATAGTAGAAACGCAAAGCGCTGTCAGCGGCAGACCAAGACCGAATGATTGGCGCGCCAGCGGGCGGAAGGCGAGCGATAGCTTATGAGGCTGTATCAACAGGAGTCAGATCAATAAGTTGCGTTCCTTCCTCCTTGATCCTTTCTTCCAATTCTGAATCGAGTACGAAGGAATGCTGTTTGAAGTAGGGTGAGATTTCGAGTTCGGCCTGATACTCGTCGTCGGTAAGGTGATACAATGCTAAATTGTCAATATGGAGGATCGAGCCCCTAGGGACATTGGTCCATAAAGTTTGGTTGGGCAGGATAATGCGCGTGGCAGTGTTGTGTTGATCTTAGGTGAGGGTAGCTGTACGAACTGGGGTGTTGACTAGCCATTGGTTTCCGACGATTTCGGCTTGTGTTGCCTTAATTTGGGACCGTGGTGTAGCTTCGGCAGGGCAGCTAGTATCAGGTCTAATGGATTCTAGGTCGCAGATGCCCTCGTTATTATCGCGGATGAAGGGTTTACTCGGGCAGAGGTAATGAATGTCCATAGTGAGCGTACACATTTTCAGATTTGGGGCCAGATACAACTGCTCGTTGTTATCGTGATACGCAACGCCTTCAGGAGTGTGCATTTTGACATAGGTGTTACTCTGCCAAAATCCCACATTCACAACGTCTTTTGAGCCGGTAAATGTTATTGGAGTCGATAATAGGTAAACTGAGGAGAAAGGCCAAGTCGCCTACTTCCGGGTCTACATATAAGTGAATAGCGCTGCCCAGGGAAAAGGCTAAGAGGGATCAAGTAGTGCGGAATCCTACTCATGGCTAAATTATCAATCGAGGAGCTTACTTCTCGTAGCATGTCGGCCATGAGGGTAGTTAGGAGTTGTATTTGAGTTAATCGTTTTGTACTAGTTTGTTGATGGATTTGATGGTTTGGTTTAGAAGGGTGCTATGGGTATTTAGAATTGTGATGGTGCCGTTCAGCGACTTCCCGGAGGTCTGTAGGGTGTGGCTCTGGACTGAGAGCTGCTGTCGTATCTCAGGCATTTCAGCCTGGATTTCGCCCACATGCCACCTCATGGTGGCCAGATTCACAGCATTAGCGGTGTTCATGCCAATGTTAAACAGAGTTCCTACAGCCGCAGCGGTCCCCAGCAGGGCGCCCAAAAATCGTTTGGGATGCCGGTTGTACCCGCTTAATTCAGCCTGGGTTACAGTCATTTTCTGTAATTGGTGCAGCATGTGGTTCACATCTGCCTGTGCATGGGCGAGGACTTCTCGAGTCCAACGGGCACAGGCCCAAGTGGTTTGAGCGGCTGAGAGGGTGTAGTGAGCTCTGAAAACATCACGGGGATCAAGTCGGACATACACCTTTTGGGTGTAGGTTTTGCAGTTCGTTATCAATAACCCCGGTTGTTCACGGAGTACGATCCCCGACGCTGGTCCTGGCTGGTCCAAAACTTGCTGTTTTGATCCTCTGCGTAATTGGGGTTATGCCCCAGCCAGAAGTTGCTTAACTTCTGGCTGGGGCATAAACCCAATTACGCAGAGGATCAAAACGGCGAGCCCGAACATCTCCCTGGTAACAGAACAGAAAAGAAGGAACAATTAGCAGCGAAGATCATGGTTTGGCGGTGTCGCGTCGATCAGTTGGCAACGGCTTTTCACAATGATTTACGACAATTTTGGTGAAAGGAGTCAATCCTAATTTTGGGACCTGTATTTAAAGATCAGTTAAGGGAATTCCCTGATGAGGAGACTAGAGGGGAAAGGAAATTATAGTGAGAGAGGAAAAAGGAAAAACACAAAGAGACACAAGGACACAAAATGAGGTGAGACAGCAAACGAGTGTCACATGTGTGGAGCAACTCCTCTCTACTAGAGGTTGATCCTAGCAGTGCGGTGGAGGAGAGTGTGTAGGTGTTATGTTTAAGAAAGGTAGCCATATGGTTTTCCTAGAGTGACAGCAATTAAGTTAAGTGTGGTGCAGAATATGGGATTGTCGTCTGTGTCAGTTGGTTTGATCTTCCCCCTTTTTCTGTCGGTTGGAGCCCTGGTGCCTCTTTATCTGGTTTTGATGGATCCATCGAAGGACTGGCTCGTTGTGCCCTTGTCTGATTTTTATTCGGTAGGCAACAGGTGAGAGCTTGTCCACAATCTCGTGGGGGTCCTGTCCAGTGAGGTAGGAATTTCTTTGACAGGCGATGGGGAGTGTTCTGCCTTGGTTGGGCAAAGCTGTAGTACCACACTTTGTCTCCGATGTTGAGCTCCTGGTGAGAGGCCTTTTGGTCGTAGTAGGCTTTACGACCTTCCGCGCTTCTTTGGAGTTGTTGTTGCGCGAAGGCGAAAGTCGTTCTCAGGTACTGATGCAACTCTTCCAGGTACTGGTCAATGGTATAGACGGTGACGAGGTTCATGTCACCAGGTTGGTACAGCAGGTGTAACGGTAGTGTCATTTGTCGCCCCGTCATCATCTCTAATGGGGATACTCCAGTAGACCGGTGAGGGGTGGCCCTGATGACCATCAGTACCAGAGGAAGCTTAATATCCCAATCCTTTTGAGTGACGGACACGTACTTCTTCAACATGCTGACCACTGTCCGGTTGACTCGTTCCACTTAACCTGAGGAAATTGGGTGATGACTTATATGGAGCTTGGCCTGTATACCCAGGAGTTTCCACACTTCCTGCATGACTTCGGCAGTGAAGAGGGTTCTTCGGTCAGAGTTGACCCTTAAAGGCAGTCCGAACCTTGAGAAGATGTGGTCTGCATGCCAGGCCAGTATGCTACTTGTTTGAGTGTTTCGTAGGTGGCCTTGGTGCCATGGTGTCCAGCGCATATGTTAGGAACATATGTGAGAACACCGTCTTTGAGACGCAACATGTGCTTGATAAGAGTTGAGCGTGCGGAGATCGTAGGAAGTGGCTAGGTCAGAGGTGGAAATGGGATGAGTTAATGGGTCCGAAAGGTGAGCTGCAATAGTTTGCAGTGTCGGATCCGAAGCTTGGAGGGCGAGGAGATCATCAGCGGCGAATTGAGGTGAGAGTTCGACGTAGGAGGAGGCGGGGGTTTGCGCGCCAGTGGCGTTCTGGCGGTGGGTTATGGCTGCCACTGATGGGTTGGGTGGGAGGGCAGGAAATGTCCAGGACTCTCCGTGTAATGCACCTGCTTTGGCGAGGGCATCAGTTTGGTCATTGAGATCTTTCTCTTGTCCTGGTTGACATGAGTGACCTCATGAGTTGACATTGGTTGCCACGCCATCCCTGATTCGTTGGCTGCTGAGGAAGGTGACTGGCTGGTGACATGTTTCAATGATAACCTTCTGAGCTCCAATGTAGTTGGAGAAATGCTGGATGGCCCACACAGTGCAAAGCAAAGCTTTTTCGCAGTCTGAGTACTTGCATTCTGGGGGAAGCAGCGTTTTGCTGGCGTAAGCGACCACTTGCTTGTCTTTGTCGTGGAGCTGGTACAGGCCTGCGCTATGGCAATGATTGGAGAATCCAGCGTCCAGACAGAATTCCCTTCCTGGCTCTGGGTAGGCACAGGCATTGTTTGTGCTCGCTCATAGCTGTGCCCTGGGCTTGAGTAATTGCACACTCCCAGAAAGCTTTGCAGCTCAGAAATGTTAGTGGGTGTCTTTGTTTTGGATTGCTTGGGTGCGGCTGGACTGTGGTTCGATGCAGTCTCGTCCGACGAGCAGGCCGACATAGTTCACTTTGGATTTACACCATTGTCCTTTGTGGAGAGTGATTTTCACTCCTGCCGTTGCCAGCTGGTTCAGGACGTGATCGATTTCTTTGAGGTGGTCTGCCACATTTGAGCTTTTCAGAAGAACATCATCCACGTAAACGAGGTTGCCTCTGGTTCTGGCATCAGGGCATGCTTTGTTCAGGAAGATGTTGAATTCCGCTGGTGAGTTGGCATAGCCAAAGGGGCACCGTGCGAAGGTGTACTGTCGATTGCCAAAGGTGAATGCCAGCTTGTGTTGGTCATCAGGGTGGACAAGGATTGTCCAAAAACCTGAGGCGACGTCCAGCGTGGAAAGGATTGTTGAGCCTTTGATTTTGGGGATCTCCTGGTCCAACTGAGTCATAGGCCATCGCGATAAGGGTACTTGCTGGTTTAATTGGCGATAGTCAATGGTGGGCCGCCATTTGCCGTTGGGCTTTAGAACTGGCCATATCAGGGCAGAGTATGTGCTGTTACAGGGGCGGATGACCCCCTTTTCCAGCATGGAATCTATGATTTCTTGCACTGGCTCATATGACGTTATTGGAATCTTGTACTGTTGCACAAATGTGGGTGGCGCATTTGGGCTTGTCGGGATGCGCACCGTGTGGATGTCGGTCAGGCCACAATCCAGGGCGTCCTTTGCGAAGGAGTCCTTGTACTTGTACAGAACCTCTTTGAGTCCTTGGCGATCTGCTTCCTTATTGAGGGCATCTGCCTCACTCAGGATCTGTTGGATTTGTGCATTGAATCCGGCGTAGGGTTCTTCCATTGTTGAGTCATTTGAGGGGCTCTGGGCCTTGATGGTCACCTGTGCAGGTGATTCTGTCATGGGCTGTGTTGAGACAGCGTAGACCGCGAGGTGAGTGTCATCTGTTAGTTCTGATCGGTGTGGAAGATTTTTATTGGTTAAAATATGAACTAATCAAGTATAATCAATGTGAATCTAGTCATTTATATATCAAGTTATTCTACTGTTATAATCATGTATCTGCCTGTGTGTGAGGCCTGCATGAGAATGGAATGTGCAGACAGTGCAGGGGTACAGAATATGCTGGAGCTGCACACTCTATTTGGACATTAGACAAAATATATGATGAGACCTCCTTGGTGCAGACATTACAAAAATAAAGTATATGGTAAAGTTGCACGTCCTGTTTTGACATTAGACAAAATATATGATGGGGCCTCTTTAGTCATGGAACATAAATTGGGGCATCCTGTCTGCATCTGGGTGGCAGGCTGGAGACACAGCCAAAGGAGGTAAAAGAGTTGATAAACAATAACCATATGTATGAAATGCATTGAACATGGGCACGCCTTTGGGAAGCACTGTATAAAAGAGAATACAGACTCGATAGAGTTTCTGCAGATTATCTCTAGACTGCATTATCTTTCTGATAATAAAAGTATATTTTTCTGGCATCAAAAACCCAAGTGTTCAAGTGTGATTCTTCATAGAAACGGCAAGAGCCACCACAAATTGGTGTCACGAACAGGATTGGAAAGGAGCAGAGGGTGGAGGACCACTTTGGGCTGGCTTGACGAACAACACTAATAGTGGCCACTAAACAATAAGGTAGGCAGTTTTTTGCTTATATAAGTTTTGTTTGCCAGAGTCAGCCAGTGGTGGTATAGACCATCAAAAATGCTCCTCCAAATTTAAAGAAAAAGAAAAAGGGTTTTGATTCCAGAAGAAATAATTGCATGCACTGATCTGTTTTACTGTAATAGTAAATGAGGGCAGATTGTGCATGCAAAAATCTGTTTACTGTCCAGAGGGCCTTGATGGAGGGCAGTAGACGTTAAGCAGATATACATTGCATGCAATGGTCTGTGTTTATTGTTAATCAGAATCAGAATCAGAATCAGAATGAGCTTTATTGTGAGGTATGTTTACACATACGAGGAATTTGTTTTTGTGACAGAAGCTTCCACAGTGCAACAGAATGACAGTGACAGAACAATAAAACACAGATAATAAATAAAACATAGAACAAGTAAATAAGGAATAAAAATATACAAATCGACAATTGTATGTACAGGTATATAACAATAGACAGTTGTATGTACAGGTATATTATATGCAAATTGAAATGTAGACTGAGTATGTGTGTTAGATAAATAAGTGTATGAGTGAATAAATAGTGTGTGTTCCACAGTTAATTGTCAAGTGTTCATGAGATGGATTGCCTGAGGGAAGAATCCATCTCATGAACACTTGACAATAACTGTGGAACACACACTATTTATTCACTCATACACTTATTTATCTAACACACATACTCAGTCTACATTTCAATTTGCACATAATATACCTGTACATACAACTGTTGTATAATATACCTGTACATACAACCACCGGCCTTTGAAGGATAGCAATAGACATTAAGCAGATAAAGTAAAGGGAAGCGTGCAAATCCTATGGCTAGGCAAAAATTCCTGCAGGGTACTGCTTTTTTACTGTGTTGAGGAAGTGTATCAGTGAAAGAGCGAGTAACTGACAGGACTGTAGTGCAGTCTGTGTAAATGTATGTGTCTATGTCTGTCAGAGTGTATTTGTAACTTGTGGTTGTATGAGAAAAGAAACTCTATATCTGGTGGAGCAAAAGGTGTGTGCCCCTCCTGGACCGTTACTTGAGTGTGATCAGGTCACGGAGACGGATGCAGCTGATGTTATGCTGGAGAAGAAAGAATGAGTGTATGAGCCCTAAGCAATAAAGGGACTTGTATGAATGTTGTTTTAAAAAAGTGTTCCAAGATATGAATTTTGCAGATTATTGAAATAATAATAGATTAATTGAAATAAGATATACATTTATTATTTAATGACATGTCATAACAGATGAATAAAAAGATTGCATGTGCTTAAAACTTTATATCTAATATGTGAAGACTTCTAAAATTTGTATCTTGTTATCCCTGGGACACAGTATGAAAGTTAATCCACTACAGAGTTTCAGAGATTTAGACGTGAGTTAACTAAAAGATAACTTGTGTAGTGCAATGTTGAATGAGAGCAAGATTGGGTGACCAAGTTCATAGAAATTTTGATTTAAAAGCTATTTTACAATAATAATGGAACTTGTTGATTAAATATTTAAATAAAAGGAATTAATTTATGTTGGTTGGGGAAAATTAATTCACCATTACCAGATTATTCTGAATCATGTATGCAAATATAGAAGAAAAATGATGATTAAAGTCTTTAGTTTACCATACGCATATCATGCTGTTCTAAAAGGAAGGATTATTTTGTTTAATTGCAGTATATAATAAAGGTAGTACTGCTGCTTTCTGCATTTTGCAAAGAAAAAACTGCTTGCTAATTTTCTGCAATGAAGAAATTGCTTTACTAAAATAGAAAAAGGGAACTGCTGTTTTTAACCAGATGAGATTGTTTTTATTAAGGGACCATTGAAAGAGATGGTTGAAAAGTGAAAATTAGATAAAGAGCAGATTGCTCAGACACAATTTGGTCAGAGTTTACAAAGGTTCGATTTGATGAATGCAGTCTCTGAGTGTTCAAATTTCAGATGACTTCTGGAACAGTGCCTTGACAAAGGGAAGCAATGAACTGGAGTCTGACACAGCTGCAGAGAGAAGAAGAGGGAGGGGCTGATGGACGCTCACCTCCCCTCCTGAAAGAAGAGTTTACACTTCAGCATGGAGAAAGGCTGACTTAATGTTATTCTACTATTATAATCATGTATTTACCTGTGTGTAGAGGCCTGCATGAGAATGGAATGTGCAGACATTACAAAACTGTAGTATATGGTGAAGCTGCACATCCTATTTGGACATTAGACAAAATATCTGATAGGGCCTCTTTAGTCATGGAACACAAATTGGGGCCTCCTGTCTGCTTCTGGGTGGCAGGCTGGAGACACAGCCAAAAGAGGTAAAAGAGTTGATAAACAATAACAATAATAAATATAATGTATATATTGAACATGAGCACGCCTTCGGGAAGCACTGTATAAAAGAGTACAGACACAGACTCGATAGATTGTTCTGCAGAGCTTTCTCGGTTTTATTGTCGCTGAATAATAAAATCTAAATTCTGGCATCAAAACCCCAAGACTTTGAGAATGATTCCCCACAGCAGCGGCAGAAGCCACCACACTTCCTGGACCAGCAGCCTGCTCACACAAAGACTGATTACCACTTGCTCCGAGAAGCCCTCATTAAAGAATTCACTGACCCTGAGTCAGAACAAGGACTAGTGGCTGCCCTAGAGACGAAACAAGGTCATCATGAATCTCCTCAAGCCTACTACAGCCGACTCTGACGAGCATACTTTGGAACTCACAACGAACCTGACATGGAAGATGATCTGAACTTCAATACTCTCTTCCTGAGAAACCTTCATCCTGGGGTAAGCCACCATCTTGGCGTCCTCGCATGTCTGCGAACAATGAGTGCTCAACAGTTGCGAGACTTGGCGCACAAAGCTTATGGCAAACAAAAGATGGCCTCAGAAAAGGGCGCCAAATCCACAGTAGTTTTTTACTTCAACACTCAAAGTCAGGGGCTGGCTCTAGAGGGCGCCCAACATCAAGACCATGCCAAGCCGCCACCCAAAGAGTGGAATGCACCCTTGTCCCACAGAGAACAGGACTCCCACACTGGTACCCAACCTAAACAGAGGAACAACTGCTGGGATCGACCGCGTGGATGACAACACTCACCAGGACGTCACCGGGAGAAATCATGGGACCAAACAAGACGCGAGTTAACTAAAAGATAACTTGTGTAGTGCAATGTTGAATGAGAGCAAGATTGGGTGACAAAGTTTTTGACAAAAAAAATTTTTGATTCAAAAGCTATTTTACAATAATAATGGAACTTGTTGATTAAATATTTAAATAAAAGTAATTAATTTATGTTGGTTGGGGAAAATTAATTCACCATTACCAGATTATTCTGAATCATGTATGCAAATATAGAAGAAAAATGATGATTAAAGTCTTTAGTTTACCATACGCATATCATGCTGTTGTAAAAGGAAGGATTATTTTGTTTAATTGCAGTATATAATAAAGGTAGTTGAAAACTATGTCAAAGTGATGATGCAATGTCAAAGCCAGGGCCAGGGCCAAGTTCAACACCAAGCAGCAAGGACCAGGACCTTTTCCTCTGCTCATTGCAGGAGCCTGACTCAGACCCTTCGAATCATGACTGCCATAAATGTCCACGACACATCAGTGTCCGACGCAGCACTAGCCCTGTGGGCGGAGAACTCAGCTATCAGCCTGAAGCTTTTCAGAGCATTGAAGCAAAGACACCCGAGTCTACCACATGTCTCAAAACACAGCAGCTTCCCTCTCAGTCCCTGGTTGACAACCATGGCTACCTCCCGGAAGTCCAAGAGTTTTGGAGCGAGTACATCCTGTCATATGTTCGACGGCTCGCGTACGTGGGTTCGAGGACCCTGCCCCCCGCCCCCCGCCCCCCAGAAATTTTTGGCGGGCGAAGCGGGGCCCAACGGGAGCCCCCCGAAGTTTGGGACCCCCAAAAGCAGTTCAGCCTTTCCCCACAGGGTGGCAAATGGCCGTCCCACCCCAGGATTACGACAGTGGCATTCACCCATATTGGGGGGTGGACACTTTTTCGTCCTACGAACCCACTATTTGTCCATTCGCCCATTGGAGCGCCGGAATGACCCCTGGACCCCGGCTGACCACTGCCCCGCCCCCGGGCCACGCCCCCCTAGGTCCCACGAACCCACTATTTGTCCATTTGCCCACTATGTTGACGGAATGACCCCTGGACCCCAGCTGACCGCTGATGACCACTGCCCCGCCCCTGGGCCACGGCCCCATGTCCCAAGAACCCACTATTTGTCCATTTGACAATTATGGTGACGGATTGACTCCGCTGACCACTGCCCCGCCCCCGGGCCACGGCCCCAGGTTCCACGAATCCACTATTTGGCCATTATAGTGACGGAACAACCCCGGACCCCCGTGGACACCCTGGCCATGCCCCCAAGGTCCCACGAACCCACTATTTGTCCATTTGCACACTATTATGACGGAACGACCCCCGGACACCCGTGGACCCCCTGGCCACGCCCCCAGGTCCCACAAACCCACGATTTGTCCATTTGGCCATTATAGTGACGGAACAACCCCGGACCCCCGCGGACCCCCTGGCCACGCCCCCAGGTCCCACGAACCCACTATTTGTCCATTTGCCAGAATCCAGAGTTTCAAGAAGATAGGAGAAACTTTTTTTTCCCACCCAAAAAAACTCCAAGGTGTACGAACCCATTCAAATAAGCTGAAAGTGGGACCCAGAGCGATGTGCCAAAAAGGCCCGGCCTGGCCCTGGGACCCCAAAAAATATTTTTCCTGATTTTTCATCCGTTTCTCTGTCTGCCATTGAAGTCAATGGGAGAGACACAGAAACAGGCCCGATTTCAGTTAGATGCGCAGCCGGACTTAAAAGGCTTAGGAAGCGGCTAGGACCCTCAAACTCAAGGTCCCGAACGAGGGGCCCACGACGGTGGTGTGTGCTGAGTTTCGAGGTCCGTTGACCTTCCGTCTCCATACGGGAGACGTCCCGCTTCCCATTTAAGCGCTTAACTGTTTCGTGGACGCGCAGTTCCTTCTTTGACCTTTTAACCCGTGAACGAGGTTGTAGGGTCAACAAACTTTTCCGCCCGCTCGAGGGACCCCTGATGATACGCAAATGGCGCCCTCTAGTCAATCGGCCCTTTCAGAGCCGCGTTCACGAAACCGCTAGGCCAAACCCATTCAAATAAGTGGCAAGTGGGATTTATTCAGAAAGGTCCCAGGGGCCCGAAATTCATCCCAAAGGCGCCGGGCCTTAGAGCCAAAGGAAAAGTTTGAGGCCTTCTGCACAAAATCTCTCTCTCAGCCCTCTTTGTCTCTTACACAGTCAGAGCCTTTTGAGTGCTTTTATGCTAAAGGAGAAGTGCTTTTGTTCAGAAGGTCGTACGGATTCGTGCTTCAGGGCTGTGAGCGAGGGGCCCCTGAGGTGTGAGAATCTCTAATCGCGGGGCCCTACGTCCTATGGTCTCCAAACGGGGGACGTCCCTCTCCCCATTTAAGCGCGTAACTGTTTCGTGGATGCGCGGTCCCTTTTTTGACCTGTTGACCCCTGAACGAGGTCGAAGGGTCAGCAAACATTTCCGCCCGCTAAAGGGACCCCTTACGATATGCAAATGGCGTCCTTTAGCATATCTCCTTCCATGCCCCCAAGGTCCCATGAACCCACTATTTGTCCATTTGCACACTATTGTGACGGAACAACCCCCGGACACCCGTGGACCCCCTGGCCATGCCCCCAGGTCCCACGAACCCACTATTTGGCCATTTGCACACTATTGTGACGGAACGACCCCCGGACACCCTGGCCACGCCCCCAGGTCCCACGAACCCACTATTTGGCCATTATAGTGACGGAACAACCCCGGACCCCCCGGCCACACCCCCAGGTGCCATGAAGCCACTATTTGTCCATTTGCCATTTAATGAATGGGTTAGCTATAGTAGTTTAGTGGGATGATTGTCTACTTACCACTTAAAGCGTTCCTATACAATAAATTGCAAGTGGGACATGTGTCCACTTGCCATTTAATGAATGGGATCGCTATGGCAGATTAGTCCATACGGGAGACGTCCCGCTTCCCATTTAAGCGCTTAACTGTTTCGTGGACGCGCGGTTCCTTCTTTGACCTTTTGACCCGTGAACGAGGTCGTAGGGTCAACAAACTTTTCCGCCCGCTCGAGGGACCCCTGATGATACGCAAATGGCGCCCTCTAGTCAATCGGCCCTTTCAGAGCCGCGTTCACGAAACCGCTAGGCCAAACCCATTCAAAAAAGTGGCAAGTGGGATTTATTCAGAAAGGTCCCAGGGGCCTGAAATTCGTCCCAAAGGCGCCGGGCCCTAGAGCCAAAGGAAAAGTTTGAGGCCTTCTGCACAAAATCTCTCTCTCAGCCCTCTTTGTCTCTTACACAGTCAGAGCCTTTTGAGTGCTTTTATGCTAAAGGAGAAGTGCTTTTGTTCAGAAGGTCGTACGGATTCGTGCTTCAGGGCTGTGAGCGAGGGGCCCCTGAGGTGTGAGAATCTCGAATCGCGGGGCCCTACGTCCTATGGTCTCCAAACGGGGGACGTCCCTCTCCCCATTTAAGCGCGTAACTGTTTCGTGGATGCGCGGTCCCTTTTTTGACCTGTTGACCCCTGAACGAGGTCGAAGGGTCAGCAAACATTTCCGCCCGCTAAAGGGACCCCTTACGATATGCAAATGCATATTATGCCTTTAGCATATCTCCTTCCAATTATTTTAAACCCATTGAATAAATAGCAAGTGGGATTGCTTCAAATTTGGCATGGTGGCCACTGGTGCCCCCCCCCCGAGTGAGGTCCCAAAGGCGCCGGGCATATTTTAGAGCAAAATAGAGGTACTTTTTTCTGAAGGTCCTACGGCTTTGTGCTTCGGGGCCCCTGAGATGCGAGAATCTTGAATCTCGGGGCCCTACCACCTGTCGTTCCTGAACGGGGGATGTCCCGCTTCCCATTTAAGCGTGTAACGGTTTCGTGGACGCGCGGTCCCTTTTTTAACCTTTTGACCCCCGAACAAAGTCGTAGGGAAACCGCTAGGGGCCCACGAAATCGCTAGGCCGAACCCATTCAAATAAACTGCAAGTGGGATTTAGTTGGAAAGGTCCCAGGGACCCCAAATTTTACGTAGGGGTTTGTGGGGGCCCCTGACGCACTCCGCTGAGAGCGCGGGCCGATCGGAGCATCTTTAGCCGGAAGTCGTAAAACAGCTAGAGAGGGCGCTGGTGAGCGTCCGTGGGTCGGGGGCGCCTGCCCCCTGCCTTAGGGCCGCGTTCGGATGCGTTCCGTAAAAATAGTGGGCAAGCGGTGAAAGGTCAAAGGTCGAGGTCAAAGTCGTTCCGGCACGATAGCGGGAAAATGGACAAATAGTGGGTTCGTGGGACCTGGGACCTCGGGGGTGGGCGGTGGTCCGCAGGGATCGAGGGGCCATTCCGACCATCTTAGCGGCGAAATGGACAAATAGTGGGTTCATGGGACGAGGCCCTTGGCCCAGGGGGCCACCATGTACCCGGTAGAGAGATGAACAAATTCCAACACTGTGGACGCACAGGCCCTGGGGTAAGAGCCCTGTACATTCATTTCAAGGGGAGAATGGACAAATAGTATGGTTTTGGGATCGACTACCCCCTTTTGCCCCCCAAAAGGATTGGAAATGGACCTTTAAAGGACCCATGGACGGGGGGGTGGGGTCAACAAGCGAGTCTTGCCCCCTAGAGGCGTCCATAACCCCCCTATTCCAGGGCAAGCAAATCGGGGCATGCGGAAGGTGGGGTAAGCAGAAACGTCCCAACCCCCCTTTAAATAACAGGCTAATGGGATCCAAATCCAGCCTACGGTCCCTTCGAGTCACTATGCGTCCAATGGCAATTTATTTGTATGGGTTTTTTTTCCATGAACCCACTATTTTGACTTCCTCCTGTTGATACAGCCATAGAAGC
The DNA here is from genome assembly GCF_001515605.1 of Sinocyclocheilus anshuiensis. Classification (NCBI taxonomy): domain Eukaryota; kingdom Metazoa; phylum Chordata; class Actinopteri; order Cypriniformes; family Cyprinidae; genus Sinocyclocheilus; species Sinocyclocheilus anshuiensis. Next base: position 51,211 of record NW_015539905.1, read on the forward strand.
TATTGCTCGCCTTCTGCCCGCTGGCACGCCAATCATTCGGTCTTGGTCTGCCGCTGACACAGCGCTTTGCATCTCTACTATTGTAGGATTTGTTGTGACTTTGACACTTGACTCCCTCCTACACAAGCGAGTGAATGCCGTCCAAGAGTCTTTCAACAAATGCACGTCCGGCGTCCCGCGCATGTTCCGACATGATAAAACTGACCAAGAACCTGAACCTGAGAACTCAACAAACCTGACTGAGATTACGCCTATCTCAACTCGTCGAACCTCTGACAATTAGAGCAATCAAAATGACCCAATTCTAGATAATCCTAAACAATGCACCCCTACGTCGTCTCACGTGTTCCTAACCCAGTTATCCCAAATTACCTAAGCCCTGCACCAGGATTCAGTCATTGATGGAGATGTTGTTTGTGTCTTGTGTGGGCCTGTTCTCTCTCTCTCTGCCTCACGTTCCAGTGCCCGCCAAGGTTCGCACCGGGAACCTCACTGAGTATAAACTATTGAAGCACCTTGTGAGCTATCGAACAGACACATTCCAGAAGAATCAAAGGATCCCCCTCCAAACCATCATGAGGTCTAAACTAATCACACCATCAATTTCCTGTCAACGCCTTGTCGTTATCTCCTCAGAATAATCGGAAGAGTGATAAAATGATGAAAAAAAAACGAATCCAATCATGAGACAACAGAGATCTTTTGTATCAAGGACTAAAGAGTTCTTTCACAACATATAGTTGAGAGATACCTCGTGATCGCTATGCATGGAACTATAGTTATAGGCACAGGAAAAGGCCAATTTACTGACACCCTCCCGGCCTGCAAGAGCACACAAGATCTATACAGCGTGACATCCCATGACCGCGTTGACCATCTGCTTCCTGTTCTTCTGCACATTTTTAACTCACTATTTTGCAGCCAAAGAAACATGGAAACTTGCACAGACAATTTCAAAGATAATCATTTAAAGTATTGCCAGTAGGGCAACTATATTCACAAATAACGTGTTTTATGTATTTTATATGCTTGATATGTGTATTGTAACCTATGGAGTTTAATCAATGTTTTATAACCCCTTTTAGCAGATAAAGCTATTAATATGTGTGTAAATATGTGAAGTTTGGGGTTAAAGGAATGGTCGCAATAATTGCAGAACATTAAAATGAATGAAATGGTGATATTCGGTATCATACACGTTACAACACTTTATAGAAGTTATTAACGAAACCTGCAAAGATATTCCCCACATGACAGGCAGAACATTAGGTTAATGTATGCACGGAAAAGGAACCGTACGGGGCGTGGCCCCGCCTTGCAACAAGCTGATTGGAAGACCATGACGTGGGATGAACTTATGTGGCTCGATCAAAAACCCAATGCCCGAACAGATCCGCGCTCTTTTGCTTTTGTTTGATCATGCTCCAGCTTGCGCACCCTCACCACACCATCCGCCCACCACTCCGCTGAAGCTTCGTGACTGCCGAAATCTTCGAAGTCTAAAGCCACGCAAAGAAACTCTCAGAAGAACTTCAGGTGCCTCACCATCCGTAGCCAAGGCAACCGACTTCCGAAGCTGCTCCGTTACAAGGCAAACACTCATTCACCATGAGAGAATCCCAACAACGTCATCCAAGGAAGATTGCCAGCCAATCAGCAACGCTGTGATTCCCCTCTGCTGGAGACAAGCCAATGAGGAAAATCCCTCTCAACTCGCAACTCAACGCAAGTAAAACAAGGTCTCCTTACTAGCTGGAAAACTGGTGCTGAATTGATCTTAAGCAGTAAATATAAGCCAATCTTTGCTTTTGTGATTTTCTTGGTGCGATCTAAGAACGAATAACTTACTAGAATTTTGGGACTTCAGTCAAACTCTGTTAATCTTCATCCTTTGAACTGTATGTGTGTGTGTATGTGTGTGTTTTCACTAAATACTAAATACTATTTAGTTTAGTCCCTGTCCTTAGAGTAGCTCAATAAAACCTCTTGTTTCATTATAAGAATCATTGTCTTGTGTTGTGTATTTTAAAGTTAAAACTTTACCCAGATCTTGCTACTTAGCTCGTATCTTAATAATCATCACTAACAGTTATTATGACCATGGCCAGGGCATAATATAAATATCCAAATTGTTAAGATATACTGATGTTAACATCTCGCTGGACGAACATGATAAAGTGTAAACTAACAAATTTGGAATCAGTTCTAATCAGGTTGATTTTGAATCTTCAGATTCAAATACCCCTCTCAAAAGAACTAATTTCTTACACGGTCTCAGGACACAACTGCATCGCTACCGACCGCTCCACCAGGGGGGATCGCCGTATACCCCCTTGCTGCACCCCCGTCGAGGGTGGTGAGGGAGGAGGAACCAGCAGGTCGGTTTCCGGCAGTAAAAGGTGCCGTCCATGACCTGGTGAGCTCCTCATGCACCTCCGGGACAAAAGGCACCGAGGCGGGGCGTTGAGAACCAGCGCGAGCCAACCCGTGAAACCAATCGTCCAACCTCGAGGGCTTGGGACAGGTGGAGGTTTCCACTCGAGCCTTAACCTCTCGGCGGCCTGGGAAAGCATAGCCGACATCTCTCGATCCGATTCAGGCATTGCCACTGTCCCGGAGGGCGGCAGCGCAGCTGAATCTTCCTCTCCAGAGAGCTCTCCCTCCGATGCAGTGATTGACATCCGGTCACCGGGAGGAGCACCGAAGGATACCGCTGGTATGCTCTTTGAAGAGGGCGCAGCACATTCCTTTGGTGGCTCGACTGGTTGCGAAGTGCTAGAGGAGTGATAGTTCCCCGAGGGTTGGTTCCCTGAGGGGTTTGCCACCACTGTAACCCTCAGACCGCTCATTCCACTGCCCGAAGTAGTCCACGCCTGGCTGCCACCAGGACGAACACTAGATCGCGGCAGAGGCAACGGAGCTCCGCCCCCCTGGAGGAAACGGAGTCTGGCCCGCAGCTCCGAGATGGTCATCTTCCCGCAATGGGAACATGACTCATCCATGAATGTCACCTCAGCGTGCTTAATGCCCAGACACGTGAGCCAGCGATCGTGACCATCACCTGGTGCCAGGTAATGACCGCATCCAGAAACGCATGGGTGAAACGGCATCTTTAAAAAAACGATCCGTGTAAGCTCCTTTAGAGAAATAAGCTCTTTCAGGGAAATGCTCTTTTAGGTGCCGAGACGCACGGGGGAGATGGCCGCTTGCAGCACAACAGGGGGTAGTGCAGCCTGAAGTGCGCAACCCACTCGACACAGGAACGACCACCACTGAAGCGTCGTCTGCCAACACAAGAAGCTCCCTAGAGCACGTTAAATTCGTCACACACGAAGCAGTTGGTAGGAGCAGAGCGATGTTGTCGCTCGGCTCCTCAGCGAAAAGCTGGTATGTGTTGCACCGGCTGCCTTTTTATGCTCACACTGTGATCAGCGGCAGCTGGATGCAATTATCACATGCCAATGTGCATTGGCTCCTTTAGTTTACACTTGAAGCGGATTGATCTCTCTAAAGCGAGATCCCTATTCGTGACCGCACCGACGTGACGTCGAGAGTGACCGACTGAAAGGGAACTAATTTTAAGTACTGAGCAGTACCTACGTATTTTAAAATACAAAAACTTAAATGTATCAATCTAAATATGCTTAAATTTTATAATGGTGTAAACAAAACTTTTATTGTAGAAATAACTTAAATTTATTAGTAAAATCTACTTAAAATATTATGTTACACCAGCTAATAAATTTGAGCAAAACCGTTCATTGGGATACTGAAATATTTAAGCATTGCCAACCAAAGATTTTTAGGTAACACTGCTTAAAATTCCATGTGAAATTTATTTAAAAATATAGTGCATCATTTTTGCATCCCTCTTCTTAAGTAAATCTAGCATATTATTTTTTTCAGTGTATGTAATTCTATATGCAACAATCATTTGTTTCATGTCAGCTCAGTTAGATCCAGACTTCACAGAATGGAGCAGATTAAGTTTTCTCAAGTTTATAAATCTATTTACAGGACATTTCATACAATTGCCACACTTTCCACAAAATTAAGTTCAAACATATTTTCAGGTCTGTCATTTTACATAGTTACAGAGACCCACTTTTCTTATTATTTAAGTTGACATGAAGAGTTAAACAAGTGAAATATAATTTAACTGATTCTTCATTCTCTTGCTTTTTGAAATGAAAACAGCAAACATGTTTTTAGAGTTTAAGTTTCATTAATTTTAATATTTATTTAATGTTAATGCTATTTTATTTCTGTCACTTCATGTAGGGCACATTCTCCAGGTCTGACATCCGGCTGTCAAAGTGTTTTTTGCCAGAGGAGAGGACTGTGTTAGCACTTTACTGCGGCAGCTGTCCGATCATTGCACTGATAACACTCAGCCATATCAAGATGTTCAGAAGATCACTGCATTTGCCAAATAGCCATCTAGGAAAGCACAAGACTTTGTAACATGCACAAAAGGCATGTGAGAGTTATGTGGCACTGTTAATGATAACAATGGTTTAACAGTAAGCCCTGAGTACGTGTGCACAGAAACAAGAAATTGTTGAAAATCAATGATTTTACTGGTTTGGATGTTCTCACAGCATCTTTGATTTCTGATTTAAAATGGTTAATAAATGATTTTAATGTACAATAGTTTAGTCCAAACAGAAGTCACAATTTCAAAACTCTTAACATAGTCAGTGAAATAGAAGTTTGTGCGGACCAAACTGTGAATAATTTTTCATTGCTTCCACACAAATTGCCTTAAATGACCATCTCCGTAAGGTAGCTATTTTTTTTTACTCTTGTCTTTCATACTTCACCTGCAACAGCACAATATTTTTGTTTGAAAATGTTGATCAAGGAAGACAGATTGATGGGGAAAGAAGAGTGACAGAGAGAGTGAGTACCAGAACCCTCACAGTACAGTACATACAGTATGAGTCATTATAATTTACATGTTGTTGTTTATATTTGTTAATTATTTAATTATATTTGCAGCCCTGGAATTTCAGCTTTTTTTAAAACTTACAATTATATGCACAGATATGCAACCAATTTGCAGCATTTCTGATTCTTTCTTGTTATATATGCTTTAACATATGTTACATAACAATAAAGTGAAAAGGTACACATATTCTCTAAAGATGTACAGATTTATGTCAAAAATAATTTAAACTAAAAAAAAATAAAAGTTCATTATATAATGGTGGTTTGAGTTCATTTTGGAAGTGAGATTAACTGTTTGGTCAAGAGATTTATGTTGGTATTGCAGATTATAAGAACTGTTTTGAAAAAGTGGTTCAGTATTAGCCAGTGGAGGGGGAAGAAAAAGAAAAACATTTTAAGAAATAAGAAAATTTAGCTGCAACCCATTTTTCAAGTTGTGATTATAAAACATACAACTCAATTCGAAGGCAAACTCACATTTTTTAGAGGTATTTTATTTGCAAAATTACATTTCTTCCCACATTGCCATTCTAAACAAAGACGAAGGTCTTCTAATGTGCCTCAATAAAATAAACATTAAGAAATGAAAATGAAAAAAGAAACCTTATAATCTTTGAAAGTCCAGAGACAAAGGTTTTTATTATAATTATTATTATTATTTATATACATTTTCGTCATTGTCACTTGTATTTTAAGTTTCTGAAATAAGTTTGAACTGCAGAGGATAGTAAGAAGAATAAAGCCTATCTACCAGTGTTACAGCCACTCACAGCCTAAGTCACATCACACACTGTCCCTGCACTTCACCAGTTGAGAAGTGAACCACAAGACTACAGTTAGGTAAAATTAATGGTTTATATGACATTGTGCATGGATTCAAGTGTGTATATATTAAATTTAAGTCAGCCACTTGTTTAATGTATTAAATAATTATTTCTCCTGAAAATGAAAATTATTTGATTTACTTGAACTCAAGTTCTTAGAATCTACATGCAGTCTATCTTTTGAACAAACAAATGAAATATTGGATGATTTTGCATGAAGGTCACTCTGTACAGTTCTGTACAAACACTCAAAAAAAAAAAAAAAAAATTTGCATTGCACTATTCCTTTGACTTATGATAACTGCCCCACTGGTGAGTGAGAGAGACGTGTGAGATTTACACTATCAGTGCTCACATTCACAATGCCAGTGCAGTCAGTACGCGCTCAGTACGGCCAGTAAAGAATCGCTAGTCTTACTTCTTCATTCCTTCTATATTATGCATTTGTAAATGCATAGCTATGCATACAACCTCGCTAAACATTCATAAATATGTATACATTTAGGCACACATATTATTATGAATAATTGTACATATATATTTATAGAATATGTATTATCATGTTTTTTATAAATTTATATGTACACATAGAATGCACATGTACAGTACGACATGTGGAATATCTGCAAATGTATGCTCACATGCATGCGATCACACATATCTACACACTTTCACTGGCACGACCCTGCGTACAGTCTATATATATATATATATATATATACACACACACGAAACTATAAATAAATTAAAAAGGAAAACAAACATGTGAAAGGCAGAAAAAGGAGAAAAAAAACATGAAAAAATTGTCACTCTTCAGTAGTTCTTAAAGATGCCATGTGATGTGGAACTGGAAAAGTGCTGATTGGAGGAGCAGCCAAATCCAGGCAGCCAATCACAAGAGTTCATATTGGTGGAGGTGCATCCTCTGAATAATGTCACGACAGTCATTGAATACACGACGGATGTTTTCTGTGTATGATAACTGCCCCACTGGTGAGTGAGAGAGACGTGTGAGATTTACACTATCAGTGCTCACATTCACAATGCCAGTGCAGTCAGTACGCGCTCAGTACGGCCAGTAAAGAATCGCTAGTCTTACTTCTTCATTCCTTCTATATTATGCATTTGTAAATGCATAGCTATGCATACAACCTCGCTAAACATTCATAAATATGTATACATTTAGGCACACATATTATTATGAATAATTGTACATATATATTTATAGAATATGTATTATCATGTTTTTTATAAATTTATATGTACACATAGAATGCACATGTACAGTACGACATGTGGAATATCTGCAAATGTATGCTCACATGCATGCGATCACACATATCTACACACTTTCACTGGCACGACCCTGCGTACAGTCTGTATATATGCCACTTCTAAAAATGCACCCTACCTGAAACAGCAGGTCAAAATTTTGGAAATTTTGAAAAGATTTCCAACGTTTTTTAAAGCTGAGTACTCCGACAAAAACAGAAATTCAAAGAACTGTAAGACATATTGTATTTGCAGTTTCTAAACAAAGTGGTTAATTTTGCATATTGTATATCAAGATTTTTTGCCTAATTTTTTAATTTGATAGTAAAAGACATTTTAAATAGCTTTATAAACCAGAAAAAAACACACACGCTGTGCTGCATGTAAGATTTGACATCAAGCTGTACAGCGCTGTCCAATCGCACATACTTTATCTTCATTTACAGGTACAGCCATATTCAAAGGCACAAAGAGCTCAAAGTTTTGTCTTTCTTGTTGAAGTTATACAAAATACAATTTTGCAGTCCTGTACAAGATCGAGTTACCTTGCACAGTCTTTAGAATAACAAAACAAAAACCTTAAAAATATATATATTTTTTTTCTTTATATCTATATTTAGGACTACCTCCCAAATGGGGGCTGCCCATACTAAAGGAGGCATCGGTTGGCCGGTGACGGTTCTCCCAAGATGGATTGCCGCTGGCGCCCACTGAGGAAAAAAAATGCAGAGTATGACAAATCCCACAAGTCCCTGCTCCTGCTCTGTGCTCTGTAGTTGGTTATAAACTCCTATCTAGCCCTGAATTCCTTTCTGCATGCTTTGCAGAAAAAAAGCAAACTAAACTAAAAAATAAATAAATAAAATATGGATAAATACAGAGGTGCTACATTGTGAAATTTGCCTTCTGGCTTTAATTTAGGAAACAACTGATGCAAAGTGTTTCATTAAATCCTTCATGTACCCCTTCACTCCTATATCAAGTACTCCAATATCCCCTTCATTAGATGGAGGGGAAAGGTAAAAGGTCAGACCATCCTGACATAGGTCACAGGTTTCCATTATGTCAGCTGGTCTAACCACATCTAATCTTCTAATCTAACCTCATCTAAAGCCAGCCAATGCTGAAATACAACAAAACAATATAAAGAAATTACCTGGGAGTGGTAAAAACATAAAATACAAATAATTTAATCTCATACACATACATCCCCTATCACTTCTCTGTGACACAACACAAACACACATACACAGTCCAAGCATAACAAATGTATAGCTGACATATGCAAAACGGTGATTAAAAATAGTAAAAATCTTTACAGAAATGGTGACTAGTTAGAGGACCCATGATGTAGGTGACTTTTTTCTTCAGTATAACAGTAAAGAAGATATTTAGCTGAAACCATGGTGCTTGGTAATTCATAAAATTCAAGTTAAAAGCTACCATCACTTTGAGAGTTTAAAACAAGCATATTAGGGAACACACAATTAATACCCGTGGCTTCTGATGATATATATTGAGGTCTTATGAAGCGAGACTATTGGTCTTTACAAGAAACTGAACATTATTTATACCTGTAATGCACAGCCTCAAGCAATAGGGAAGTCTGATTATTTTCCACAAACTCATTCTTTTGACAGTTTGTTTCAATTACCTGGTTCTATTGACTAGTTTGTTATGACTATTGCGTGACTTGATATAATATTGATAATATTGACTATTATTAAAGCACCCAATAATGATGTGAAACACAAATGTTTCACATGTCTAAAGCATATGAAATGAATAAACTAGTCTTAATCAAATTAACCATGAAAAATCATAAACACACATAAACACTTCATTCAAGTGCTCAGTTCATGTATGAGCTTATCAATGCCTCATTCTTCGGTCCGAGTCCAAACGGTTTCCTCAGTTCAGTGTACTGTTGGAGTAACTAAAGTGCTGAATGAGTTGACAAAAACCGGCATCATATTGATTATATATGCAATACACTGGATCATTCACAGTCTGATTTCGTGCACTGGTTCATCCACTTCACTACAAAAAACAGGTTCAAAAGACAGGTTCAAATCACTCCAGTTTTCCTGAATCGGATTACAAGTAATAATGCTGTAAATAATGTTCAGTTTCTTGCACAGACAGATTATTTTGTTTCACAAGACCTCAATATATTTGTCAGCAGCCACATGTATTAATTTTGTGTTCCTTGATGTTCCCTAATTTCTGTAATAACTGTTCTATTGAAGAAAAAAGTCACCTACATCTTGGATGGCCTGAGGGTGAATAAACTAAGAGTACATTTATTTTTGGATGAATTATACCTTTATTATTTTAGATAAAATAAAGAAAATATAGTAAAAAATTATATATACCAAGAATTCATCTCGAATAAAAAACTTTGCCCTGGACACTTTCGGGTCTTCTCCGGAATCAGGTGTTGCTGTGCATATATATATATATATAAAAAAAACAAAAAAAACAAACAGATATTATTGTTTAATGTATATAGACATTTTGCAAGGCCATAGAATCAATTTTGAAAATAGAAGTGGTCATATTAAAGAATGGCTGAGTTTGCCAAGTATTGAATGAAATGATAAAACAATAATATCCCCCTTTCAACCATTTTCAATCTGCATTTTCAAGCTTTCGGAGCACACATTTGTACTAAAAGCTTTAAGGGACAATGTTTAGTAAAGTACTTTTTTTTTTTGATTTTGCAACTCGACATAAATTAAGAAATTACTGTCACTCAAAGATTTTTATTGTAAAAACAGAAGTCAAACTATCAAAATCTGTGTGGCAAAGCTGGCAAAGCACTTTTTTTTATTTGGTCCGTTTTTATTCATCATCTAAAGTTCCAAAACAATGTCACAGAATCTTTGTGCGATTTTCTCTTCTCTAAACACCGCGCACATTGTGGTGTTTTGTTCCGTCTTTGAACAAATTGGTTGAGTAAGTGATTCAATGATCCATTAATACAGACAGCCACTTGTGTTGCCCCTGAATAAATCAGCATTTTGAATGACTCTGTTTAATGGATGGCTCAATGACTCTTTCAACAAAATTAATTCCTTACATTTATATAGCGCTGTTCTGGGCACTCAAAGCACTTTACATAGAAGGGGGGAATCTCCTCAACCACCACCAGTGTGCAGCATCCACTTGGATGATGCAACGGCAGCCATATTGCGCCAGAACGCCCACCACACACCAGCTTATTGGTGGAGAGGAGACCAAGTGATGAAACCAATCAGCAGATATGGGGATGGTTAGGAGGCCATGATGGTCAGAGGACAATGGGCAAATTTTGCCAGGATGACTTGCCACCACCTACCAAAGGTATTACTTCATTATTTTATTTAGTATTTCTATATTCAAAATCGTGTGTTTAAATGGGAACTAATTGCACCCTTTTTGTGGATCACAGACTTATCATGAAACCATGTAATTTCTTAATTTGTGTTCATACACCATTAATTTGAGGTAAATTTAAGTGTCTTTCCAAAAAAGGACACTTTGAGACTCCAAAAGGACACCAAATGACAAATCACATTACAAGGTGTCCATATAATTCATAAATTTACACACACCAAAGCACGAATGAAAAAAAAAATGGACAGAAATTGACAGTGCTAACTAAGTATGTGTACAGTACAGCATCAAAAAGCTTGTTGCAAGTTGTAAAGTTGAAAGTTGGAGCAAGTTGTAATGCTGAAGAGAACCACATGAAGATGCCAAAAAACCCTAAACCAACCACCTTCACTTGACTGCATATACCTACTACAGTACATATTTATGGTTTGTTTGTGCATCAATATAACAGTCCGTGCTTACTGTACGTCACCACAATCGTCTTTATCTTGATTGTAATCCTCATCCATCAAAACATTACTATTGAGATGCTGGTTTACTGTATCCAGCCAAGAAGTGTAGTTTGCATATACAGGTGCATCTCAATAAATTAGAATGTCGTGGAAAAGTTCATTTATTTCAGTAATTCAACATTTGTTGAGATAGTGAATTGGTGGGTTTTTGTTAAATGTGAGCCAAAATCATCACAATTAAAATAACCAAAGACTTAAACTACTTCAGTCTGTGTGCATTGAATTTATTTAATACACGAGTTTCACAATTTGAGTTGAATTACTGAAATAAATGAACTTTTCCACGACATTCTAATTTATTGAGATGCACCTGTAGTTGCCAGATGTTGGTCAGACATGGGAGATCCGCTCGGAGACCTCAGGATGTGAGAGAGAGATTTCCGGGCGGACGTGACTTTTGGCACAAAAGTAGTCTGGACAATTTCGTGTTATGTCTGAACTGTCGCAGTAATGGCACATATGATGAAACGTAGTCTGGACTAATGGTTCATTAAGACGAAAAACATAGCTTGCAGCTGTTCAAAGATCCCCTTTGATTGTAAGCGAGATTGTTGCGCCAAACACAATGTTCTCAAAACGAAATAATCATTTAATATATCCTTGATGTACAAGGCGTCAAATGAACAATATTCATTACAGCAGCGCTGATAGTCCCGTGGACGGCTGTATCACCCCCGAGACAGAAGCTTTTGCAACCTGAAATGCACGCGAATCACACGTTTTCAAGTTATAGAAAAAGCTTTGTCTTTTCCCTACACAAAATCAATCTGCTATAGGAGACTGTCTGCAAACACACACCAAAATCAAAATGCGTCGATTCATCACCATCGTTATTTTGCAGTTGTAAATATTAAGTTTATGTTCAGAATAGCTCTGGTGCAATCGTGAGTTTCACGTGACGCTGAGGACACCTGGCGGACAAACTTGGGAATGCGTCAAGCAAGCTTTAGCTCATGCTTTTCTTTATATGTAACGGCTAAACTGACTAATTATATTTATCCAAGCAATATATCTACGCTATAAAATTGATAAGTAACCTGGGCATGTCCATAAAATGTTTTGTCATGCGTCTAAATAAGATTTAAACCTAAAATCATAGCAAAACGCTGCCGAGCTCTCAATATATATTATTAAAAAATCATAGCAAAACACCGCCGAGCTCTCAATATATATTATTAATATACATATATATTCTATTTCTTTATAATGTTTTTAGTTAAAATAATGTGTTATTTTTAGTTAAAATAGCGTTTTAGTAAGACGTACTAAGAAAATACCTGTCATATGATATTTTGGATGGGCGGGCCCTCCATGGCCGCTCATATCATATATATTTTACCTGGCACTGGTTCAAAACTCATTCAACAAACAAACTTGGATCAGTTTCAAACATTTGGTCTACAACTTTTTTTCATCGTTGTTCGAGAGGACGGATCTAATAGTGAGTACGAATTTAAAGATTAATGTATGCTTTGGAGAATATAAAAAAGTTCGCTGTTTTAATTAAACTGTGTAATAGGTATATCGTTTAATAGGTTATATTCTCTGTGGAATATAACTCATTTGAAGAGATTGACGAATTTGGTAATTATATTTATATAATATTTTTATATTCCTAGTTTCATATATTCATTATTGACTAACTTTTATTGACGTTTATTTTATACAGCAAGATCGACTTTGAGGGACGCGTGTGGAGACAGTGCGCTATTTATACCTATCCACAGCATTAATAATCTAACTGCAACATTCTATCTATCTTATTTTATATATATTGTAATTAATAGACTTTTTATTGGAGCTTTTAACCCAGCCAGGATTTGGGACGTCGCAACCAGAGGGAAACGTCATCGAAGAACGTCAGGAAAACGGATGCATCATCATCATCCAAGCTAGCCGGAAGAGATGCAACCCGGATGACATAGCGGGGCCCATTACATCGATACAGACCACGGACATCGCGAGACCAGCAAAATGTCTTAAAATAGCGATCGTTTCTCCATCCATAAGGCATGATGATGAAGAATACCAATCGAACGCATCATTTAGCGGTAAGTTTTTATTATAATCATCTGTTTTTATATTGTAAGTAAACGTGATCGCTTAACATAGGGTGAAATAGGCCTGCTACCATGGTCTGAGAGCTCAGACAGAGTCCGTCTCACGCTGACGCTTCAACCGGTTCCAAAAGCTTACGTAAAATAAGGTTATCCTTTTATAAAACTCTAAAATGTTCTGCGGCCGGTATTAGGATATTTTCTGCATATTGTCACACGACCGGAGCAGTTTACTGTTCTGAACTGCGAGATGGCGATAGCCTCATCAAAACTCCAAAACAAAGATTTTATTTTTGTTACGCATTATACAGTGGCTAGTAATAATATATATGATTTCACAATTATCCAGTTTGCTAATTATGTACATAAAATGAGTAAACACTCTGGCTGGTTTGTATATTGTGAGATTAAATTATTTTAAATTATATTTATTGGTGATTTTTTTTTAAATAATTTGTTTTAACCTATGTGTGTTTTTTATTTTACAAAAATTTTATACTGTAAACAACGTAATGACTGGAAAAAATTAAAATTTTCCAAACTTTTTCCATGTTTCAGGAGGTTGACCCTTTAACTGCCACAGTCTCAGGAGGTTAACCCTTTAATCTGGCGGTCCGCCGGCAGGGTCCAATTATCATTACACGTTTTAAACAGTGATATCTTAGTCTGATCCTAATGTGCTCTTGACAAACCATATATCGTTTGAAAGCTTAAAGACTCTAGTTTTCATATTTGGTGACTAATTTTTGAAATATTTTACAGAGCAACTGTAATTTATTAATTTACAAGAAGAGTACGCATCAGAATCAGAGAGCCAGTTCTGCCCTTCACGTTGAAATAGCGCTGCACATGCGAAAATCATGAAAAACCTAATTATCATGTTCAAAAGATAACATCCATTCTATTTTATAGGGAAAAAATTGATGATAGATATTTTCATGTCTGAGAAAAATTTGGGGTTAAATGGGTTAATATTTTAATTATTGTAGCTAATATGACATTTATACAGGTTTGCTTAATAGTAATCTGATTCTAGTTCACAATTTTAGCTGATGACACGTTTATTCATTATTAATTTAATTAATTTTTTTATTTTTATTTATTCTTTTATTTATTATTTATTATATGTATAATATTTGCTATTCTTAACTGTTTTAATTTCATATTAAATCATTTTATTTATTCTTTTATTTATTATTATTTATTTTATGTATCATGTTTCCTATTCTTAACTGTTTTAATTTCATATTAAATCATTTTAATTATTCTTTTATTTATTATTATTATTCATTATTTTATGTATAATGTTTTCTATTCTTAACTGTTTTTAATTTAATATTAAATCATTTTAATTATTCATTTTAATTATTCATTTTAATTATTCTTTTATTTATTATTATACATTATTTTTTATTTTATGTATAATGTTTTTTCTATTCTTAATATTTTTTTGATTATTTTAATTCCTTTTATGTAAAGCTCTTTTAATTACCATTGTCTATAAAATGTACTATATAAATAAACCTGACACACTACAACTTTGCATTGCCTATTCAGAATAATTAATAATAATAATAATAATTGACTTATTTAGTCATAATATTTTGGTTTATTTAATTTTTATTCAGAAGAAAACCGTTTATTTATTTAGCTTTACGGTTACAAGATATTTTAAATTTATTTAATAATTTTGAATGCTACCATAGAAGTACCGCTCATATTGCATTTTATTTTCCCTAATCCTGTTATTGTTTTCAGACGAAGAACGCGAAGACTTGGACGACGTACAACTCTGGTCAAACACGCAAGTACGTGTGTGGGACAGTGTGACATTTAGTAGCGAGCGAGACGAAGAGAGCGTGACTGTAAGGAGTCAGACCCCGTATGCTGGGGAAGAAGAAGCAGCGTCGATCGTGGATGCGGATGCTGAAACGGTTGGTGATGAACTCAGGTCAGCGAGCCTAAGGCACGAGGTACTCCTTCATGAAATAATTAATAAATTGGACGATATCGACCTAGCCACGAATGCGAATCAAATTGATGACGTGGTGAACGGCTTATGCCATTTGCGAGCAACAGTTCATGAAAACTTAGTGACGGTTCACGACACGCTCCAGGAGCTGTTGTGCGAGAGAAGACTTTTGGTGGAGCTTGTAGCCAATCTAAATCATTTTATAATGAGCAGATAGCCGCTCTATAACGTTTTTATTGCTGCTGGTTTTCATGATGTAAATACCAGCGATTTTTAATGCTGCAGATTTGTTATAACCATTATTAGACTATAATTTCGATGATATCTGCACAGTGCTATTTCTATGTTAATCTCATAGTCAATTCCATTATTAACACTGTATGGTTTTATATTTTATTTTTATTTGTTGTCTGTAATCACTTAGATCTTTTAAACTTTTGTTACCTTTTGTCTGTAATCAGTTTGATGTTATCAATGTATTTTTTAAACTTTGTCGCCTTTATAAAGCTGTAGTTATATTTTTGCCTGTAATAATTTTAAAAATGAACGCCAGAGATGTACACAGAGGCGACGCTCTTTCTGACACGCTACAGAGTATAATTGATTTGCAAATTCAAAATGCTCCTGATAATATGACTCTATGCGATAGATTACAACAAATGATAAGTTCGTACCCCGATGTGATAGGACCATTTCCTGATTACACTATGCAAAATGCTCGTGATTTGCAACAAATAGAAATGGAATAGAACCTAAATTTTAATTTGTGCGATCTGTTGCAGACAATACTAGACGATCACAACCAGCGGTCACGTCAAAACGGCGTGCAAAACGGTGGCGCATTAACCGATTCTGCCTCTATGCATTCCGGCGCTATGCATTCGTCAGCTACCTCTTATTTTACCGAACGTTCAGTGTCTAGAAGTACCGTACACCCTGCAGGTAATAACGATGCCGAGCGACCGTCGGCCTTCCATGCCGAGACCGCTTCTGATACCGAGCAACCCTCAACTAGTAGAACAGCGGACCCTGTCGGCACAACTTGGGCGAGCATCGATGCCGCAATACCTTATGGCGGAACCATAAACGGCTTTCATGTTTTACCGCGACCTCATTTAACAGTGTGGATTTACGCAGGACTATGAATATGAGGGAGATCATGTCTACAGATTTAGACTTGTATCACGCTTCCTTGCACAACGCCATGGATGAAATAGTGTAATTTGCCCGACAGATCGGAGGTGATGCTAGCGTGATCAACTTGGTCATGACAGCCCCTAGCCTGAATTCGTCCGTTAACGCTGTTTTAACCCCTGGGAATAATTATGACATTAATCTATTTACAGAACAAATCGAATTTTTTTTACAGAGCAACGAAAGGCTGATGGCTGATTACGCGGTTGAAATTGAGGCCAGCGTAGCCATGAACAGACGAGGAGGTGGTCGACGTAAACTCACAGAGCTGGCTTTGGACCAGGTGATCAAAAGAAAAAAGATGAGTTTATTCTGTCCTGTAAATACCGGTAATAAATTATGTTTCTGTATCTGTCTGGTACATTTTCTCGACCCCCAATTACCCGAGAGCGAATTGGAAAATCGTGCGAATGTCATCCAAAACAACGCGGGGCTAACTAGCCAAGACCCGATAGGTCTTCATGACATAGCCAGGTTTGAAAATCTGCTAGGTGTCAAAATCATCGTATTTTACAGGACGAACGATGGGGGGCTAGAAACGTACAAAAATTAAGAGGAGCCTCATCCAAAAACGGTCTGCCTTTACCTGCACGACGATCATTACTATATTATATTGAGTCTGACGGCGTTCATCGGTACAGATTATGTATGTGAATTTTGCTTTAAAGGTTACTCCAAACGAAGAAATGACAGTTGTAGACACGTTTGCAACGTTTGTTTCGATCGAGATTGCTACAAGCATCCTAAAACAGTTGTTCACTGTGCCGATTGTCTACACTATTGTAAATCGCGCTACTGCTACGACATGCATAAGAAGATACCCCCAGGCAGAGAAAAAATACCGTGCGATGTTATAAAATATTGCAAACTATGTAACAGACGGTACGAAATTACAGGACGAGGCGACAAACAACATGAATGTGCCCCAGCCCATTGCATTCATTGCCGCGGGGATCTAACGGCCCAAGGGGTACATAGATGTTTCATACAGCCCCATGCTCCCAAGGGCCGTAGCAAAAAATATATATTTTATGACTTTGAAACGCGTTATGAAAACGGCAAGCACGTCGCTACGGCGAACTCAGGAGACAGTTTGACAACAAAGTGGAAATTCTGCAAAATGCCTATGGGGTAAAAGTGGAAATTTTATGGGAATGTCAGTGGCTGAAAATGAAACAGACCAACCCCTCGGTGAAAGAATTTATGAGTACTTATTCGGCCCCCGAGAGACTGAAACCCCGAGATTCACTTTTTGGCAGACGCACAAACGCTTATAAGCTGTACCACAAAACAGATGACGGGGAGAAAATAAGTTATGTCGATTTCACCAGCTTATATCCATTCTGTCAGGCTAGGAAAAGCTATCTGATCGGTCACCCCGAGATCATTTTCAGTGACTTTGAACCGATTGAGAATTATTGCTGTCTTATCAAGACCACCGTGTATCCTCCGCACAAATTACTACACTAGTGTTCCCGTTATGCAGAACATGAACGCGGTGAAAACCAGACAACGAGCTGCCCCCACACGGACGATGAGAGGGCTCTCTCAGGATGCTGGGTCAGCATTGAACTTTTAAAAGCGATCGAGAAGGGGTACATGATGGCAAAGGTCGACGAAGTTTGGTATTTCCCGCAGCGGTCAGATACGCTGTTTTGCGATTTACATGAAAACGTTTTTACGTTTGAAACAGCAAGCGTCTGGTTACATCCTCGAATATTATGAAAAAGAGGGAATTCAACTTGACCCCGAAAAGATCAGTCACAACCCCGCCCAGAGGTCTATCAATAAGCTACTTCTTAATTCGTTATGGGGACGATTTTGTATGCGCGAACATTTACCGCAAACCCTGCTCGTGAAAGACCCTGAAGATTTCGCACAAATCATTTTTGGTAAAACCGACATCCTGAAATACTTCACATTCGTCTCGGACGACGTGACGCTCGTCCAGCATTGTCGCAACGTTGCACAACAAGTCAGTCGACAAAAGGTTCAAGGTGGTGTACAATAACCGTAGACTCCTACCCGATTTCAACACTCTTCCTTATGGCTACTGATTCGATGATGCAAAGAGGGGTTCGGGATGCTTCTGAATTTGACTTTCGACTTATTCATCAGTGATCAGTGGCCCCAGCAATAGCGGCAAAACCTACTTTGTAAAGCGCTTGTTGGAAAACGGTTTAAATATGATTTCTAAAAAAATTTAAAACATTGTATATATTTATAATTGTTGCCAACCTCTGTATGACGAATTGCTTAAAATGTACGACATCAAATTTGTTGGAGGAATACCCGAGTCTCTGAATGATGATCGTTTACTACCCACCGACAAAGCCAATTTTCTGATATTGGACGATGTTATGAACCAAGCTAGTGGGAATCTTCAAATACAGAAGGTTTTCACGCAGTTTGTACATCATCGTAATCTTAGCGCTATTTATATTGTACAGAATTTATTTGCTCAAGGTAAATCGAGCAGAACCATCAGCTTGAAAACGAATTATTTAATTTTGTTTAAAAACCCCCGTGACGCTAATCAAGTGATGGTGTTAGGCCGTCAGATGTACCCTACCGATGTAAAATACTTTATGGAGTGTTATCAAGACGCTACCAGTCAACCTTATGGGTATCTCTTGATAGACTATAAAGCGAAAACACCCGAACAGTATCGGCTCAGAACAGGGTTGCTTTCTGACTGCCAAGTGGTCTACCTCCAGAAAAAAAGGAGCTTGTGATCATTCGTCATGTCCGCCAGACTTTGTAAGCATCTACCTCTGTTAAAGTTGCCTCATAAAGCCACGCCTAAACAACGGCGTCTTATTTTACAGATAGCGTCCCAAGATCTCATTTTAGCGATTTGCGAAGTGGCTCTAAACATCCTCTACGGCACGATTCCGATCAGCCGTCAGCAGTATCAAAAACTGAAGAGGAGAATAGCAGAAATTAAACTTGTCGCCAATAAGAAAATAGGTATAACCGCCAAGAAGCGTGTTTTCAATCAGTCCGGCGGATTTCTTTTACCGCTTCTAAGTGTCGCAGTACCCTTTATTTCCAGCTTAATATCGGGCAGACAGGGCTGAGGATGCAGTATGCTGAAAAGAAGTATCTAGTCCCCCAGAACCAGCTGGAAAAGCTGCAATCCGGAACCCCCCGTGAGAACATTCAACAGGTCGTAGAGAACGATCTGGACACAGCCATAAGAAATATTTTACTCCGGACTGATTTAGATCAGCATGAAAAGGCTAAACTTTACTCAAGCATCCTAACCAGGTTTTTAACGATGGTTAAACAAGGCGATCGCGAGAGTAGCGTTTTAACAATATCGTTACCGCATCCCGATCCCGGTTATAAAGACGATCATACCCCTGGAGACGTTGGGGGTTCGGAAGACATCATAGCCGAAGTTCTGAAGAACGTACCGTCGCGAAGCGTAAAAATCAGCCGATACATATTAGACAAAATGTCTAAAGCTAAAGGACTCTAAAGGCTCTTGGAACAAATCTGGCGAATTTGTGTTTAAGGGTGAAGCCGTACCAGGTTCGCACATGCTCGATTTGTTAAAAAATGTTACCGCACCACACCAGGTCCGGGATGACAGAAGACCTCTAGGATGGTCTGAGTTTTTACAGTCGTTTGCCGAATTAAACATACCGTTTTCTACGGTGACTAATCAACATGTTAGACGTTTGATTAGCTCTTTAAAAAGCATGCGCGGAGCTCATGCAAGTACGCCTGAGCCTGCACAACCTTCTAAAAAGTCTGTCAAAAAGAGAAATTCACGTACTACGGCTATGAGGACGGATGAACCCACGTTCAAATCACCGTCTCTCGATCGAAGGCAATGGTTAGAATTTTAAAAATGTATTTTCTTTAAATGTCTTTGTGAAATGATATGTATACGAATTTTAATTATGTATTCACACGTTCTTTAAATGTATGTCACTGTGTTACATGATATGTATACCTACTGTTTGAATATTTTTGAATAAAAGACTGTAAAACTGATGTCGGTTTTAAT
The DNA here is from genome assembly GCF_001515605.1 of Sinocyclocheilus anshuiensis. NCBI lineage: Eukaryota > Metazoa > Chordata > Actinopteri > Cypriniformes > Cyprinidae > Sinocyclocheilus > Sinocyclocheilus anshuiensis. Next base: position 71,388 of record NW_015539905.1, read on the forward strand.
CGTTTTTAATTTATGATCAAACGCATACAATGGATAATTCAATCATGCAACATAACTGTATTACACGTTTGCACAATGAATACACGAAAAAAAATTTCATTACAAGCGATAGAGCTTAGTCTTTTCACAAAGAGCGACACCATTTTATCATTTTTAATATAATCGTTGCTGTACAAATTCATCACATAGTTATAGTCACGACCCCTGGCTAAATGATATAGGAAAAACACGCAGTGTTGTCTGCATGTATCCGCCGTAAAATCCTGAACGCGTTTGGTAGAATATAACACGACGGGAGCATTGAATGTTAAAAAGTTTTTGATGGTGATTGGGAATCGCTCTCTGTCAGGAGCGTTGCCGTAGCTATTGAAAAAACACACAGAACCGTCTCGAGTTAAATAAACAGCCAACCAGTGCTCCCCCGGCAGGTCTGAAGCATGCGTGTTAATGACAGCCATCGACGGTAAGTTCCTTAACGGGGTTTCAGGCAACTGATCACTCGGGAGAACGCCAAGAAAATGAGTGTTACATGAGATTTTGTCCATGATAGCGGTGAGCTGCACCGTGTTCATTTTCTGTTCAGTAGTAATCGAGCAGGACCTGTCATCGAAGTTAGACACTTCGATGATGCTGTCAAACACTGCGTATACGATGAGATTAATAGTATGAGGCAGCAGTTTTTTGAAACGTGCTTCGAGTCTGATATTCCCGGGCTTGATGAGCGATATGTGCTGACCGCAGTCTTCGTCATGCGTGAGGTTAAAGGCGTAAAGCGAATAGCCTCTCAGAAAATCATCCCTGTTGATAGAGAGGGCCTGGTTTTTAAGATGTGTCGCGGTCGCCAGCTGATAAAATTCACGCACGGCAGATCCGGATTCGAAGTATGGCTGTAGAGGCTTGGCGGGGAATTGTTGTACGTCAACGTAGACGGCTAGGAACTCCAAATCGTAATGATTGAACGCGAACGGGTTTTTATCATAGGTTCCGGTGAACGCGTCGTTATCCACCATAGCCAGGACGAAAGATTTTGGCAACGTCCCCAAAAACAAATTTTCCTGATTTGATACATGGGACCCTGCCGGTATGGAGAAATTTTTCAGGCATACCCTATCTATGGGGTATTTGGCCGTAGTTGAGAGCAAGGTCTGGGCGTATGCCAGTCTCACGGATGGCGATACGGTCACTTTCTTGACAAAAAGCATCGCCGACATGATATTTAATTTATAGGCCACATCCTCGTTGGTCATCAGGCAGAATCCATCTTTGCCTCTGATCATTCATATTTTTATGTCGACGCCTTTTAGCATAAATTTTTCTTGAAAGAAAATATCGCTATGAATAGGCACCAGCAGTTCCACAACCTTGCTTCCGGCTGTGTAGATCCATCTCTTGGTCAGCCCTGCGTTACGACCCACAGGGTCGGTCTCATCCATCTGCCCCGCTGTGTCTTTGAAAAACAGACCCGCCGAGAAAAGCGATTCCAGCGTATCTTTGCTGTAGTTGAGAAGACTCTCGATGATACATCGGTAAGGATACGTGCTCGAACTCTGAGATATCAGACGATCGCCGAGACTGACATCGCCTTGCGAAAATATAGTGGCTCCGGGGTAATTTATTGGGGTTACCTTTGCAGTGTCTGGAATGTCACCCCCATTAGGTCTCGTGATTTTAAGACGTAGAAACAGCAGCGTGTTATTTAGATCTATGTAATCTTTGCCGGTTCCCGCTATAAAAAACTCCAAAGGCGACGAATCCGATATAGCCGATAAAGGCGGTACTTCTAAATAGGAATTTTTCTCGATAACAGTCTGCGTCAGCGGGACTGTAAATAAATCCAACTCGGACTTGATACACTCTCCCGACATGCGATGCAGTAACGCCATGTTAGAATATGGTTTTTACGGATCTCTTAACCGCAACGTTTCGCTTCGCAGTCTTCTTACGCTTTCTCCGTGTAATTGAGAGCTTCTTGGGCCCTCGCTTTGTTTTCTTTATCGAATGACCACGCCTCCTTATACCCGGCGGTTTAGACAATCTCTTACGAGCCATGACCATAAGACCCGAACCGTCTTGAGCTTTAAGGTCATCATTATACGATCTAGGCATTGCATTTGAGACGACGTCGGAAACTATATTTTTAGCAGCCACTTTTAGGTGAGGTTTAGCGATGCTGAACCCTTTTTTTAACAACGGTACTGCCATTCAAAACAGACCTCTGAAAAGACCTCCTAGGCCGGCCCCGTACATAACAGCTCCGCCAGCATATCCGGGTAGTCCGCCGCCGGACTGATTTCGATAATAGTCTACGTAATCAGCGACATTCATCCCTCGGGTGTTGTAATAAGCCATTTTTTTTAAAACCCAGATTGTTTCATGGGCCTAAAGTGTAGTCTTACAACGACTTTCCCGTTAAGAAAATGGTATTTCACAGTTTTGGTCGTCCTTTAATTCTACGGTGATGTCCGTGATATGCGAATATACCGATGCGTAATGGGGTTTTTCGTATCTAACACTGACGGTATCATTCTTTTCACCGGTTATATGTACGCATCTTAAAAGGGGTACGTATGAATCGCCCACTGATTGGTATTCGATAATGTCGGTATAAACATACAACGTATAGAAGCCCCCGTTGATATCGGCTTGATGAGGGGCGTTCGTAATAATGCTCTTTGTAAAATCGGCGTTTTCATGGTAGGCCTAACGACCTAAAGGTTCATCAGGTTTCGTGCCTAAAATAGCGGCGAGTTTCTCTTAGAAGCTTACCCAAACGTTAGGTTTTGCAACCATTTGGACTTTATTAATTGATCGTACACCAATACCGCCGCTGACGCGATAACTTCATTTATCGCACGGACCACGGCGCGAGCGTTCTCGTAGTACCCGCCATTTATGTGGAACTTCCTTGATACGTAAAGCCCTGATAACGCTTTAAACACCGCATCACCGGGTTTATTTGCATGTTTCTGGGGCGGGGCTGGGGCGGTGAGTAAGTTGAAAAACACATCGTTGTCTTTAAAGGTGTACCAGCTTCTAGGATATTCAATTTCAGCAAGGCCTACTTGCAACTCTCCTTTCAGGTTTATAGTTTTCGCCAGCCTGGTTGTATAACTAGATATGCGATTTTCAGGGTAAACCGACAAAGAAGCGTTGCACGGCAACGTGACGTAGAAACCATGGTCTCCCATGGTAAACCTTTACTCGAATGATCTCTTACGGTAAAGGCATGCACGTTTTAAGGTTTTGCAAGTTCACCAGCTTTTTTGTCTATATAGCTATTAAATTTCGAAGGCCATCCTAACCATTTCACTAAAACTAGCATAGATCGCCCCTGTTTTTTCTCCCCTAAAATCTTTTCCACCTTAAATGCTTTGTTTTTGCTTACGATTATTTTTTGTAATTCTTCTTCGTAAAACACGCCGTCGATGACATCACCGTCATAATCAGACAGTCTATATACAGGGGGATCACGTGGGATACACGCGGAGATAGTGAAAAATTCTTCGGTGTAGTTCTGTTCATAACCCTTGGCGAACGGTCCTCGCACTTTAGAAATCCTGACCACATCCCCTACTTTATATTTAAATACGGTATGAGCAATCTTCTTCATAACGCCGTACAAGTTTTGAAACACGTCTCCTTCATTTTCTTTGTCAACGTCCACCGGTCTCATCTTAATACTCCGCTGGTAACTGGAGTTGTACCCCTGCATAATATCTTGCAAAACATCTATGCATCACCGCGAATTTGTGGCTGTTAAATATCTCCACATTCGGCTCTTTAACGTTCTATTAAATCGCTCCACAACGCTGGCCTTCAAATCAGTAGCCGTTGCAAAATGATGAACGTCATGCTTTTTCATTAAATCTTGAAAATGCTTGTTAAAAAATTCCATTCCTCGATCCGTCTGCAATTTCTTTGGGACACGGCCCTCTTCGAGTATAGACTTAAACGCTTTAGTAACCTCAACCCCGCTCTTATTCTTTAGCATTCGAGCCCATGCATACTTACTAAATACATCGATACAGGTCAACAAATATTTATTATTATAATTTTCCTTGGAGTACGCCGACATGTCGACTAGATCCGCTTGGAACTGCATATCCATACCGTACACCACGACTCTATTACGTTTGTAGTTTATAGGAGCTGTTCTGTGTAATGTGTACGCATCCTCCCCAGCCATCCAGTCTGTAACCTCTTTATCGCTCAGACGTACGCCTGTATCCTTCAAGACGTTGTCTTTTAACCGTTTTTTACCTCCTAAAGAACCGGGGTTGGGCGGCGTGTAATACACTTTTTTCATGAGGTCAGACGTGTTGTCGTTGCAACCCTCAGCAAAAGAATAACACGTACAAGCAGCACGTTTCAGTCTTTTATTAAAAAATAATATAGAGATAGTGGCAAGAATAGAATACAAAATGGATAGATAGTGACAAGAATAGAATACAAAAAAATGGTTATGTAATAATAAAAACTGATAGAATAATGTCACAGACTGTCTAGCCAATAAAGGCAATTTACACAAGCCATATAGCTATGATTCAGTATGTAGTTGACCATAATTTCGATCATTTCACAGATCATGTTTTTCTCATTTTTGGAAACCAGCTTCACACACACATCGGTTACATATGTACACATACACAGGACCTCGCTAACTCCTAGCCCTTTGTCGGCTGCGGATATCTCATCTAGAATTTTTTTGAGGATTACAGGGGGTGGATCAGTTCTGTTAACACACATGTCGATCAATTCGTCACACAAATCCGATAATCTTCTCATAACGTCCATTTGTTTCTTGAGATTTTTTATACGTCTCTTTTGCACCCCGTGATCTTTCTCGGGGTCGCACGCGTGCTCTATGACTGTGAGCATCATCTCAATCATTTGTTCTTTATAATGGGGCATAAACACAATGTCGCTGAAAAAATTATTTCCGCTACAAACAGACCCCATGTTGTCGCGGTCACAGTCCAGATGCTGACAAGCTGCTCTGCCAGAGATCCACGGCGTCGTAAATGACTTTCTTGTAGTCCTTGTCCAACAGCTTTTCCCTGATTTCTTGTAGCTTCGCGACGATGAATGGCTCGTCTCTTCATTCGTGCAGGATAGCCCCGGTAGTTCCTTGAATCCTCAGACTGTTTTATGATTTTGAACCCAACTCCGCTGAAACAGCCGTCTGTGGTATCGAAGCCCCCACTGGCTGCAGAGGTGGTGCACAGATCCGATAGGAAGGTCAGGTAGCGGTACCCCAGCGCCGTGCAGAATTTATCTAACCATTCTTTGTGCAGGTCGGGTGAGCGGGATTCCCCCGTCGGAATATGGTCGGTAGCATTATCGTCGGTAGACTTGAGGTTGAAAGGAGCGTAATTGCATTGTGTAGCAGCGTCTTGAGGCATGGTGAAAGCGTGATGTGGAAAGGGGTTTGACTTACTGATCTTTATAGTGTCTGTAGTAAATGGGCGGGGTCTGCAGCGTGCATGAACTGTTGCAAGGACAACTCTTGGGGGTAAACAGCTGCGTTAAAATTTTGCATATTAATTTATATTAATATTAATTAATATCAAACTCTCTCTCATTCACTACTATACCGTCTCTCACACACTATCAAACTCTCTCGCGCACACTACCAAACTCATTCACACACACTATCAAACTCTCTCGCGCACACTACCAAACTCATTCACACACACTATCAAACTTTCTCGCGCACACACTATCAAACTGTCTTGCGCGCACTACCAAACTCATTCACACGCACTATCAAACTCTCTCGCGCACAAAAGACCTTATAATAGTGTATGAGAGCGAGTTTGATAGTGTGTGCACGAGTAAAGTCTGAATAATGTCTTGAACGGCCTCTCATACGTAACTCCCTCTTTCACACTAGTCACAAAGTATTTTAAAAACATGCACATTTTACACATAAACCTGCCATATACCTGCCAACCGCTGCCATAGTGCAATATATTATATTATTTTCAGAATAACAAGGAAATGAGTAGAAATTAATTCTTGCCATATGGCAACCCTGTACCATAGACAGCGCACACTACCAAACTCATTCACATGCACTATCAAACTCTATAACGCGTTGACAGCGTGACTTTGAAAATTAATTAAGAATTTTGGCATAAATTAATGACATGCAGTGAAATGACTGTCAATAAAAAATGACAGAATAATGACTTAAATTGAATACAAATGAATAAATATGTTCATTCTGATCTTATTCATCAAGTCTCGCACATAATGCAGCATCGCAGTCACTATTTAAACGAGCACTGACACAGTGTTTTGAAATCGGTAACATTACGTTGGACTAAAACTACAAGTTCCATTAAGTTTGGAAAATTCTGTGCACAGTAATCATCAGACTATCTCTTCGCCTGTCTCTGAAAATGTCCGGATTTTGAAATCATCCTGCAGATGCTCATTGTAACAGGCTTTTATTCAACTAGGTGATTACAGTATATTGAAAAATATACATAACCAGAAGAATTGATACACTGCTTCGACGGGAACTTCCGGGAATCAATTTCGCTGTGATAAAGGTCCATTCGCGGGCTCTGATTGGCTACGTGTTTGGCGCTGTTTTTACTACAACCGGGAAATGAGTAGAAATTAATTCTTGCCATATGGCAACCCTGTACCATAGACAGGGCCAGTTCTAGACATTAGGAGGCCGAACGCAAAATTCCCACCCCCAATAAAAAGCACTTGAAACAAATATGATTCCTAACCTTTTTATTAATACGACATTTAACTTTACATTTGGTATGTTTTTACTTATACAGTACAAAAATTTGGAAACATTACTATTTTAAATGTTTTTGAAACAAGTCTCTTATGCTCATCAAGCCTGGATTTAGACTATTTGATCAAAAATACAGAAAAAAAACAATAATGTTGTGAAATATTATTGCAATTTAAAATAATGGTTTTCTATTTTACTATACTTTAAAATATATTTCTGTGATGCAAAACTGAATTTTACTCCAGTCTTCAGTGTCACATGATCCTACAGAAATCATTCTAATATGCTGATTTATTATCAATGTTAGAAACAGTGCTTAATGTTTATTTTATAACCTGTGATACTTTTTTCAGGATTTTTTTTATTATTAAATAATAAATAAATAATATTTTATAACAATATTTATAACAAGTCTTTACTATCACTTTTTATCTATTTAACACATCCTTGCTGACTATTACTGTTTTTTTTTCTCTGTATTTTTGATCAAATAAATGCAGGCTTGATGAGCATAAGAAATTTATTTCAAAAGCATTAAAAATTGTAAAGGGTCCAAACTTTTGACCGGTACTGTATGCACATATTAATCAAACTTTATCTAAGGTGATCTCTTTTTTGTTTGATGAAGATGTTATTGTTGTTGTTGTTGTTGTTGTTATTATTATTTTGCTGTTTTCATTTATTCACAGTTCCAGAATACCACTTCAGTAAGTGCTTTTATAATTTTTTTCCTAGCTGGGTCTGGGCAGGATTTCCCCCTCCCATTTAATCAATATTGACTACAGATATTATCATATTATTATCAGTAATATGATATTATGTATTGCATCGGTACCTTAAATATGACAAATATATACACAAATCAAGTGAAACAGAATGACACGATCGCTACTAAGCAGAAAAAAAGTTTAGTTAGTTGAAACTGAAATTATAAGTGTTAAGGTTAGAGCAGTAATCCTAATGAATCAGCCGAATTTAGAAGATACACCTGAGATCCTTTATTTGAACCATTAAAAAATGTTCTAGTGTGTTTGCTTTTTAACTTTGAATACAAACTTCTCTGCTTTTACTTTTCTACTATTTTGCCAGTCAGCTGGCATTCACTGTACGAGCAAATTCAAAGCGTTGTGGTCTAGGCACATCAATGGCGCTCACGCTCTTTTAAACTCGTAATAAAGCAGTGAATGATCTTTCCAGAAATGACGCTGATCGACAGAACAAGTTTATATTTAGAATACATTGCAATCTCTCCAAAATAGATGACAACTCACATACCTGCATTAAGAGCTATACTTCTTTGTGTGCCTATTTAGCCATTTGCATCGCATAGTTCGCAGCACCTGAAGGATGTGTTCGTTACGCAAACATTCAGAAGGCGGGACCCGCTGCAACATTAATTGGTTGCAGATGAGTGACAATTCAACTATATCCAATGAACAATGAGACTAGTATTTTGCTGCCCGTCTTCACTGGTGGACTAGTGTATAGGGATGTTACGTTATGGAGGCCCCTCCTCAAAGCCCGAGGCCCTAGGCAATCGCCTGCTCTGCCTATAGCTAAAGCCCGTGACCAGTGAGGGTTAATAAACAAACTCCTGCTGGTCCAAAATGCAGTGGCTATAGTTCTTTTTAGAACCAGGAAGTATGACCATATTAGCCCGGTTCTGTCAACACTGCACTGGCTCCCTATTAAACATCGTATACATTTAAAAATCTTGCTAATTACTTAAAAAGCCCTGGATGGTTTAGCTCCTCAGTACTTGAGCAAGCTCTTATTGCATTATAGTCCTTCACGTCCACTGCAAACTCAAAACTCTGGCCATTTGATAATACCTAGAATTTCAAAATCAACTGCGGGTGGCAGATCCTTTTCCTATTTAGCACCCAAACTCTGGAATAATCTACCTAGTATTGTTTCGGTAGGCAGACACACTCTGTCAGTTTAAATCTAGATTAAAGACCTATCTCTTTAACCTGGCACACACATAACACACTATTACATTACTATCCAGATTTATTTACCTATTAAAGGGGTCACAGGATGCCCATTTTCCACAAGTTGATATGATTCTTTGGGGTATTCTTCAGCACTTAGTACTTTACTAAGGTGCTTAGACGACGTCAAAATCTGGCTATCACAAAATGTTTTAACGTTAAATGAAGATAAAACTGATGTGATTGTTTTCAGTCCTACTGATTATTCTCAGGCTACCAGCCTAGATCTGGGCAGTTTATCGGCCTTCAGATCTTCTCGTGTGCTAAATCTGGGCGTCCATTTTGATGAGTCATTAAAATTGGATTAACAAATCTCTTCTGTAATTGATTCCAGTTTTTACCAACTCTGCTTGCTGTCAAAAATCAAACACTTTTTAAATGTTACAACTTCAGAGATGGCTGTCCACACTTTTATTACTTCACGCTTAGATTACTGCAACTCACTATATTGCGGTATTTCAAAGTCACAAATTACTCGCTTACAATTGGTCCAAAATGCTGCTGCTAGATTTTTTCAAAATAGTCACAAATGTGACCACATCACTCCTATACTGAGGGCCCTCCACTGGTTGTCTATTCAATTTTGAATCGATTTTAAAGTTCTCTTACTGGTGTATAAATCTTTACATAATCAAGCCCCAAGTTATCTCTCAGAGCTGTTGCATTTTTATACTCCCACTAGAAGTCTAAGGCTGCGTTTACACTTGGCATTAACATGCAACCTGTATCCGGATGTTGTCCAGATACACATTGAAAAGACAAGTGTAAACATGCTTCTGATCATAATGTTATCTGATCAGCGTGTCCTGGTCCAGAGGTAGTCGAGGACGCATTGTGATCGGATCTCAGTGTAATGTAAACGCAATTCAGCCATCGTGTCGACGTCACGCAAAACCCTGCCCCTTCTCTCCCGAACTGTGAGAAGAAAGACAGACAACAACAGGCTGTGGAGCGCTAGTGAGACTCGTGCACTTATATCTTTGATTTGTAAAATGTCCCGCGACTGAAAATGCTTTTCAAAAGAAAACCCACCACTTCAAGTCGACTTTGTACTGGGGCCATTCTCTGCAGATTTATTTAAATATTTTGCGGGAAAGACAGATCTGATCGGTTATCCAGATAGAGAAGTCAGTTGATGTTGCCAAGTGTAAACGCGCTGTGCCCTGATTGACTGATAATCCGATTTTTTTGATCAGATTGCGGTGTTCGCATGTTAATGCCAAGTGTAAATGCAGCCTAAGATCCAGTGATCAGAATCTCCTTTAGTCCCTCAGTCCAGACTTAAACGTTGAGGGGTTCAAGCTTTTTCTGTGGTTGGGTTTATGTGGTTGGGATTATGGAATAATCTGCCGCTTGAGATTAGAGTGGCACCTTTCCCATCTATTTTCAAGTCTCTTTTAAAAACACACTTTTTCAATCTGGCCTACCAAAATTCCTTTCTCATTACATTGTATTATGATCTTGATTATTACTGTCTTCAGTCTTATCTGTCAATGCTTATCTGTCATTCCTTTGGCCTTTTAAATTCATATGTTTTATTATTTCTGTTTTATGTGTTTATGGTCAGATTTTTTATGTACAGCACTTTGGTCAGTCTTGTGGCTGTTTTTAAATGTGCTTTATAAATAAATGAACTTGAACTTGAACTATAATTCCAATCTGTTAAAGGATCTGTTAAAGGCTGCAATAAGTCAACCAGAACCAGGAACACTTCCCATATCACCCGATGTACTTGTTACATCGTAAGAAGAATAGCACCTATGCTAATATTTTATTCTGTTTTATTCTTATTCCGAGGTCACCGTAACCACCCAGATCCAGTCTGTATCCATATCAGGTGGTTACTGCAGTCCAAGGTTTTTTTCTCCATTTCTGTCACCAATGGCGTTTTGGTTCCTTGCCACTGTCGCCTTTGGCTTGCTTAGTTGGGGACACTTAATTTCTGGCAATACTGCTGACTTGATTGCACAGATACTATTTAAAGAGAACTGAGCTGAGCTGGATGACTTCACTGAATAAACAATTAAACAAATCACAAATCAACAATGAATCAAGAACTTACTTTAACTGAAAAAAAAGATTGTTTTTATCCATCCTATTTTTTTGTATTTAATTATTATTTAACTCCTGTTCTTAGTCATTTTATGCATTTACTGATGTAACTCCGGCCACAATGTTTTATGAGGTGGATTTACTACTGCTGTAGTACCTAATTTTTAGACTCTCTTTTGTGAGAGTTTAACTCTTTTTCCTGTTTAACACTGTAAAGCTGCTTTGACAATCTGTAAGCGTTATATAAATAAAGGTGACTTGACTATTCCTCTCTAATAGACTTTATGCACATTCACTTAGTCATATTCAGTGTAATGACAGAAGTTTTTTTGTCCTATGATAGTTCTGCCGAGTGATTTCCATGATTTACTGAATTTTAAAATGTGTTTTCCTAGACAAATTAAGACTGTAGATAAAAAATTGGAAAGATATTTTTTTCTAGTTCACAGGTATATACACTGCTCAAAAAATTTTTAGGGACCACTTAAATCACACATTGGATCTCCAGGAACAAAATATTCAAGCTGAAAATCTTTACTTGTATACACTGTGTAAGAATTAAAAGATGTGACAATGGTCAGTGAAAGCGGAAATCATCAACCCATTAAGGGCTGGCTTCAAAATCACACAGGAAAAAATACTGATCCAACTTGCATGAATTTCATCACAGCAACTCAATGTAAATCAGTAGATTGTATGGCCTCCATATGCTACTTGTTACCTTCGGATGCTTCAATAATGTCAAAACACAAAACTAGAAACAAATCAGTCAGAAAGGACAAAGAGAGAACAATTGCCTGTGGCCACCACCTGCAAAACCATTCCCTTTTTTTTTGGGGGGGGGGGGGGGTAATGAAATATTCACGTTTAAAATTATTACTTGTGTACATTATGTAATTCGTTGAGAACAAAATTATGTCACAATGGTCAATTGAAGCCAAAATCATCAACCCACTGAGGACTGGATTCAAAATCATACCAAAAATCTATGTAAAAACATGAAATTGCAGTAGCCTTCTGGAGGTTATTTTGGAGGGCTCCGGTAGTGCTCCTCCTGTTCCTATTATGTTCCTGTATCTCTTGCATGCTCTAGAAACACACACCAAACCTCCTTGTGACGGCACGTGTGGATGTGCCATGGGGGTTGATTTGCTGTTGCTTCTCCAGTGCACCTGTTGTCACTTTCATTTACACCAAAGCAGGTTAAACAGATTCACAATCACTTATGCTTCGTAACTGGACAGACTGATATCCCTGACGTTTAACTGACTTAGTGATATACTGTGTTGATTAAATGTTCCCTTAATGTTGTTGAGCAATGTATATGAAGCAATGTTTTATTTAGTTTTGTTTATTTTATTATTATTAATGTAAAACACAACCATTTTAAACTCTTCACATTTAAATAATTTAAATTTGGACTGTTTTTTCAATTATATTTGTGGATTTCAGAATCCAAATACATTTAATTGGCCAAGTGTACTCGCAAAGTGTTGAATTAATTTAGTCAAAAGCAGTAGTACTTGGGTACCAAGATGATACTAAAATTGTAAAAATGTGACGATTCTAACTATCAGAAATGTAAGAGGGTTCCATTTACAAGCTTCTGAAGAGTTGAACATTGTAGCCAATCATAGAGATATAGTCAGCTTTTTTATTTTAATGGGACTCACTGAAATGACTGACCGCTCACTTTTAAAAAAAATAATAATTTGAAACTGACAAATTAAGTAATTGAGAATTCATTAGTGTTTGTTCCAAATTTAATAAATACTACTTTGCTTTTTGATTCAACAGAATATTTTAAATAATAAAACAAATGAAAATGGCATAGACTAAACTAAGCTGCTTGGAAATGGTCTTACAACTTTTACCTTTCTTCACATGCTTTCTGATTACCTCAAACAACTCTCTCCTTTGGTTTCTCTGGTCCATGTTCAGCGTGGTGCACACAATGATAGCAATCAGCATAGCGACTACATTTATCCTTTTAAATACTCTGAATGACAAATTAAACATTTGTGTGGAAGCCGTTTGTTAAAACGCTACTATAATCCAATCTTTTCTAGGGGAACCAACAAATCTGTTCTTTGAATATATCTAGAATAAGCAATTATTTATCTCTTTTCTCACTTTCTTTGCATTGTTCTACGACATACCAAAAGAATGCAGATATATGTGAGACAATTAACCGTTCGCAAAGAGCTTGATTGACAGGCAATCTGACCAATCAGAACGCGGATATTATGTGCTGCCGCTGCTATCCGCCATCTTCCCCGACAGCTACAGCCGGTCTCCATAGAAATCCATGTTAAAACGGGGTAAAAAAGATAATAAGCGGAAATAAGCTAAAGGAATTCCTTTAAAGTATTTGTTTTGCGTACCAGGAAATCTGTCATGTCAGGCGCTGTATGCATGGCTTGCAGCGTTTAAGTTAAAATACTGAGTGTTAAATAATAAAATAATATGTTAAAACATGTGCTCTTATCATTCCGTGAACTTCGCCCCAATCAGGAGCTGTATATGCAGGGGTGTGAAGTAACGAATTACAAATACCCACGATACAGTAATTAAGTAGTTTTTATCAGTAATTGTACTTTTTTGAGTAGTTTAAAAATTGTGTACTTTTACGTTTACTTGAGTACATTTTAAGTGATGTATCGGTACTTTTACTCTGCTATTTTCCTCCGTTTGTGGTCGTTACATGCTTATTTTAATTTTATTTATGTAATAAAACTGCAGCTCGTTATTAAACGTTTTTTTTAATAAAAAAAAATTTTTAATCCATTTTATACAATCCACCTTAATTTAGCAAGTGCACTCGCGCAAAAACTATTTTCAAGTTCAACACTTCTTGTTCCATTCAGTTGTGGATGCTGCTGATTCACCGAGACCGCCGCGGCTCAGCAAAGAGACATGCGTGTGTTTGTGTGTGCGTGTTTTCCTTTGAAAAAGTTTCCCCAGAAATACTTCTCTATTTAATGCATTTTTCCTTACAAATTGTATTATCAGCATAACAATTCGAGCAAATGTGTAAAAGGTATGGATGGCATGATGCTATCCTTCTAGAACGATGTGCATTTATGTTAAAATTGTAACATAAATTATCAAGTTTAGTTATTCTTATTTTTTTATTGCAAAACGCTAAAACTGGCACCGTTTTGGAGAGAAATGGGCTCTCATTTTAACCCATATCATGGTGTGTGATGCTGAACTATGAGTTTCTCATGGTGTTTGTATTGGCACTCTTCTAAACATTAATATTTTATGTGCAACAACAGCCAACTTGGGTAACTTATCTTATTGTTGATTGTTCTGAAGTAAATAACTTTACGTGACTATTCACAAGCTGTTTTATTTACGGTATTAATGCTTGGAAATGATAAAGTTTTCAAGTCCATTCATAGTTTGTAGCATGCAAGCCATCCAATAATCGCAATAAGCTTTGTGCTTTGTAAATTTTATTATAACACAAAGTCTCAGCCTTCTGTCAATTTTATGATAAAATACAAACAATAAATGGGTTTTTACGCTCCTTAATTTGTAGTGAGATAACTATATTCGCCTCAGTTCAACTGGCATGTAAATCAATTATATTTTCCTCTTTAATATTTGCAGCACAAAATAAACATGAGTACATATTTGAATGCATGTTAAAAAAATTAGAACAATTTAATACAAACAAATGTCTCATGAAATCGAGTTTCAAAAAACGTCAATAAGCCTATGATTTATTGCGGTTTTACATGTTAAATGTGAATAATGACAGGTTGGATGCAAGACACCTTTTTTTTGGCAGAGTATAGGTGTAATTTTCACATTAACTTCACGCAATATAACATGATTTTATTAAGGTAATTTTGAGTTTATTCTTAAAATATTATGACGTTAATCTTATTTATTTTAGTTATTTGTTTTTCAAAGTGGCACAAATGCCGCTGTAGACTATTTGCAGTGGTGGACGAAGTACACAAATCAAGTACTTGAGTAAAAGTACAGATACATATAATAAAATATTACTCCAGTAAAAGTACTCCTTTTTCAATTTTACTCGAGTGAAAGTACAAAAGTACTCGATTTTTATGTACTTAAGTAAAAAAGTACTGATAGATAGATTTATTTTGCAATTTTATATAGGCTACTTAATTACATTTTATATTAGCACATATTTTTTTAAATCCTACTGTTCAAAATACCTGGGATTTTCCCAAAATAACCACTTTATGGAGTCAAGATATATTTTTGTTGTTGATATGGACTACGTTGACGAGAGTGATGTAGTAATGTTCACTGTGAAGCTTACACTGCGATGTACCTGACAAATAAAAAAAAAATATATATATTTTAATATATAATATTAATATAATAATATTTAATATATTAATAAACTAGTGTTTTCTGAGTCAATGTCACAAAGATAAAGTTGAAGATCCTGACTCGCCATCTCCTTATTGGACGCACTTTTAGAGAGAAATGCATCTTTACGGATTACATAATGACAGAGTTTTTGTATTCAAATTTTTCCGGTCTAAAGCAGTGGCGCAGGACATTCTAAAAGGCAGTGCTTCGAGACACTTCAAAAGACACGAGACGTGAGCGCAAAGGTAGTGCAGTGGAGCGGGCTTAATGTTCTAAAACAACAACCGGGGAAAATGACGTTCAACTACACTGATATTCTGGTAAAACAAGCTCCTTGACTACTGATGGTGGTTATTTTTTCTTGAATCCATGGAAAGAAGCAGCAAACACTTAAATATCAGGTATGGTTTACTTGTTTCACTTGTTGAACAGAATCTGTTTTCAAGTCTGTTCACATCTCTGTGGTTAGATCAGTGTTATACATAATGAAGGTCAAAGACACATTATTGTTGTTTTGATTATACTGTGCTGTAAATAAAATGCAAATAATAAAAATAAACGTTCAATTTCCTCACATTCTCTCTTACCTGCCTCAAAGTAACAGTCACACTGATGGGCCATTAGAGGATGGCCCTTTGTCCCTCAGGTGTGAATCATGAAATATTCATGGCCATTGTCACTCCCTCGCATAAAGCTTGTCTGAGCGGGCTTAATGTTCTAAAACAACAACCGGGGGAAATCTAATTTTTCTCACATTTCACTTTTCATAAACACTATACATCTAAGACAACCACACCGTAATCAAAGTGGATATTTTTATGCTTAAAGTGGCTTATGTACGGAGCCCCACACATGACATGCAGGAAAAATTTGTATTTGTAATTTGTAAAGCGTGCGCACAATATAATTTGTTCCCTCATTTTAATAAATCGTGTGTACAACTTACTAAATCGTTCCCTCATTTTAAGTAAATTGTGTGCACGATATAATAAATTGTTAGTTGATTTTATTCAACTAAATCCTGGCCACGATCTAGTAATATCATGCGCACAATTTAATAAAATGAGAAAACAAATTCGTGCTATTTAATTATTATTATTTTTTTTTTTTGCATGTCTGGCTCCGTATGCTTTAAGCAGGGCTTAAAAACGACAAAAAAAAATCGGTTCACTCCGCGCAGAATCACCATTTTAAACAATAATAATTTGTTTCTGATATAAAATGTCCTTTTTACGGTAATACAAAGCATGCGTGGGTCTATGACTACAATATCATACTGTATATATAGATGTAGGGAAGATGTAATGTATTCTCCCGGCCTTTGGGGGAGCTGTGTTGTATTCTCATTAGGGGAGTGAGCCGTTCTTTTCACTCACAGTTCTATTTCCTTTGTGAAAGGTATGTCTTTGACCTTCATTATGTATGTTTTAATTATACTGGTTTTGAATAAAATACAAATAATCAAAACCCCCATTATTTTAATCTCAAATTCTTTCTTGCCTTGCCTCAGAGTCACATTACACATGCACTGATGGGCCATTAGGGGACGGCCCTTTGTCTCTCAGGTGTGAATCACTAAATATTCATGGCCATTGTCACTCCCTCACCTACAGGCTTTAGATCACAAAACGTCGTTAAAGATTTAAATCAATATATTGTTTTCTGTGAAGGAGTAAGCAAGATGATTTTCACATAATTTTGAAGTAAATATTCTAGCCTACAAGACTGATTACTCAAAAGTCTTATTCAGAGCTATTCAGTATGGATTTTATGGCCTTATTTCAGCTACATTTTTTTCCCAAAACTTAGTAACCACGCATATTTTTTTTCTCTAAAAAATGCAAACATGTACATCCATCTTGCTCGCATATTATTGAAGCACAGTTTGTGCTGAATACAAAAAAAAAATTACATGTTGGCCAATAGTATGTTATAAGTAGCTGAAATAAGCACAATTGTCAGGGCATGTCAAAACATCTCAAGGGCCCCAAAATCACCTCAGACCCCAGAGGGTTAATATAACCTATGTTATTTAAATTACTAAAATAGCCTATAGACAATAATGAGCAATAATAATTCACTACAATGCATAGGATGATGCGATGACAAATTCAAGTGCACAGCTTCTCCTAATTAATTATTAATTTGTTTAGTTATATCATTTATAATTTCAATGAGAATAACACCAATAAACTTCGGGTAATCAAAAAATGGTTTTATTCATTATCATAGATTGGATTTTTTTCTTCAGGAAACGGGCAGACTAAATAGCAACACATAAGTGAACAATAAACAATAGAAATAGCAAAACAAAAATTAAATAATTAATCCAAAGTTTGAACAATTATGAGTAACCTTAGGTTAAAACATCTAAATATGATATGTGGATCGCTGTCAGATGAGCCGTCATCAGATGCTGAGCCGACCCAGCAGGGGCCGGTTGCACCAGCTGTACGTAAGTTACAATTTAGCCTAATTTTGACGTAAATGGGCACTAAGTTACAATTTACGCACTACTAAATATTTTTTTGTTGTACCATTACACGTAATTGAAGTGCAACTCTACGTATAAACTAAATATTTACGGAAGCGTCTGGTCAGGAGTAACGGTTGGAATAAAATAGCAGACTGAGTGAACTGCATAAATATGCTCTTCTTTTACCCGACAACCTTCAACCCTTTAGGCATATATGATGCTGCTGACATTTACACTCACGTACATATTAAGATAGAGAACAATATGTGAATATAAACATACTTTGTTTCTTTTTTTAGCGCGTATTCAACACCCCATCTACAGCGCGCCTCTGTATGCTTCGGTCCGTGTTGCGCATGTCAGATTAAATAAGAAATAAATGGCATTTCTTATGTTTTTTTTCTTTCAGTATTTATTGATCCTTATTTATTTCAATTACAGTTTCTGAATGTTATTTACATATAAAATAGCTTACATATAGACTAATGTTATTAATGTATCATTTTTAATGGAAACTTGTTTATATTTTTACCGTTAGTATACGTGAGGAAAAAAAAAAGTTAGAATGAAGGATAAATTAAAATTCATAGCATTTAAAGAAGTTCTGCTCGCGTATTTGAAGGTTTCTATTGGATGATTCAGGGTAAACGTCATATTATGCGACTACGCATTACTTTACGGAGAGCTTACGAACTACTAGCTATGTCCTGCCTTACAAACAACCAAATAATGTATAGATTTAGTTACAAACTAGCTAGTAGTTACTAAGCCTCTAATGTGGATTTAACGTTCTAATTTAAGTAAGAACTTACGAATGGCTGGTGCAACACTACCCAGGATGCATCACTTATCTCCCCACCATCAGGCTCTCCATCGCTCATGGTATTTAGTGCTTCTTATAACTCTTCAGCATCCATAAATCGCCTTCTTTTACTCATTTTGTCTTTATTTATTAAACTATAACCAATAGTTTAGTGAGTGAAAGGCGTTGCCTAGCACTGTACAATGTTAAAACATAAGCGGCAAGAAAATGACAGCGCGAAAATACAGGCATTATAGGTGGGTAAATCTGACCTGCTGGCACTTATAGGTATAAATGCCCTGTGTTTTGATCTGGTTTTATCTAAACAATTTTTAACAACAGCGGATTGTAAATCACACAATTAAAAGTCAATGACTGAGAGACTCGAATGTTTTATTCAAAATCTGTTATGTACATTTGAAAAACAGCAACAGGTAAAATTTACCCCGTGGTGGTTCTAGTGTTAAATTACTGCAGAATTCAAGCTGACATGAACAAAACCTGAAGATCTCTGTTTGTCAGCATGGTTTAAGAAATCTATGCCATTTTGCACTGTAACAAGTTTACATGGTCAATGCCACAAATTTGTTTAGGAATGTGCAGATTCGTAGGACATAAAATGAAATATTTGAAATTGTGGTTTCCAGGCTTGGAAAAGTCAGCTGGACAAAAGATTTAATGGACATACATTCACCGGTCACTTTACTAGTTACACCTTGCTAGTACGGGGCTGGACCCCAGTTTTGACTTCAGAACTGAATACATTTTTCATGACAAATATTCAACAAGGTGCTGGAAACATTCCTCAGAGATTCTGTAGCTTTGATTTTTAATATATAAACGCTATTGCTGGGATTAAAAAAATATATATTTTGGAGCCTACTGTAGATTAAAATGCTTTACTTCTACGTAGATATATTATACCAAAAAGCTGACTTACTGAAAGTTGACTTTGTCTACTTGAAATCGAGTTTCAAAAATCCCTGAAGTCAGAACACGGCACCTCAGCAAATCCTGAAAGAAATGGACAAACTCTCAATTCAATGACACTGAACACTAATAATAAATAAACGATAATAAATCTAGTGTGACAGCACCCTCACCTGGTCTGTTGGTGTGTAGTCACTGTCCTACAGACTCAATTCTGTCCAGGAAGCTGAAAAAAAAGAAAAAACCTTAATAGAAAAATTAAAATACACCATGATTATGATAATATTATACTATAATATGATTAACTAAATGAACTGTAAGACAAATGTTTACCACATCTGACACTGAGTGTTTCTCATGAAATTAATTTGATCATTTTTACTGGGTTCACATTATGCTTTGCTCTGATTGACTAGACTTGAACAGTATGTGGGAAGCGGGTTACATATGTATTTGATTAAGTGTAAGCATGTGTGTGGATGAGTAAGTTGGTGAGACAGAGACATATACACCAGACAATTAAAGTGAGAATCTAAAACCTGCACTGGTGACCAACTATGTGCTGTGTCTGTGTTGGCCTCCAGGTGGAGCTCTAGCACAGGTCACTTCAGCCCTGTTTCCTTGCCTTAAAACTTGGACAGGACAACTACATTTTACATATCGTTTGCAACTGTACAGGTTATGCAGTGAGTACTGCAAGCTTATCAGATACTGTATACCTCTACATATGACAGTTTTTTCTTTTGCTTTTGAAATGTTTGTCATGCTGTTTGGGGGTCAATGATGCCTTTTGGTCTGATGTTTTACACAGCCATTTTGGGCTGAACAATACATTTGTAAAGCATATTGTCCGTGTCATTTAGTTGACCTGGTTTACTATAGCAGCACAGTGAAGTTAGGATGACCTTTAATAAAAGGGTGGCCCCTTTATGCTGAAGGGGAAGTATCAAGTATCAATCAATATTTCCACCTTTCGAATGGCCGCTACAAATGGAGCGGCCTACATGCAAAATGCTGTGCAAAATACACAGATAAAAACAAGGTATCCACAGGATATATTAGGAAAATTTTAAATTGTGGTTTCCAGGCTTGGAAAAGTCAGCTGGACAAAAGATTTAATGGACATACATTCACCGGTCACTTTACTAGTTACACCTTGCTAGTACGGGGCTGGACCCCAGTTTTGACTTCAGAACTGAATAAATTTTTCATGACAAATATTCAACAAGGTGCTGGAAACATTCCTCAGAGATTCTGGTCCATATTAACATAATAGCATCACACAGTTGCTGCAAATTTGACGGCTGCACATCCATGATGCGAATCTCCCATTCCACCACATCCCAAAGGGGCTTTATTAAATTGAGATCTGCAGACTGTGTTCAAAAAACAGTCTAAGATGATTAGTAAAGCTTTGTAACATGGTGCGTTATCCTGCTGGAAGTAGCCATCACAAGATGGGTACACTGTGGTCGTAAAGGGATGAACATAATAGCAACATTAATGAGGTAAGCTGTGGCGTTTTCGAACACACTTTGGCAGCATGATTTGTGAATTTTTTACACCAGCCCATTACTGTGACATCACTGATGAAATCAAATTCATGATCAATTTCATCTGCCCCTTAACAGAATACATAGGGCTGGACAATAATTCAATATCAATATGTATCGCGATATAATTTTTTTCAATAACGATGATATGATTTTAAAACACATTTCCGATATTTCGATATACATTTCCAGTGTTTCCCATACATTGATATATTTGTGGCATTTGACTTCGTTGAATAAACATGAGCACTGCACATTTCAAAATCAAAACGCGGCGCGGGTGTTTTATATGAATGTATCTCTGAAGGGAACCAACTGTCTTCAGAAAAGTTTCGATGGCATTTTTATTTGATCTGATAAAGTAGCATTCATGAGCGGAGCTGCTTTGTTTTACAGTCATAACTGGGGAAACCACTGTTTCTGCCGCTCTCAAAGTGCCTCCTGCTGGCAGACAATTTGTTTGCATTTTCAATCATAAGCCCGTCTCCAGCAATGTTTTTGTTGTTGCTCTTTTTTTTTCTGCAGCAACTCAGAGCACTTTTCATACTCTGTCCTGGCCGAAGCACATTATCTATAAGAATAATCAGCCTACATTACCAGTCATAGTTTTTTTAACAGTAAGATTTACATGATCCTTCAGAAATCATTCTAATATGCTGATTATCAATATTTAAAACAGTTGAGTACTGTTGAGTGCATTTTTTTTTCAGGATTCTTTGATGAATAGAAAAGATACAAAGATAAGCATTTATCTGAAATAAATAGCTTTTGTAACATTATACACTATACCATTCAAAAGCTTGGAGTCAGTATAATAGTTTTTTTTTGGGGGGGGGGTATTTATTTATTTATTATTATTTATTTAGCAAGGATGCTTTAAATTGATCAAAAGTGATGATAAATACATTTATAATGTTACAAAAGATTTCTATTTCAGATAAATGCTGCTCTTCTAAACTTTCAATTAATCAAAGAAACCTGAAAAAATTCTATGCTGTTTTCAACATAATAATAAATGTTTTTTTGAGCAGCAAGTCAGAATATTAGAATGTTTTCTGAAGGATCATGTGACTGGAGTAATAATGATAAAAATGTAGCTTTGAAATCACAGGAATAAATTACATTTTTAAATATTTCCAAATAGAAAACAGTTATTTTAAATAGTAAAAATATTTCAAAATGTTACTGTTTTTGCTGTATTTTGGATCAAATAAATGCAGGTTTGGTGAGCAGAAGAGAATTCTTTACAAAACATTAAAAATCGTATTGTTAAAAACTTTTGACTGGTATGTTAGCCTATAGTTTGAAGTTAAAGATATTATTAATTAATAAGGTGAGTCTGAGATGTTTATTTGACAGTGATTTCACATTTCTTGTTTGTATGAAGGATAAATACAAATAAAAGGTGAACATTAATTTATTTGTGCTGTTTTTATTTTCTAAAAAATTTAATAGTTTTATAGGAAGAGGTTTCATATGAATGAATGAATGAGTGAATGAATGATGCATTTATATAGTGCTTTATTGTGTATTGCTGTACACCCAAAGCACTTTACAATCATGTTGGGGGTCTCTCCTCAACCACCACCAGTGTGCAGCATCTACCTGGATGATGCAACGGCAGCCACAGGACAACGGCGCCAGTGCGCTCATCACACACCAGCTACAGGTGGAGAGGAGAGAGAGTCATAGAGCCAATCAAGTGGATGGGGATTATTAGGAGGCCATGATAGACAAGAGTCAGTGGCGGCAATTTGGCCAGGACACCGGGGATACACCCCTACTCTTTACGAGAAGTGCCATGGGATTTTTAATGACCACAGAGACTTCATAGACTTAGCAAATTATTTTTTTCATTAGTTTTTAGGTACAGTCATCTGTTGTGGGTGTTCTTGGCAGTTTTTATGAGGCTTTTTTTTTAATAGTGTTCATATCGATATCGGATATCGATACGTTTTTTTATAATGCATTATGCATTTATTATAATGCCTTAAGAATACCCTTATAATGTATTATAAATACGGGCTTCATAGAAAGTGTTACCAAAAATTCGATTGCCTATCCTTCTCAGGATACCTGGAATCAGTGTTACAAGGCCCCAGGCACATCGTTTTTCCATTTTTGTAGCATAAACACCATCAAACCAATGAGCGCTTCGGATCTTCCAACGTTTCTCTATGGCGCTGAAACCTAAAGATGTCTGAGTTCCACTCCACCTGCAACTGATACTTGACTGCCATTAGCTCATCTGCGTTCGAGGGGAGGGGCTTACGATAGAGGCCTGCTACCCGATAATACTTTCGGGTCGGGTTCGGGTTAATGTTTAATGAATAGCTTCGGGTTCGGGTCGGGCTCGGGTTTATAGCTAAACTAAAAAAATATGCAGGCTTTCATAGATGCACGCACACACATTATTGCACACGACAACACAGCACGGAAACTTTTATTAGTAAAATAGCTTTGACAGACTACTGACTCGCAACGTTATATTTCTCTGCAATGAGGGGGTAAAATCGCTGTTTTTGAAGGAACTAAGCCTCACTGCTTGTAGAGAGAGACGCGCAGACGCAGGTTCACACACGCAACTTTCATCTCTCTCTCTCTCTCTCTCTCTCGCGCGCGCGCTAATTCAAATAAATGACATAATTAGCCTAATTAATTAAAATAAATTATATAATTAGCCTAATTAATTCAAATAAATGTGATCTTACCGCACTGCATCTCTGTGTCCAAACCAGGCCGGATGCTAACAAGCCTTAGATTTCGGGTTCGGTTCGGGCTCTAAATTTAACTGTGCCGCTCGGGTCGGGTCGGGTCAGACGATCTCGGGTACTGGCCGGGTTTGGGCTTCACTTTAAAGCCCATGCAGACCTATAGCTTACGATAGGTAAATTGACCGTTCACAAAGACCCGCCGTCCCTAGTTACTGTTGCTATCCCCGACAAACAATCCCACTTTCATACTACACATCATGTTCTCACGCAGTGAAAAATACATCGCAGAGCAAAGAGGAAACTGACAACGTGTCGACAATGCAGGTTACTTCTGGTATGAAACAAGGTCTCAGGACTCTCAGCTTTAAAATTTGGTAATTTTGAAAGAAATTCAAACAATAAATACAGTTTTGTGGCTCTTTAATGTGTCGTGACAGATCACTGTATTGCCTCACACCCTTCAATCCGATCGAAATTTCATTCCGATCAAGCTCAATCGGATCGATTAAGGTGTTTACATGAAGGCTTTTCAGTCCGATTGAGCTTTCAATCCGATTGCAAATGGATTATTTGGTTGCATGTAAACGTAGCCAATGTGTCATGACAGATCACTGTATTGCCTAAAGTGTAAAGCACGAAATGAACATGAATAAACATCAGAAAGTATTTTATGTCAACCGCGGAACACACCATTTTTCACGTTTAAATCCACCGAAGTAAATCTACTCTCCTGTCTGATTTGTTGTTAGGCTGGGAGGGATACAGCTCCCAGCTCCAAGGATACTGGGCATGGGCATTTACATATTTTCTGAGCCAACAATATAACGTGAAACCTATGAAAATTGGGTAACACTTTATTTCGATAGTCCACTTTAGATATTCTACTAGTTACTTATAGTTAGTAGAATGTCTAAATTGGACTATCGAAATAAAGTGTAACCGAAAATTGTTTTAAAAAGCACATAGCGCCATAGTTTCATCACTTTAGAGCAGATGTCCCCAACCACCGGGTCACGACCATTGAAGAATTGCTACCGGGTCGCAAGAACGTTCTGGGAAAAATGTGTATAGATATGACACTCTGTTATTTATTTATGTTAATTATTCTGTATTTTATTGGCATGCGATTGATATGGAGTAGCAATTTGACAATTTCATGTTAAATAAGTAAATGAAAGATTGCTCTGATCTGTCACATATTAGGAGTTAAACGGATCAAAGTTGATCCGTAATACGTATGGATGAGACCCCACCATTCGGCACGCACATGATTTGCAGATTAATTTGCCAATTTACACGTACAAGCAATTTTAAACCACAAGAAGAAGAAACGAAAGAGAGCTCAATTCGTTACTCACGCGCTGTTCTCGCACACAATCAAAGCGCGCACAAGCATAGAGACGTGTTTCAGACAGCGCGGAAATACCGAGTTGCGTGTACATAGTCCTACACATAAAATTAGCCTATGTCAAAAACCCTTCACGGCATTGTCATTCTCTGTGCTTTAAATTTGTTTTTTCTTGCTTATCCGAAAAAATAGTCCGATCTGTGAATCAAAAAAACCACAATATAATGCGTTGAACCACTATATGCTATTATAATACTATATAATAGCCTAATATATATATATATATATATAAGGCTATATACTGTATATATCCCCCCCACCCCCCTGTCCAGCCGGTCCATGAGAATATTTTCCAAACGTAACCGGTCCGTGGTGTAAAAAAGGTTGGAGACCCCTGCTTTAGAGTGTCGCAGTGACCATCTTTTTGCAGTAAAGGACCTGTCATAGTTTAATGAGTGGGAAGATGACATGAAGCGACGCGAGGTTAGCTGCATTGAAAACAGATGAGCGCACATGTGCATATACAGCTCCCATTCGGGGCGAAGTTCACGGAATTTTGTCCACAGAATGATAAGAGCACACGTTTTAACATATTTGATTATTTCACACTCAGTATTTTAACTTAAGTGCTGCAAGCCATGCATACAGCGCTGGACATGACAGGTTTTCTGGTACACAAAACAAGTACTTTAAAGGAATTCCTTAGCTTATTGCCATTACTGTGCCAGCCAAAAACAGCACGATCGGGGCGAAGTTCACGGAATTTTGTCCACAGAATGATAAGAGCACACATTTTAACATATTATTTTATTATTTCACACTCAGTATTTTAACTTAAGTGCTGCAAGCCATGCATACAGCGCTGGACATGACAGGTTTTCTGGTACACAAAACAAGTACTTTAAAGGAATTCCTTTAATTCCGTTACTGTGGCAGCCAACAACAGCACAGCTTAACCCTCCGCACATATTTATACTTAGTTGTATTGAAAAAGTTTCAATTCAGTCGATCTATTTTACCCCGTTTTAACATGGATATCTATCATCCAGAATCATCCAAGACATGTACAAGGACTGTCGGGCACAATTACAAAAAAAAAATAGATGTGCAGGTGGATTGAGCAACAGTTTTGAAGTAAAGGTCAGAGTCCACCAAGGATCAGTGCTTAGTCCGCTGAATTTCATCACCATCATGGACTGCCTGACTGACGCTGTGAGAAGGGAAACACCATGGGACATGATGCTCGCTGATGATGTTGTTCTGTGCAACAAAACAAGAAGCGAGGCAGAAGAAAGACTCGAAAGCTGGACCAAAGACTTAGAGATTAGAGGCATGAAGGTTAGTAGAAAGAAGACTCAAGACTCAAAAGGATCCAAGCAGGATGGAACAGCTGGCAAAGAATGACAGGAGTGATGTGTGATAAGAAGATACCCCCCAGGGTAAAAGGAAAACTTTATAAGACAGTGATCATACCAGCGATGCTGTATGGAATGGAAGCAGTGGCAGTAACAAAAGCACAAGAACGACAGATGGAAGTTGCGGAAATGAAGATGCTGCAATTCTCCTTAGGACTAACAAAATATGATCGGGAGACAAATGACAATATCAGAAAACAGCTGCAAGTGGATGCATTAAGTAACCAGCTGAGAGTGAACAGGCTAAGATGGCAGGGTCACATTTTGAGAAGAGATGATGAATATGTTGGAAAGAAAGTCAAAAAGATGCACGTCGGTACAAGAAAGAAAGGACGGCCAAAAAGGAGACTTGAAGATTGTGTAAACGAGGACATGAAGGCCTTGGGCATCAGAGTAGAGGACACAGCAAACAGGAGAAGTTGGAGACGAATGATACACACCGGTGACCCCACAGATATTGGGATTTACGCCTGTAGAAGAAGAAGAACATGGATCTCTATGGAGACCGGCCATTGCTGTCGGGCAAGATGGCGGATAGCAGCAGCGGCACATAATATCCGCGTTCTGATTGGTCAGATCGCCTGTCAATCAAGCTCCCTGCGAACGGTCAATTACAATTAGTGAATTCAGAGTGTAAAGAGATATCCTCTGATTTTGCTGACTGAAGGAGAGGAGTGCTGAACACCATCTGATGCGTGTAACTATATTTCACAATGGAATACATGTAAAAAAACTGCAATATTTAATATACACAGTGTACACACACAGCAAGGGGGAGGGGTGGCAGAGAAATCATGTTCTCTGCAGTTTAGAAATTGTGCATGCTCACATTTTGATTAATCACACAGCCCTGATTGGAATTGTACAAATGAAAATGCAAATTCTGTCTGATTGTTACATAATATGTGTTGCTTAATGTAAAATGAGCATGCATGGTTATTCTAAAATTAAGCAAAACAGTTTTGTTGTAACATAAATCATTTTGTTGTGAAATGCATTTGTTCTATATTTTGAGCCTAGTCCTTCACATTATGGACATATTACCACTGGACTGTGAAGTCATTTGTTGAAATTGGACCTGGGTGGAACTAATGCCCATACAGCAGTCCCATTGGTTAGTGCTCACTTCTTACTGTTCATGTTTTATTTCAGCAAATCAGTTCATGTGAACATGATAAATGTAATTTAATATAAGCCCAGCAGCCTGTCAGACCTTAGTGTGAGAGACACTGAGCTGTTGAGGAAAGGTGTGAGTCATATCTGACTATTGTAAGTTAGTTTCGTTAATTGATGAAAGCATAGTACATTTGGATGTTTTGTTGTTATTATTGGAAAATCACTTATCTTTACAACAAGGTACAAAGCAGTGACCAAAAAGAGTAAAATGTGATTGTAATTCTGTACAGCATGATTTACTTGTGCAGATGTTTGTTACACTTTCTATCCAAATCTGACAATATCTCAAATTCATTTTTAGCTTGTCTGCACAGAGCTGAAAATAAATGCTGTATCTGCTTAAACCCTCCAATATAAAGGGATCTGCTGACCACTGAAGCACACACTAATAAACACAGTTTTAATTAAAGAAGAAGGTACTTCTTTAAAGCATGTGAGTTCATCAGTCATGGGCTGCTGTTAGACGACCAGTCCTACAGCTATTTTTAGTTTTTGTGTCCGTGTCCGTGTCCGTGTGTATGTGTATGAGAGAGAGAGGCAGAGGTGCATGTCTTCATGTGTGTAGTAGAGTTGTCAGGATGTGAAATGGTCTTGTCTCTCCTCACATAAACTCTGTGGTCTGCCAGGAAAGAGTGAGACAGAGAGAGCAAAAGAGAGAGGGTGAGACGGTAAAGAGGACAGACACAGAGGCTGTCTGTCTGACTGAGGATGACTGTGTGTATATTGATGTGTGATTATCAGTGGCGCTACCTCTGTGAATCTGTGTTTGGTGATCTGTTCACATGTCAGCTGGAACAAGGCAGTAAATAAAACCATGTACATTTCCTTCTTTCTTCAAAAGAGTTGCCACACTTATTGTTTGTCTGCTGTACATGAGAATCAACACAGTGCAGAGTCTTTGCAGTAAAAAATTAGGTGTTTCAGTTTTATTAAGGTACATGCATTGGTGCAAAGTGCAAAGTTCTAGTGCAAAATCTTAAGACTAAATTCCACAAAACAAACTTTGAGTTGTTTATGTCAAGCAGTTTAGATTGTGGCTGTCGCCACAGTCCTGAGATAGACAAGTATCTGCACGCTGCTGAAGTTACTGCAGTAGGGATAGTAGAAATACACTGTTTTAAATGTATTTTAATGTTGTTGTTTTTATTGTAGTGGCATATTTATTAGGATTAAACTCCAATCTGTCTACAATATAATGCTATCCAATAATTGCACTCAGACCCAGAGGATATGACTCTCGGATAATCGATTCTGCTTGAAATATTTCTTTATCTGAATGACTTTATCTGAATGCCCTACAGCAATCGAAAATGCAAAACTGCGCACAACTCCTAGACTGTTTGTCGTAGACTCAAAAATTGTTGGAATCCTTGGGTCAAAACGAAGAAAAGTGCTCCTTGACAGTTTCACTTTACAAAGTCTGGTTTTTCCACAAAATTGAGTTATGTCCAATACCTACTTTTGCGAACTAGTCCTAGGTTTTTCACCCGATCAGAACCAAACCACTGCAGAAATATCCTCTGGACAGTTAATATCAATAACTATCAAAAAATGCTGAAATTTTGACTCACCGTTGCAAAGGGGCACCAAAATGTTCATAAGGGGCGTGACCACTTTTACTAAAATGGCTATAACTCCTGAACGGAATGAGGTATCTTCAGCAAACTTTGTACACGTGTAAGAGCTCAATCTTTGGTCAAAAAAAAAAAAAAAAAATGTAGAGCTTGGCCACTTGATGGCACTATAAGAGGGGAAATAACATAATGGCTATAATTACGCAACCGTTAGTCCAGTCGATTTGAAAATTGGTATGCACTGTCTTTGTTTGAAGTGCCACAAGTGTCTATGAGGACATTTGCATATCTCAAAAAACATGGCCGCCATCGGCCAATGAATTTTAAGCACCTATTAGACAAGGTTAATGGAGGCCGAACGGAACGAAACTCGGTGGGCATGATCGACTCATGGTTCTAAAGGTCTGTAAGAATTTTGAAAGAAATTGGCCACTAGTTGGCGCTAACAAGTTTTATGCCTCTGTAATCATGTGGTGTTTCACACATCTACACAATATGCATATCATCTCCTCATACTGAGCAACTTTACCTCAAGAACTATTGCTGTCAATCAAATCGTTCATTAAATATTCACAAATATGTAAAAGCATGTAAAATACTTTTGCGAAGTAGCCTTTAGTTTTTCGCTCAATCTCGATCAAACCACTGTGGCACAATTCTCTGCACTCTCTCAATAATTATCAAAAAAATTATTATGATTTTGATTAGCTATAACAAGGTCATTTCAAAAAGGGGCGTGGTCAAATATACCCAAAAGCCTATAAAACCCAAGCAAAAACTCAAAACTTTACGAAACTTGGTGAAAACATGTCAGATGACTCAACAAGCATGCAAAGTTTCATAGAGATCGGACCATAGGTGGCGCTATAACAGTTAAAAAGGCTTCAAAACATAATATTTCTATAGTGAATGACCTCAAATTGCAAAAAAAAAAAAAAAAATGTTAATTCATTCACACAAACACTTGATCTTCATATCATGATAGATCAGTGGTTCCCAACCCTGGTCCTGGAGGCACCCCAACACTGCACATTTTCCATGTCTCCTTTCTCTGACACACCAATTTCAGGTCTTGGAGTCTGCACTAGTGAGCTGATGACCTGAATCAGGTTTGTTTGATTAAGGAGACTTGCAAAACGTTCAGTGTTGGGGTGCCTCCAGGACAAGGTTTGGGAACCACTGTGATATAACTTATTCTGAACAACAATGCCTCAGGGACCAATGTTGTCAATCAAACTGTTCATTAAATATTTGAGATTATTTAAAAAAACTGCTTTTGTGAACTAGTTGTAAGTTTTAAACCCAAAAGTCTATAAATCTTAAAAGAAAACTCACAAAACTATGTAAACTCATGCATTATATGATTCTAAACAATCATGCAAAAGTTTATGGAGATGGGACAGAAACTGACACTGTAATAGTTATGAAGGTTAAAAACACTACATATTTATGCTGCATTCCCTGAAAGTGCAAATACAACCATTAGATGGCAGCAAAGGATCACTCACTAGGGCCTTTCGCACCGCTTTAGTTCCAGAACTAAATGTACAGTACTAAAGTACTGGGACGATTTTGCGCGTACGCGTTTGGCCAATCAATGTCTACTTACGTCACAGGTAGTACCAGTTGTGCTGGTTAGACCCTGCTCCGAAGTAGGAGCTAATTTGCTTCTCGAAAAAGGCAGTCCGGTACTAAAATCGCACCCAGTTCCGGCGGTGCGAAAACGCCAAAAAGTGGGTAGTTCCCGCGGTGCGAAAGGCCCTATTGGCTCATTCTATCACTTATATAGTTATTTTCTCAGGTTTTACTTAGGTACTGACATTCAGATAGTTTAAAACCATTATTACTACATTAAAATCACATTTAGTCAAAGTTTACCACTTCATTTATACAGGCATATCAGTTTTGACAATTATGTGACATTATAATTAAATTTAAACCTGAAAATATTATAAACATTACACAAGCATTTTATAAATGATTTAAAATATCTATATCTACAACATAATACAGATTAAGCATGCTCACAGACACAGACACATATTAAGTTATAGAGTGTGTCTTAAGTAATATAGTTCAACCTTTTCATTACTCTGTGTGTGTCATCATATTCTCCATCATGGTTGCGTTCTGGTGTCAGCCATACATTTCACGTTGGCTGAGACCCCTGACAGCATAGAAGCTATGAAGGTCTTTAAGTGCTTGAACTCCGGTAATCGCTTTATTATTATTATTATTATTATTATTATTATTTTTATTATATATAGACATTTTTTAACAAGTCTCTTCTGCTCATCAAGGCTGCATTTATTTGATCAAAAATACAGGGGAAAAAGTAATATTATAATATTATAATGTTTTATTTTTTCAATTTATACACTTTAAAATATAATTTATTTCTGTGGTGGCAAAGCTGAATTGCCATTACTCCAGTCTTCAGTGTCACATGATCTCTCAGAAATCATTGAGAAATCCATGATATGCTGATTCATGATGTGCTGCTTTTTTCCTTCTTTTTTTTTCTGGATTCTTAACTGGAAAGTTAAAAAGAAAAGCATTTATTCAAAATAGATATCTTTTCTAACAATTTAAGTCTTTACTATAACTTTTTATCAATTCAACACTCCTGTCTGAATAAATGTATTAACCGAATATGAGCATGTAGATGTCTTCAGGCCAGGACTCTAATCAAGCATGTGAAGTTTGAGGCAGATTGGATATTGTATGCATGAGTTACAACAACTTCCTCTTTGATGGTGTTAATAGCATGCTTTAGCACTTAGCTAAGTGTTGCTAGCATGTTTTAGTATGTTTCTAGCATGTTGCCAGCCTATTTAACACTTGCTGATGCTTTTTAATATGTTCCTAGGAGTCCATAACAGTGCTAAACATGTCACTTCCTGTTGCCAGCAGGTGGCGCTATGT
>NW_015539905.1:103857-104613 GCF_001515605.1 Sinocyclocheilus anshuiensis
ACCGGATGACTGTCTCCTTCCAGTCGAGGTCGGTGGTGTCTGGGAGCTCCGTGGGATGATGGAATGTCATTCCGATCCGGAACAGCGTTGCGAGGGTTTCCCCCTCGAGGGAGCTGGTGAGGGCGAACGACACGAACGCCCTTGCAAAGACGATGGGGTCTGGGCTCTCCTGAGCCAACGTGATAAACATTAATCGTTCCTCCATTTGGGGACGTGGAGGAACGCACGGGAAAAACAACAAAGCAAAACCTTTCAAAAAACGGAAATCAAAACGGGGAGAGGGGGTGCCGCTTACTTTAAGGTCCGGTATTCTGTCACGATCTGCTACGGTGCGGGAACACGGAGCAAGGAACGAGGAGACCAAGAGTACAGAAACCAAGGAATTTATTCATCTTCACGGGGAATCACACGTAGCACGAGGAGTAGACATAAACAATACCGGACGCTGGAGCACACACAGGGAACACTATTTATACACACAGGAGGAGGGGATGACGAGACACACCTGGGAGCAATGAAACATCATGGGAAACACCTGGGACAAATTAAACATGGGAAAGGAAGGCACATGAGGAAAACAACCAAAAAAAACGGAACAGAGTCTGACAGCCTCGTTTGTAATGGGTTTTATTGGTTTTGTCTCGTCGGGTCGGGACACAGCATCACAGTATGGTAAGGGGCATAACATTTCAGTCACACGCTTGAGGTATTCGGCCAATCACAACGCACTGGATAGCTGGCCAATCAGAGCACACC
>NW_015539905.1:104958-114673 GCF_001515605.1 Sinocyclocheilus anshuiensis
ACTGCTGAGCGGACTGAGGAGCAAGGAACGAAGAGAGACGAGGAGTACATCAATCCAAATGGGTTTAATTAATACAAGGGACCACTCACGCAATACATGTAGACATAGACATGAACATGACCTGAACAATACCGGACCCTGGAGCACACACAGGGAACACTATTTATACACACAGGAGGAGGGGATGACGAGACACACCTGGGAGCAATGAAACATCATGGGAAACACCTGGGACAAATTAAACATGGGAAAGGAAGGCACATGAGGAAAACAACCACAAAACACGGAACAGAGTCTGACAGTCACAGGATGTCATAGTTTTTAACATTATGTTAACTATGTTAATATGAACAATATTTATATAGTATTTGTGAATCTCAGTTATTATCATGTTCAAAATTGACTACTACATTTTTTATTAAAATGTATAGTTAATGCACATCACTTACTGTACCATGAACTAAGATGAACATTTTTTTTTACCAACACAAATAAATACAGTAAAAACATATTGTTCATACTTAGTTTATGTTAGTTGTGAATTAACTAATGTTACAAAACTATATATTTTAACTATTAGTTAACATGAACAATATTTATACAGCATTTATTAATGTTAATTAATATTAAGTCCAAAATGTATTAATACATTATTAAAATTTAAAGTTGTACCTTTTAACACTAGTTTATATAATGTGAATTAACATGAACGTGACTATTTTTATTTATTAACATTAAAAAGATTAATAAATGCTGTAAAAATATATTGTTCATTGTTAGTTCATGTTAGTTAATGCATTACCTAATGTTAACCTAACAGACCTTATTTTAAATTATTAAAATGTGTCTCCTAATTTTGTATTGGTTTTGTTAAGGTTTTTTTGTTTTGGTTCTTTGTTTTTTTGTTGAACATGGAGGGTCTCACTGTCCAACTCTTAAGATTTACAAACAAGTAATTGTTAACTATGATGTTATTTTATTGCACCAACTTTGCATAGATGCTAGCACAAAAGACCATTTCACAAAAATAAATATATAAGCAAAAAACAAATAAATAAACCTTATGAGTGAGCTTGACCTGGGACTCTACTAAAACAGTTCACACTTCAACCCCCCCAATGTTCAAACCAAAACTACGCCCTTGCTTATTGCTGAATTCGGACAACATGTTTTTCTCTGGCACATCCAACAGAAGAGTCAGCAACTTTCACATAGCCTACGTCTTTCAAAACAAAATTCTCACATTAGAAAAACATAGCATATTTGTTGTTTCTTTTGTTGTTGGTGCTTTTCCACTCTGTGGTACGACTCGGCTCGGTTTGATGTCCACTGTACTCCACTTGATGTAGTTTAGTACTGCTTTAGTGTGGGCGGGATTATACACATTGCCCCATCAAGCTCTCTCTGGATTCGCTCCTAGGCTATCAGAGGAGGAATGTCTGTACTTCCTCAACAGACCACAGAACTTTTTTGGTTGTTAAAAAAAGGTACGCTTGTTCAAAAATTTTGTTCAAAGCGTTTGCTCAAAAAAAGTTGCGTTCGATCCTTCGCTGACTGTGCTGATTTAAATCTAGCGGGTCAGGTTCGATGACGCAAGTAGTGACGATTCTCTCTGGTCAATCAGTGATCAGCAGGGTTTACACGTCACATTTTGGTAATGGCACCGCTCGCTTTGAACCTCAGCCGAGGTGGTACTGAAACCCCCCCCCAAAAGTGAGCCGTACCGAACCGTACCGTGCCATACCATGCAGTGGAAAAGTGCCACAGTGGACACTGCACACTCCACGACCAGCCAGTTAAAAAGCATATTGCAGGTTATTTTTTTTACAAAATGAATAACCTTGTATGAAAATATTACATGAAAAGTGAATGCAGGATTTAAAATGTTTTACAAGACAAGAGGGCACAAATTTTGTAGAAAAAGTGACAGCTTCACTGACAGTTTTCAAAAACCGCTTTTTTTTTTTTTTAAACATTGCATCATTTTACATCATCAGAGGGAGTTGTTTGCCAGGCTCTGCGTTGGCTCAGTGCAGAGTAGGTTGGTATTCAGTATAGGGATATCACGAGAACCGATAGTACGGTACCAAGTCAGTATTTACATTTTAAAATCCTGCCGGTACTTGTTTTTCTTCAGTAGCGTAAGTACCGGTGGTACCGAAGGTAGCAACTAGCGAGGCTGCAATTCTTCTGGAACTGATGGGGGCAGGCAGAGAATACGCCTGGAAGTGTTTCAGTCGCTCCTCAAAGGGTAAAAAAGAAGAAAAAATGCCTACAAGCACACAGAAGAACTACACATGGAAGACGGCGACGGTACATGAATATGATTGTGTGAGATTTAAATGAGCGCGTGCAGCTCTAAAAGCACGAGCGCAGCGCATGATCACACACACACACATAACTGTCTGACAGTTTACAACTTGTTCATTTGTTGTGTATCCATTCGCGGATTATCCTTATTAACATTATTGGCTAATATTATTGTTTTAAATAATTGTTGTTTATGAATGGTTTTAAAAGATATTTTCGGCCTGCCAGTATGTTAGTGAATTTAAATTAATGCTTGCTTGCATTCAGCGTATAGGTGTGTGTGTGCGTGTGTTATTTCAAGGACAAGTGCCACTAATGTTGCGTTTTTGTAATATTAATTAAAGGAGTTAATGTTTAAGTATTATTGCAATTTTTTCCAGTGGTATCGACTTGGTATCGCGTATCATGTACTTTTAGTGGTATCGGTACCGACTACTAGATTTTTGGCATCGTGACGTCCCTAATTCAGTAGGAGCGGTCGTGAATCAGTGTGGTTTTTGGTAGTTTTTGCATTTCAATATATTACGTTTCCTAACAAGAAAAAGCATGGTGCTCTTCCGTGCCTGTGTGCGTTTTGTGCAGGTGAAGAGACAGGACTCCACTTCTGCATCTGCTTCAAAAATTACGGTGGTATATAGCGTTCACTTTATATTGGAGGATTATCATCCCAGCTAAATGATGGAGTTCAATATAGGATGCCTAAGCAAGAACAAAGTGAGACTCAGAGCTGGTGCTGTTCCTTCGGTGCACACAGCACCTTCATCAGGTCTGCCTGCAGCCTGTCGTTCGGCCGCTGGCAGGAGACATGATGGTCATCAGTTGCGTCATCATTGCGTCATGATGGTCATCAGTTTGTTTTAAAAAGTGGGTGGGACAGGAGTGAGTGTGAGTGTGCATCTGTGTGGGGGGTGGGGGGTTAATGTATGGACATAAAACTGATTTTTAATGTGCTAGTTTATTTCTTACATGTATTAGGCTATACTAAAATGTATTATAAGGCTGAGATTCTTAACATCAGTGATACATAGTGTTGCGAATCAGCTCATGGGGAAATATGAATAATTAATCTTAACTAGTTATAATTAATTATAAATATTTAGATCCGCTCTACAATACAACAGATAATATACAAGACAGCAATAATATACACCATGACCTGAAGGATATGTGTGTTCATTCAAAGAAAGGTTTTCCTATGAATTAGTTAGTAGAAAAGTCCATTTCTACTGTGCATTCTCAACATGCCATTAGGTCGTAAATGGATCTGGTCTAGCAGAGGTGTCGTGGTTGCTATGGGGACCAGGGGGGGCCTGGTGTCGTTGCAGACATCCTGGCGCCCAGTTTATCGGGTGAGGGGTCTGTGACGATTTGTTAATCTAATGAATAACTGATTTGTTAAATCAAATGAAAAATTGTGTTTTCTGATTGGTCCAGACGCTACAATAGATACGCAATAAACATTCATATGCTTTAACAGTTTAGTGGAAGCATTTTTGTTAGGCATGTCAGAGGTTTTGGGTTTTAATCTGCCCTCGTAAGTTTTTTTTTTTTTTTTCCTTATTAAAATCAAAGATTTTCATCAGTGATCCTATATCAAGAGCAGGGACACGTGTGTATAATGTTTTGTGATTTAACGGAATGAATAGATAGTCTCCACAACATCATTAAGTGATAGATTGAAGCTCTGAAGACTGTGCACGAGCCACAAGAGAATGTTCTGCCACTAATAACATTGCAATGAACATTCAGTATGATTTCAAAAACAACAGATTGCAGCACCAGATTGCATCATATTAAACAGAAACAAATGTCAGGGGACCACCTGACAATTTCCACATTTACAATTTCCTCAGCGTCCGAACTGTCATTGCGATCCATTGTTTTCCTATTGTTTAAAATGACCACGCTCCATCCCATTACGTCACATTTGGAGTTTTTCAGATGCAAAAGTAAAATATTCTCACAAAAACGATTCCAGAAGCCTCAGTAACATATTTAAAGGGGTCATATGATGCTGCTAAAAAGAACATTATTTTGTGTATTTGGTGTAATGAAATGTGTTTATGCGGTTTAAAGTTAAAAAAACATATTATTTTCCACATACTGTACATTATTGTTTCTCCTCTATGCCCCGCCTTTTTGAAACACATCGATTTTTACAAAGCTCATCGGTCTGAAAAAGCGAGGTGTGCTGTGATTGGCCAGCTATCCAGTGCGTTGTGATTGGCCGAATACCTCAAGCATGAGACGGAAATGTTACGCCCCTCACATACTGCTGATGCCATGTCCCGGCCGGAGCGACGAGACAAAAACATTAAAACCCATTACAAACGAGGCATTTGTTGCATCCAGTGGGGACATAATTACTGATTATAATGACTTATACCAGGGGTGGCGAACTCCGGTCCTGGAGAGCCGCAGCCCTGCAGAGTTCAGCTCCAACCCTAATTAAAACTCACCAGCCTAGTAACCGTTCAGACCTTGATTATCTTGTGCGGCTCTCCAGGACCGACGTTCGCCACCCCTGGAATAGACTTTTAATGGAGGGCAAGAAGTCGGCTCAGATTTCACTAAAAATATCTTCATTTGTGTTCCAGAGATGAATGAAAGTCATATGGGTTTGGAACAAGTAAAAGAGGGAGAGTAAATGATCACAGATTATTCATATTTGGGTGAACTATCCCTTTAAGAAACATCAGTGCTCTTCTAAATGTGACACACTGACACAATGAAGAAACACAAAAACAACAAACTCACCTGAACTTACATTATAATATTAAAATATATTCTGTCTCAAAAACTACTCAATTTAGAAACACACACAAAAAACAACAACACAAACTGATAACACTCCTAGAGACGGTCTTTCTCGTGCTGTTCTCTAATCTCGTTCCACCCGTCTGTAGTCCCAGTAAACCACTTGAGCCTTTTCTGCCTCTTTCTGCTTCACATCATTAATCATAGTATTCTTCCTCAGCCCACCTGTAAAAGCGTAAGTTTACATATATAAATGTCCAGCTGCATATTTGGGTTACACTTTATTTTACAGTGTCCTTCACTCTCAGAAATAAAGGTACAAAATCTGTCACTGGGGCGGTACCTTTTCAAAAGGTACACTTTTGTACTTAAAGGGTCCATATTGGTACCTTAAAGGTACATATTAGTACCTAAAGTTCCCACATAGTGAGGTAGATATGTGGGGGAGTGTTAGAACGAGCTGTTTTAGATAGGTTTTGCTGACTGAACTTTTATAAAGAATATCTCTTTGGATTTGAGACTTTAGTCTTTGCAAATTTACAGATCTTCTTTATGCACCAAGAGCTTGTAACACTCCAAAGAGAAAGGAAAAATTTTAATCGCATCATATGACCCCTTTAACCATTAAAATTGAGTCCAGAAAATTGTTAATGGAAAAGAAAAAAAAACAAAAACTGAATCCAGAGAATTTAAAATGGGGAAAAAAGAAAAACGGAATGCAGAAAAATGATCACTTGGACTGTTAATGCTTGGATTGAGCATTAAAACATAAATGAGAAGAAAATGAAATGGAAAAACTCTCAAAGAATTAAGGGAGAAATATTTGTAAAGTTAAATATATGCACGACTCATGATAAGATATGGATATAAGGAGAAATGAGCCATTTAAATTTAGTTTTTTTGTTGTTGTTGTTAAGTTTCCAAGACAAATATCTGTTCAATTATTACCAAAGCAAATCAGTAGTACAGGAATTGATAGAGAAATGTCTAGAGGAGGGGTCCAACCCTGCAGGAAGGTAACTCTCAAGGAGCAGTGTTGGAGACCCCTGGTCAAGAGAGAAATTTTAGAAACGTCAAGTCAATAACATCTATTTCTTAGAGTATGCCTTCCTCATTGTCATACAGACTATTATACTGAGTAATGCCCTGCATAGGAAGCCAACTGCTCAAAAACTGAGATGAAGAGAAAGACACTTTAGACACTGCACTGCATCTGTGGGTCACACAAGTAAACAAATCCACTCTGCACTATCCAATAGGTTGTGCTGCACAAGGGTTCTGTAGCAACTCTCAGACAAGAAACCTTCACTCAGCAAATATGATAGATGATCAGGAGACACGCGGTGAGAGATGACAGCACTACTGTGGGAGTAAAGCTGACACATACTAACAGATACTCACTACTGTGCGCAGTCGATGAGCTGATACTCGTTTGAGCGCTCAAAACAGGCCTTCACCCCCTCGTCATCCCACAGATGCTTTGCATGCTCAAAAAACTCCTGTAAAAACAGAAATAATATACAATATAGAGTTAGCATCTATTCATGACACACAATAATTAAAGCTGCAGTCCGTAGGTTTTGCCTCTTTGTCGCCATCTCTGTTTGAAAACCTGGAATTGCAGCTGTGTGCGGAATTATCTAGCTTGCCTGGGTTGTGAGTCGGCACGGCTCCAGCTCAGATGAATCTAATGTTATGTGTATGTGTGACAGTCAGTCACCGCACCAGTGTGGATATTTACTGTTTTTCGCAATCACAGATTCTAGCCTACGTCTTGGAATATGACCCAAATAAGAATTTTCACCGTATATTACCATCTGAACAAGCAAGTAACAAGTCTGCCACGTTTGTTCTGACCAACTGAGGAAAAAAGCATTACCATAAATCTTGCTACCAATGGTGATTAAATCTAAAGATCAGTTAGCTCGTATCACATCAAACCGTTCAAATTATTAGGGCCCAAGCCAGAAAGGCGCAGGGCCCTATTGATCCGGAATTTGTTTGTTGTATGATAACGATCGCATTGATGTGACTATTAGGAGTCAAAAATATAGCGCCACCAACTGGCTTTAGGAAGTGTGTCATTTTCAAAATGCTTTAAATTCAGCATCTTATTTTTACTTGATTTCTTTCAAACTTCATCAGATTAATGTCAAAACACGGCCGATGTAAAACTGTTGAGGGGATATTGATATCTAAAATTCGTGGTACATATATTGTTCTCATCAAGCCGGACAACTTTCTAATTTACAGTAATTAGCTACGACCAACAGGAAGTCATCTATTTTGATTTGAATGTGGATTTTTTGAAAAATATGTCTGTAAATTAATGCATACTCCTCAGAGTAGAAATATACTATACACACCAAACTTTGCCTACATGATGCCAAAACATTGAGGAACTTAAATTGCGGATGGATTTTGGATAGCTTGAACAGTTTTGCTGTGGTGATTTATTAAAGTAAGAGTAAAAAAGATAACAGTAATTTTCTCATATCTTTAAAGTTCATTATCCTAACTATTCAAAACTTGTTACATATGGAGAACAAGTCATTCTTAGGAAACATGCTAAGTGTCATAATTTAATCATGCTCAGGGGCCATTTCACAAATGCTTATAGATCAATCAAATAGTTAAAAATGCTTATGAATCATTAAAGGTTTTGCTAACACTTTACAATATCTAATGTGTTAACATTAACAACAGTAAATGCATTAAATAACATGAACTAACAATGAAAAATATATTTTTACAACATTTATTAATGTTTGTTGATGTTAGTAAATCAAAATGTTCATTTTAATTCACAGTGCATTAACTAATGTTAACAGATAAAATTTAAAATTTGAATAGTTTTAGATTTTAACTTAATATTAACTAATATTAATAAATGCTATATAATTATTGTTCATGTTAATTAATACAGTTAATGTTAATAACGGAAACCTTATTGTAAAGCCACCTATACTCTTTCACCGGAGTGCGCCTCGAGGTACGTTTCACGTACATTTACGAAAATCGGTAAACACATGTAACACACCAATAACTACAAAAAAGTCTCCTGGTACGAAATCCGAATCCCAACAGGAAGTCAGTTATTTTTAATTTTTTCTGCAAAATTTGTGTCGTTTTTGCCATTTTCAGGGGTTGTACTTTAACGAACTCCTCATAGAGATTTATTCAGATCAACACCAAAGTTGGTCAGTGTAATCTAAAGGCCTTTGCGATATTAAATTGCGAAGATCTTGAGTTTTCGTTGAAGGGCGTGTCCGTGACGGCCTGACAAATTTCGATGTTTCAGCATGAAAAAGGAAGTTGCTATAACTCAGACATACAATGTCCAATCTGCCCCAAACTTCATATGTTTGATAAGAGTCCTGGCCTGAACACATCTAAATTCCAATATTCCATCGGGTGTGGCAAAATGGCTCGACAGCGCCATCTATACACTTTCAACGGAGTGCCCCTAGAGCTACGTTTCATGTACATGTACGAAAATCGGTAGACACATGTAACACACCAATACCTACAAAAAGTATATTGGAGCAAAATCCGAAAGCCAACAGGAAGTCGGTTATTTTAAATTTTCTCTGCAAATGTTGTGTAATTTTTGCCATTTTCAGACGTTGCATTTTAACGAACTCCTCCTAGAGATTAATTCAGATGAACACCAAAGTTGTTCAGTACAATCTAAAGGCCTTTGCGATGGTAAATTGCGAAGATCTTGAGTTCTCGTTGAAGGGCGTGTCCGTGGCGGAAAGGACGTGTCCATGGCGCCGTGACACATTTCGTCTCGCCATGGGAATAGAAGATGTTGTAACTCAGGCATAAAATGTCCTATCTTCCCCAAACTTCACATGTTCAATAAAAGTCCTGGCCTGAATACATCTGAAGGCAAATATTCCATTATAATCATAGCGCCACCTGCTGGCAACAGGAAATGGCTTGTTTTACAATAACTTAAACATGCAATGTCCGATCTGCACCAAACTTCACATATTTGGAAAGAGTCATGGCCTGAAGACATCTAAAGGCCAATGCAGTGTCCAATCTGCCCCAAATTTAACAAGTTTGATAAGGGTCCTGCCCTGAACACATCTACATGCCCTGTACTGTAATGGACTCATAGCAACACAGTAAAATATGCCATTGTGTGCTAAACATGTTAGAAATATGCTCAAACATGCTAGCAACACTTAGCTAAGTTTGATAAGAGTCCTGGCCTGGAAACATGTACATGCCAATATTCAGTTATATTCATAGCGCCACCTACTGGCAACAGGAAATTACTTGTTTTACACTAACTTAAACATGCAATGTCTGATCTGCCCCAAACTTCACATGTTTGATAAGAGTCCTGGCCTTAACACATCTTAAGCCCAACATTCCATTATAATCATAACGCCACCCGCCACCTGCAAGAAATGACTTGTTTTACACTTACTTGAACATGCAAGGTCCGGTCTGCCCCAAACTTCAAACTTCACAAGAGTCCTGGCCTGAAGACATCTACATGCCAATATTCAGTTATATTCATAGCACCACCTACTGGCAACAGGAAATGACTTGTTTTACACTAACTTAAACATGCAATGTCCGATCTGCCCCAAACTTCACGTTTGATAAGAGTCCTGGCCAGAACACATCT
>NW_015539905.1:117077-117755 GCF_001515605.1 Sinocyclocheilus anshuiensis
GCGAGAAACACGCCCAGACATGCTAGCAACACTTTCTAAGTGTTAATGCTATTAATGCCATGAAAACGGAAGTTGTTGTAACTCATGCATACAATGTCCAATCTGCCTCAAACTTCACATGTTTGATTAGAGTCCTGGCCTGAAGACATCTACATGCTCATATTCGGTTACAGTTATAGCGCCACCTATTGGCAACAGGAAGTGAAAAGTGTAACACTGTGATGCGCTTTTAGCAACACCGTAAAATATGCCATTGTGTGCTAAACATGCTAGAAATATGCTCAAACATGCTAGCAACACTTACTAAGTGCTAAAGCATGGAATTAATACCATGAAAGAGAAAGTTGTTGTAACTCATGCATACAATGCCCAATCTGCCGCAAACTTCACACGTTTTATGAGAGTCCTAGCCTGAACACATCTAAAAGCCAATATTCAGTTATAATTATAGCGCCACCTGCTGGCAACAGGAAATTACTTGCTTCACAGTAACTTAAACATGCAATGTCTGATCTGCCCCAAACTTCACATGTTTGATAAGAGTCCTGACCTTAACACATCTTAAGCCCAACATTCCATTATAATCATAACGCCACCTGCTGGCAAAAAGTAATGACTTTTTTTACACTAACTAACATGCAAGGTCCGGTCTGCCCCAAACTTCACATGTTTGATAAG
>NW_015539906.1:0-2798 GCF_001515605.1 Sinocyclocheilus anshuiensis
ATACCATAATTCCTCCGTTCAATTAGGCCTAAAACATCGAGAGTCGTGCAGAGCTA
This sequence comes from Sinocyclocheilus anshuiensis, assembly GCF_001515605.1. Lineage (NCBI taxonomy): Eukaryota > Metazoa > Chordata > Actinopteri > Cypriniformes > Cyprinidae > Sinocyclocheilus > Sinocyclocheilus anshuiensis. The sequence continues at coordinate 57 of NW_015539906.1, forward strand.
TAACAACCCAGCCACAACACATAATTACGAATAACATGCCTTACCTTAACACAGAATCGACCACAGAGTCCAACGTATATTTTTTCTACAACTCTTTAAGTTAACATGTACTAAACATGAGTGGAATTTGCATCGCAGCGCCCCCACACCTTGATGCTCATGACAAAAATAGCATGTATAGTTATCTTTATAGGTTGTTTGCAATCACGTGATTCTGATGACGCCCGAAATGCAGCTGGAGGGCAGGAAGTGATTTTTCTCCGTAGGAATCACTAGCAGAAACTCAAAATGCCAGTGTTTCGTTGATCACATTACACAAAACTGAAATTGCACATCAAAATAACACATTGTCAATATTTTTTGAGACCCCCCAAAATTTCACAAATCACGTTTTCAGGGGAGCCCATGTCTTATTAAGGGGAGACGAGCTCCCCCTAGCTGCCCCGTTGTTCGCACCCTGATTTTACATGGCTTTCTAAACATGTGGCTCTTTTGTGCAAAAGGCGCGAGTGCAACGGTAATAGATCCTTTAGAAAATGCGCGAAATATGTGTTGTGTGAACGGCTTGGTTTCAGTTTTGATGAAAAAAAGATCTTCTCCGCATTGATGTTCTCTTTTCCCGCAATATTTGTAATCAACAACGCAGCAGTGCAGCATCTAGTGGCTTCAACTGGACAGGCTAACAAAAACATTAAAGTGCAACAACACTTACATCGTCATCGCATCTCGTGAGCCACTGATAAGGCCGCCTCCTTAACGCACACCTAAAATTCAAATGCAACGTTTTTGCATTCGAATGCGGATTTGTATTTTAAATTCGACGAATATTCGAAATTCTATTTTTTTTTTGACAGCCCTAGAACTTATCTTTTTATAATGGCTATTATTGTTCATTAAAACTGACATTTAACAAAAAGAGGCAGGGTTGTGCTTATTGTCACGGTTCATCGTCGATCGCTACTTTCCAGCATACACCACACCTTCCAAGTAAGGGTACTATTGGCAGTGGAAATGCAAGCCTGATCAGGGTTACCCGTACCGAATCGTACTGTACTGAACTGTACTGTACCATACCGCTCAGTGGAAACGAGCCACAAGGTCTCCTTTCTGTGTAAAACTCTTTCCACACTGAGAGCAGGTGAAAGGCTTTATTCCAGCATGAATTAACATGTGATTCTTAAGGTTTGATTTATGTGTAAAAGTCTTTCCACACTGAGAGCAGAAGAAAAAGGCTTTTACCCAGTATGAATTAACATGTGCCTATTAAGGTTTGATTTATTTGCATAGCTCTTTCCACACTGAGAGCAGGAGAAAGGCTTTTTCCCAGTATGAATTAGCATGTGCCTATTAAGGTTTGATTTATATGTAAAACTCTTTCCACACTGAGAGCAGGAGAAAGGATTTTCTGAAATGTGAGTTACCAAATGCTTTTTAAGTTGTCCTTTCTGTGTAAAAGTCTTTCCACACTGAGGGCAGGTGAAATACTTTATCCCAGTATGAATTAACATGTGCCTCTTAAGGCTTGGTTTATGTGTGAAACTCTTTCCACACTGAGAGCAGGAGAAAGGCTTTTTCCCAGCATGAATTAACATGTGATCCTTAAGGCTTGCTTTATATGTAAAACTCTTTCCACACTCAGGGCAGCTGTAAGACTTTATCCCAGCATGAATTAACATGTGATCCCTCAGGTTTCCTTTACATATGAAACTCTTTCCACACTGAGCGCAGGTGAAAGGCTTTATTCCAGCATGAATTAACATGTGAGTCTTAAGGTATCCTTTACTTGTGAAACTCTTTCCACACTGAGAGCAGATGAAAGGCTTTATTCCAGTATGAATTAACATGTGCGTCGCAAGGTTTACTTTACATGTGAAACTCTTTCCACACTGAGAGCAGCTGAAAGGCTTTTCTGAAGTGTGAGTTACCAAATGAATCTTAAGTTGTCCTTTCTGTGTAAAACTCTTTCCACACTCAGAGCAGCTAAAAGACTTTATCCCAGCATGAATTAGCATGTGCTTCTCAAGGCTTGCTTTACATGTGAAAGTGTTTCCACACTGAGAGCAGCTGAAAGACTTTTCTGAATTGTGAGTTACCAAATGATTCTTAAGTTGTCCTTTCTGTGTAAAACTCTTTCCACACTGAGAGCAGCTGAAAGGCTTTATTCCAGCATGAATTAACATGTGATCCTTAAGATTTCTATTACATGCAAAACTCTTTCCGCACTGAGAGCAGCTGAAAGGCCGTTTGACGTCTGTTTTTTTAATGCTGCAACTCACTGATTTTTCTCCATTGACATCACAATCTTTCTGATCCTGATATTTCTCCTCCTCCTCATTCAGATCTCGTCTTTCGTCTTTCATTTTCATCAGGCCTAAAATTAAATCATTATAAAGAAGAAAATCAATTGGTACGTTTGAAAAATAAAAGGATAAAATAATATTTGTGTACAGACAAAAACGATGTCGAAACTGTCCCTTTTTAACACAGATCTATGAAAATGTCTAAAAACACTGCATTATGCTGCCAAGCCAGTAGATGGCGATGTCATTTTGTAAAGAAACACTACAGATTGACAGCTCCAGCAAACAGGGTTTGTTCTTTGATCACTTTCTGTAATTTTACCAGGGCTGCAACAACTAATCGATTAAATTGATTATTATCGATAATGAAAATCATCGACAACGATTCTCATTATCGAGTAGCCAGGTCTGCCCACAGTGCACGTCCAACTTCATCCGGTCA
>NW_015539907.1:0-237 GCF_001515605.1 Sinocyclocheilus anshuiensis
ATTACCGCCACCTACTGTATATCTTGCGCACATGGGTGATGAATCGGTACTGAAGAAAAAAAATAAAATTTGTAATGCCCCACCCACCCCAGAGGATCAGAGCCCAAGCTTCTATGGAGAACGAAACCTGCAAAAACAATAAATAAATAAATACACAAGTAAATAAATAAATATGCAAATAAATAAATGTGTGTATAAATACACAAATTCTTGTTTAAATACATATAGAAATAATTA
>NW_015539907.1:532-17406 GCF_001515605.1 Sinocyclocheilus anshuiensis
TGAGCTGTATTGTCCGTACAGTATCTGTGACTTTACAAACGACCCAAAGAAATGGCCAGTGTCGTTTCCTGATGTCATTTTTTGTAACCCGATTGAGTCTCCAGCGTCTCCAGCTTGTAATATCAGTATCCCATGGTCATCGTGAGATGACTGGTATGAAGTGGTTTAATCGAGGTAATCGAGGATTTTTCCCATTAGTTATCAGAACAGAAAATACAGGCGACAAAACTGTTTATTAAGCAAATAACGGTTCAGTATTGCACTTAAGAGCTATGTAAGCATTAATATTTTACATTGGCCACTTAAAATCTTTTATGATTTAGCTCTCTCATGATTATAACTACAAAACTAACCCTATGAAAAAGTGTAAGATAATAACCAGTCACCTTGACTGATGAAGTTAATACGCATGCGCGCGTCACACACCATCCGCCTACTCTTGCATAATTGACACCCTCTCATTAGCATGTTGCGCAGGGAAAAAAAAAGTGTAACTACATTCAGAAATAAATGAGTGATCAAAGGAAAATAGTTAGGATGAGTTTAGCATTTCCTTAAACATTTTCCATTTGCCCACCAATTTATTTTATTTATTGCCTACTTTCATCACGTTTAAATATTCATTTATGTATTTAAACAAGAATACGTGTATTTATGCACACATTTATTTATTTGTGCATTTATTTATTTATTGTTTTTGCAGGGTTCGTTCTCCATACCCTTTATATACGCATGCGTATAATGAACAGCTGGTTTTCGGGAAGCTTTGAAAGGATGATTAGAAACACACAAATACTCCTCCGTATACATCAATCATGTAGTCACGTACACGCACTCAAAAAGCTTTATGATTTTATGTATAAAAATGCTCGAATATAATGTGTGTTTTAATTACATTAAATGCGCTTTATTGCATTTGAGCCGTCTTATTTTGTCTTGTATCTCTACACAGATAGGTTTATAGTTGTAAATCACTCCAAAACCTATATTTTTTTGATGTTGTATTTTCAATGCTGTCATCAGCAAAAGTTCAAATAAAATGACTCTCAGTTCCTAAAATTGGATGGAAATATATATATATATATATTATAAATCTGTTATGCAACTGTCATAATTTGATTTTTTCTTTTTCTCGGGAACATTTTAGCAAGTTTTCAATCTTTACAGTTTTCTCCTTAAAGATGCTTTCATCTTTTGGAGAGATGCTGCAGTTGAACAGGGTAAAACAAACCATAAAATGTGATTTTTTTTTTCCGCAGTTGGGAACACAGATTTTTGAATTTGTTAATTAAAACATCTTTCATAGCTGATGAATATATAAAGTTTGGTATATGGGAGTTCTGTGTCAAAATGCTTAAACATGTAGGTTTTTCAATGCAGGTTAAAAGCATGTACACCACACTGTGCTCCTCAACCTCCGAGATGGGCCACCGGTGAGGAACGCATGCGCGCGTATCTGCTCCAACCAATGTTTTTTCTTTTCTGTTTTTTCTTCTTCAATAATCTCATTATACATGACATACATGTACTATAAAATACAACCACAGAAAAGTGTAGAACTGCACTATTTTGAATTTTCAGTGTCGTATCAGATTAAAAATACTGATACCACACTGAAAAACCGGGATTCATAAACTCCAGATTTTCTTACTTAACTCTTGTGTGGTGTTCATATTTTTGTTACTCAGCCAGTGTTCGTGGGTCTGGTGGACCTGCTACAGTTTTGGGTTTGTATATCAACACAATCAAACATGATATGTTAAAATACTCAACAGATGTTTACTTCATCCGAATTACAAGCAATTTAAACAACATTCAAAAATTATATGTTAAAATACTCAACAGATGTCTATCCCTATTGCAAGCAATATAAACAGCATATGGTCAAAATTTGCCCTTTACCTTTGTTAGATCACATTTATGAATTAAAGTGCTACAACCTGGAATGGCAGGGGCAGAAGCACAAAACTCACACTCTTAGACTCTTTCTCTCTCTCACACACACACACACACACGCGCATTGAAAATTTGTTCTGATCAATGTTCTTTACAGAAAATGAGCCAAGGCCAATGAGTCGGAGTTGGATATAATAATTAATAGTATAATTTTTCTTTTGATAAAAAGTGAAAATGGGTCCCAAAGATCCGAACACCATACAAGGGTTAAATTACTGTATTAACTTAGAATAAAATGCAAAGTAGAAGCATTTTCTGTAGTGTTCTCTAACTTTTGAAAGTGAACATTTGTAGAAGCTGTAACTAGTCACCATCTTTTTCATAATTCATTAAGTTAATGACATTCTTTATAATTTATTTAATGTATGAATTTACTTATTTCTGTTAATGTGACTAGTCCTGTGGCATGACAAATTAATTTCTAAATGTACAAATGTTCCGCATTGTCTTTCATTAATATGAGGCCATGAATCCATATGTGTAACAATGATACAATAATCGTATGTTGTTTGTTTATATTGAAAGACACTGCTGTCACTGCTTTACATGACATGTTAGCTACTCCAAAAATAAATGTAACTGAATTCTGCAAATAATCACACAAGTGGATCAAAAAATTCATTTTAATGTGAAATCTGTAGTTTCCATTACCAGCTATGTATACAACAGCATAGTCAAAATAGGCAAACAGATATAAAAGATATAAGAAATTACCATTGTATGAAAGGCAAGTCTGAGGAAATAAAATATTTGCTCAGATTTAAATTTCAGTGAAAACAAAACTCTGTAAATGAGCATACTGTAGTCTGTTAAACATATTAGTGAAGTAAACAAGCATCTAGCATCGACTTCAATACAAATCAAATGTCTACTTATGTAAAATTACAATATGCCTTTAAAAACTCTTTTTAAAAAAATGTTAGAAAAAATGTAAAAAAGCTTGAACGCTATAGCCAGGGTAATACAGTATGTGGGATTTATACGTGTCTGTTGTTGCTGCTCAGCAGTTTGGGATAAGCGGTCCCAATAGAGCGGCCGTGTCTATGCACCACCATCTCCAGCTGGTACTCATCCAGATTGACCACGGCTGTGGTGGTCTTCTCAGTGGACGTGAGGAACAGGATGGTAAAGATGGCCATTTCAAACTCAGGACTCACACCAACAAAGGCGCTGGCCACTGGTTTGACCAAACCATGCCAGCTGAACTGCACATTCAAGACATGGTCATCTTCATTAGGCTGCATGGAAGAAAAACAAATACAGATTCAGCAAAGACTGCACATAGAACAATAAATTCTTTTAACATTCTTCAGATTTACTGATGAAAAAAGTACCGCATCATTGTCCCTGGCTTTGTAGCCCTTGTAATCAAGAAGCTCCTGCTTCTCTTGCAGGTAAAACTGGACCCAGTTGTGAAGACCCATGATTTCTCTGCCAAACTTGGTTTCCCCAACAAACGCATGCTCAAATCCACTGGAGTCCTCCCTTTTTGGCGATATATATTTTTTATAATTACAGCAGATATGGAATAAAATATACACATTTTTGATGTTGTACTTGTGTAAGTCTCTTACCCTCCATTTCTGTCTCTATGATAAAGGCGGAACCACATGTAGTACAACTGACTCTTAAACTGTCTCAGATCAGAGTGTGATTTTCCCTTTCCAATCAGGTACCGGTGGGCACGCTGAGGAAGTAAAACATGAATTTTTTATGAGATAAAAGATTTAAAGGAATAGTTCACCCAAAATTACAATTTTCTGAAAATTGACTCGCCCTCAGGCCATCCGAGACGTATATAATGATTTGATTATTACTAGTGCTGTCAAACGATTAATCGCGATTAATCGCATCCAAAATAAAAGTTTTAGTTTGCATAATATACAGTATGTGTGTGTACTGTGTATATTTATTATGTATGCATGCATATATTTAAGAAAAATATGTTATATTTGTATATTAAATATATTTAAATATAATACAAATTATATAAATATAAATATATGTAAATATTTTCAAAATATATACTGTATGAGTGTGTATTTATTTATATATAAATAATAAATATACACAGTACACACACACATATATATTATGTAAACTAACACTTTTATTTTGGATGCGATTAATCGTCTGAAAGCACTAATTATTACTGACACACAGGATTTCGATCACAAGAGTCTTGATGGACTGGAGTCAAATGGATTACTTGTGGATTATTGTGATGTTTTTATTATTCACTGATGGCACCCATTCACTGCAGAGGATCCATTGGTGAACCAGTGATGCAATGATGAAAAATTTCTCCAAATCTGTTCCGACGAAGAAACAAACTCATCTAGCCTGAGGGTGTCAATATTCAGCAAATTTTCATTTCTGGGTGAACTATTCCTTTTATGCTCTAAACGAATGACCCCCAGAATCATCATTATACACCCTTCCACATTCTTTTCCCCTTGTCATAATATACAGCTTCCAAGAACAGGGTGTGGCAGCCAGGAACAACCACAATATTTTGGTTAGCAACAGGAAAAAAGGTGAATGTGTCTTTTCGAGAATCTTCTGCCTAAAATCTTTACACACAGTCTTTACAACTTTTTATTTTTGTCATTGCCTCTAGAAACACAAGGAAGAGATGCATTTCTATGTGGTAAAGGATAGAGCTTGAGTTATTAGAGGGTGAATTCATACCTTCATGACTGCTGTCTCCAAGACAGCATCAAGAAAGGAGTTATTTTCGGTCACCTCCTCAGCAGTCACCCTCTCTGCCACACCAGTAGACCTCTCATAGTTGTCTAAAAGCTTCATGAAGCCCATTGAGAGGTGAGCAAATTCACCATTTAAAATCACAGAAGACCATTTTTGTTTTTGACCATTTTTGACCATTTTGCCTGCCTAAATATAATTACATTTTATAAAGAATCTTGGTGTGTCCCTGTTAAAGGCATGTTTCAGCACAGCTCCTTGGATAAATAAGCTTTTGTGCAAACTGACGGAATAGTTAAAGAGGTTAGGGGTTTTTACAAAAGAAACATACGTGCATACGTGGTCATGGAGTTCAGTTTGGCCTCATCGACACTGGTAAACAGTGGGGATGAGGCGTGGTCTACCGCACTGGTGCTTCCCTGTGGTATGTAACCAGCTTTGCCCTAAAAGAAATGTAAGACAATTTAATGTTACACTTGATCTGTCACTATACTTAATGTTGTTTGACATTAGAAAATACTGACACCTGTAGTGAGATATTGTAATGAGTCCCAGGCATCAGGCGATTCACATCCAGCTTCCAGAGCTCATTGAAAATATTTGAAAGCTCCTGGTTGACAGTTTGACTGAGAGTGTAGAGAAACAAATGTATTGTATATAATCGTGTATAAAAGGCTTTTGTATAAATTGTATTAAAAACTTCTCAGGTTTTTCAACTTTTTCACTTTACCTAGATGCATCACTGAAAGTAAACAGTGCCGACAGCGCAAGGATCCATCCAAAATCATACCTGCAACATACAAACATAACTAACACTTTACGATATCTTGAAATCATTTCTCAATCTTTCATTAAGCATTTACAATGTGAGTATATGCAGTAGGCTACATTTCATCCAATTTTAACTATGAACATAAATTATGCAATGAGGTAATTTAAGTTAATAAAAGTTCATCTCCTGGAACTTACAGTAAAGAGAAATGAAAAATCAATGCAAGAACATTTAAAAAAGCACTGAGAATTTTCCGATAAACAACTGATCAACACTAAACACATGAACTGAAGTGCTACTGAAAACATGATACTAAAGATCACCACGTTAAACTCAATGACCTTTTGCAAAACAATTCGACTTTCAAAACGGATTAAACAGAAAAAAAAAATTCAAAACGTACAAGTGTATTTGCAAAACATATAAAAGTTTTCCACATACCCCTTGCGCATGGTTTTGGTTTGCTGCAGTTTTCTTCTTTTGTTGAAAGTCTTACAAGAGCTCTCCCGCCCAGTTAAGTGGCCTCTGGAGATGCTCTCATGCCTAAATACACCCAAATACGTTCACTGTGTCGATCCACAAATAGAATAAGTGGGTAGAATAAAAATTTACATCAAAAGTGAACATAAGTGGGTGGACCTTAGCAGAAAAAGTTGTCTATGTGAAGAATGATAAACCTAAATAATAATTTACCCATATTAACTTCTCCCTGTTTATTTTTAATTCACGGACTAATACAAATGTCATTATTAAAGTGTAAACTATGAACTTTGCTGAAGCATCACACGGAACACTTCTTTTTTCCGCGCTGGTCAAGGTGGACCAATCACAGTGATGCGTTTACTGAATGAGGATTTGATATAATAATTTTCATAGAGACAACAGAGGAAGAATCCCATTTGTTTATCAGATAGTACTAATTTGCATGAAAACGATAATAGATTTGGGTGCACAAACATATTCAATGAGCCAAAGGACTTGCTGATATTTGACTGCGGTTCAATAGGGGATTTGGCTCTCTGAGCTCTTATGCGCCCTCTATTGGAAGCCATCAGAAAACAGCCACACAACGGCATGAAGGACAAGGACTCAATCATTTCATCAGTTTACTTCTAAAAACTGAAAGCAAAAACTGGACATAATGTATAACTTAAGTCAAACCCTAATAATGAAAGCATGGAAGCAACTTATATTAATTTATAGTTGCCAGTAAAAAGGATAACCAAATGGACTTCATTATAAAATGCTGACAAGCACCTATCTAGAGAATGTCCAAGAGGTGGCGCTATTGATTAATTTATGTACTGTCCCATACCATGACACAAAATAATTTCCCACAAAAAGCGCTTATTAAATTTTTAATTTACGTATTTTTCCATTTATTTTGTATTACAGTGGTGGCAAAGCCACAGCTGTACTGTGGAAGACGTCGCTATGATAACGACAGCATTTCTTTGGGCAGCAATATGTTACTCTTTGTAAAATGGTTATTTTGGAAATTTATGCAAGGACGTGCATTCACAAACTTCATTCTTTTACGGATTTCTGCTCTGAGAAGTGACAAGTCAAACAACATTCGTTGTAACTAATTGACATGAGTACAAGAAACAATTAAACCTGCATGCTTTCAGTATTTTATTCACCTTTAAAAATGAGTAAAAAGTCAACAAAGTACAAACATGTAACTCTGATATGGTTACGAGTGGCACTATATATTCAATATATTTTTTCAGCTGCTTACAATTTTGTGGACATGCCAGTATTGCATTAAAGATTCACGCTACATGATAGCATTTCCATAAATGAGAACATTATTGCTATCCTTTAAGTACTGCAGCAGCAGAAGAAAATTAACTTTCTTTAAAGTAACAATATTTTGCTAATATTTTATCCAAATGAGGCTTAAATAACATGCAATCCTTTACAAACCAGATGTAAAATATATTGTACAGAGTTCTGCATGCAAATGCACAAAGCATATGCAGTATCAATGCATGTATTGGCTTGATAAACCAACATGTACAGGTCAAAATACAAAAAAAACCCTCAAACATCTAGACTTTACGACTGCACCTGGATCGATCATTCAAAAATATTGATGATTATTGCTAATTTAATTATTGGCAGTGTACAACTTTAATTTATCAACAATTTAATCAAATATATCTTTGATTTTACCTGAAAGTGTCCTTGTGCTCTTCTGCCACCATAATAGCCGGCACAAACTGAAAATCTGTCACAGATTTAGGCAGGCAGATAAAAAAAGAATGCATACTGTATCTCTCCAATGACCAGCAAATTACAGTAGGACTGCTATTTATTTTAGTTATAAATCATATCACATCGATCCACAAGAAACAAAAACGACCACTAACAATCTTTAAAAAAACACACACACACACACACACACACACACACAAAGGGCAGACATTCTTCCATCTACCTTTATGAGACATAAATTATTAAACACTGTTGTTAAAAGGCAATTGAAATACGTTAAAATGGTGTTTCTATGAGTTGACACTTGGTTCTGATTGATATATTTGGCATTCCGATGGAGGTGCGTGTGTGGAGGTGTTGGCAGAGGGACTGGCACAGTCACTTCCGATTAAAGCAGCAGCACTAGGGGCGAGAGTGTCCCCGCAGTGCCCTCACACGTTGGAGTCATCATGCTTCACACTGGCATTGGGGAACGACGTGGAGATCTCCTTGAAGAACTCGTCCTCCTTCAGCATACTCTGAGCACAAAACGCGGGATGCACAATTTAGGCACAAGCACACTATATAAAGCAACACAAGTGAGATGTGCAGCTGCTTGTTACCGTTAAGTTGTTGATGCCCTCGGAGAAAACGCCAATCTGCCTCACAGTCCCTTCAGAGTCCTCCATCTAGGGATTGCAAAGAAGAACATGAAGTCATACAGGTGTTAATGATTACTCGATGATCGCTTCAGTGTTTTTAATTATTTGAATAAGGTTATTGACTATTGAATAATCAACTGAACATTTAGAATAATTAAGATATTTAAATGTTTTTAAAAGAAGTTTCTTATGCTCGTCAAGGCTGCATTTATATTATTAAAAATACAACAAATACAGTAATATTGCAAAATATTATTACAATTTAAAAATGCATTTGAAAATGTAATTTATTCCTGTGATGGCAAAGCTGATTTTTCAGTTGCCATTACTCTGGTCTTTAGTGTCACATGATCCTTCAGAAATCAAAATTATTCTTTGCCATCATAGGAATAATTAAAATTACATTTTAAAATGTATTACAATAAAAAAAATAATTCTTTTAAATTATAATAATATTTCACAATATTACTGTTTTTACTGTATTTTTGATCAAATAAATGCTTTTGTGAGCATAAAGACACTGCTTACAAAAACATTTTAAATAATTTTTTTAAATTGGATATTAATCAAAATAAGTTAATATTTAGTAAATATGAATAATTTTGGTAATTATTCATCATTTAAAAATTAAACCGATACAAAACATAAATGCATTAAATTCAGTTGACTGAAACTTAAGGTGAAAATACAAATTATTTATATAAATAAATATACAAACAATAAATGTATTATATATTTATTTAGGCACCAGAAAACTTCTATCACTACCTGGTCGAATCGGTCTAGGTCATCATCATAGATCTGGAGCTCCATGCCTCTGTAGCCTTTCTGGAAGCTGCGTCCTTTGGGCATCTCCACATCCATGGGACAGACATACTCTTCATTGTCCTCTTGTTTCTTCTTCCTACCAAACCCTCCAAACGCCAACTTGTGCGGCTAAATTTGAGACAGACAGTGTTTGAACTCCAAAATGATTAAATCACATGCCAGCTCTGCAGTAGATGGTCTGGAGGTGTTCTGCATCATACTTTGACTTTAGCCGTGGCGGTGAGTAAGGTGTAGTCTGGGTTCTCTAGACACTCCTGCTTGAGTTGCTGGGCCTCAGAACCCACCAGCAGGTTGAAGTGAGTGGCCAGATGCCTCCGCAGAAGAGTCTTGTTTGCGGGAATATTTAGCAGCAGAGCCATTGTCTCCACATTAAAATGAGGTTCCAGCACCTAAAATCACGAACAAAATTATGCCCATTTGATAAGAAAAAAAATTGCACTTTTGCAGATGCTTTTACTTCATCTTTATTTCCACTGGAACAGCTTGGGGTCAACTGCTGTAATAAAGGTCCCGATATACTTTACATTTACATTTATGCATTTCACAGATGCTTTTATCCAAAGTGACTTACACTGCATTCAAGGTACACATTTAATAAGTTCTTGCTTTCCCAGGGAATCGAACCTATGACCTTGCTAGCATCCCGCTCTACTGTTTGAGTGACAGGAAGGCTTCAAGTGAATCAAAGAATGAGCATCACGAACCAAATCTGTCCAAAACAGCTTGCCAAAGCAAACTTTCCGGAAAAGTTCACTCTGGCTGGTAAACACCAAACTACCATTGGTCTGTGGCAATTACTTAATAGGTAGGTGTGCTCTGAGGCTCCGCAAGTAAAAACAAACACGCAGAGAACTGATTTATAGTAGAAATTTAAGTACTGTTTTTTTTTCTGTATTTTTTAAAACAATTTTTATTATTTTTAACACTTACTTTTTTGTATACTTATTTATTTATGCATTCATTTATTTTATATTTTATTAATTTATTTCCATGTTTATTATAAATAAATGTAACATGACTTGAAATGCCGAAATATGGAGCTGGTGCAAACATATGCACATCGCTATGATCTGATGATTTTTTAATTGCTGTTTTCTCACCGCTGTCATTTTTATTGTGTGTTTACTTTGTTATTTAGAGGAAAGCATGCAGCACATACTTTTTGGTTTCCAGTGCAAATCTTTAACCATTCCAACAAATAACCTAAACTAGTGCAAAGTTGTTTCTCACCATCAGTCCTCCATGTACTCCACTGCCCCTCAGGTTGGGTGCGTATTCAGCTAGATCGACGGACCGCAGCCACTCCATCACACGGTGGTTGGTCCATTGAGAGATCTCAGCAGGACTTATGTTGTTCTGAAATAATTGGTGAACATAAGGATTGCTAGTCTAAGTACAAAAATAACAGGACAGCACAGAGTTTGGTCTCTCTTCCTACCTCATCTGAAGGTCTTCGCCGCAGACAGTTGGGGTCATAGTTGTTGAGCCGGAGCACCTGGATGGCTCTCTTAATACTGAGGTGATGAAGAACACTGCCCACTTTCAGAGATAATAGGTCATCCTGTTCAGCATGGACAGAAGAGAGTGGACTTCAACAACTTGTTTCTAATTACAGTATCATTCAAGGATTTGAGGTCATTATGTTTTGCTTTGTTTTTTGGAAAAAATGTATACTTTTATTCATTAAGAATACAAAAGTCACATTGTTACAAAATATTTCTATTTTAAATAAATGCTGTTCATTTGAACTTTTTAATTATAAAAGAATCCTGAAAAAAATACATCACAGTTTCCACAAAAATATTAGTTATCAACATTGATAAAAATAAGCAATGTTTCTTGAACATCAAATAAGCAGTTTAGTTTATGAAGCAATTCTTAAGGATCATGAGACTGGAGTGATGACTGAAATTCAGATTTGCCATCACAAAAATAAATAAATTTAAAAATCTATTAAAGTAGGAAACTATGGAAGCCCATTTCCACCATTGAATAAAAAAATTAAAAAGGTAATTGCGACTTCTTATCTCACAATTCTGACTTTTTTTCCTCACAATTGTGAGTTTACATCTCACAATTGCCTGATACAATCTCGCAACTCTGACTTTATCTCTCGCAACTCTGACTTTATATCTCGCAACTCTGACTTTATATCTCACAATTTTAAGAAAAAAGTCAGAAATGCAAGTTTATATGACGCAATTCAAAGATGTAAACTCGCAAAAAAAAAAAAGAAGTCAGAATTGTGAGATTTAAAAAAAAAAAATAAATAAATAAAATAAAATAAATCGCAATTGCCTTTTTTCTTTTTTATTATTCAGTGGTGGAAACGGGCTTCCAGACGAAACATTTAAAATTGTAATAATATTTCACAATATTAATGTTTTAATTTTTTTTTAATCAAACAAATGCAGCCTTCTTTCAAAAACATTAAAAAAATGTACCGACCCCAAAGTAGAAAGCTAATAAATATTGAATTCTAGCTTAACCTTTTAATAAGTGATTAAAACTTTAATTTATATGTCAAAACGTGATATTGTCTGGGAAAAAGACTAACCACAGTCATATAGTGAAGCATCCGTCCATCCACACGTCCCTCGTCAAACTGAGTCTTGTACTGTGGGAGGCCGATATCATCAAGCCACCCTAGAACAGAAGGAAAGGGGTAAGAAAAACCTTTTAATCAGATACATTCAGCCTTAACTTAAGAACTTAACTTAAGAATTTAACAACAAATCTGAAACCGTGGATGAATAAACATCCATTCCTTACTTGTCACCCAGTGGTGGTCTAGTTTGCCTTTGTTGTCATCTTCCTCTGAGCCCAACGCCTGCAGGGCCAGCTGGAGTTTCTTCCTGTGTAGAGGGTGCTTTATTCCCAGCTCCTGCATACAGAGAGCAGAACAGTCCTTAAACATGAATTTCAGAAGGAAAACTGATTATTTCCAGGCTTAAATGTGGTCTCAGACATTTGGACCCCACTATATGCTTTCATCCTGATTCTGAGAAATAAGAGCTCACTCTTTCCAGATCCTGCTGGGATGAATGCAGGAGTGTCTGGCCGGAGGCGACCCACTGCCTTGCCAAACTCACATACAACCCCAGTCCCTGCTCCTGCATCCAATCACACACCTGCTCCCGGGACCAGCGTGCAAACGGAGCGTCCAGCTCACTGGAAAACACAAACAAGCAGATCTTAGGAGGTACAAAGACAGTGACTGATGGAGATATTTGCCATTTGACCATTTACTACAAAAATGTCACTCTGACAACGTTATAAATGAGATTTTACTGAGGAACTGAAACTCTGAATCGATAAGTTACATGCAAGTCTGTCAACAGGGTGTTTCCCAACAGTAGATCTTTCCATTTTGAGAAGGAGCTCTATCCTGTGTCACTGTGATTACTGACCTGTTGGTGTTCTGCAGGTCACATGACCAGCCCAGCCTGGGCCCAGCTGTGGCTCTGACTCCACCCCGTTTAAACTCACTCTCTGATAGGTTATCATCCAGGTTGAATGTGGTTGATTGACTTCTTTTGAGCCTTTAAAGAAGAAAGAAAAAGTCATCAGTTAATTTTTATCATATTCAACTCAAATTGAGGTGGATCAAATAAGCCGATAAAATAATTAATACTGCATGCTTTAAATGACTGACAAATGCATCCACATTTAACTCAATAAATAAACAAATAATTATATATACAGTATCTCACAGAAGTGAGTACACCCCTCACATTTTTGTAAATATTATTATATCTTTTCATGTGACAACACTGAAGAAATTACACTTTGCTACAATGTAAAGTAGTGGAAGTGAAGCAGTCAGTTAACATTATTTAGTAAAATGATTTCCGCTTTGATTAAAAAGTATATAACAAACATGATTAATGTAACCATTTTAAAGAAAAAAGGTAAGTTGATAATTCTCACGTGTTTTAAGCCTTGTCAGTTTAAATATGAAAGTGTTCAAGCCATTCAAGCGTGAGACAGCACGGAATAGATTTCAGTGCGGTATTTACACGCTGTGATAGACCTTTTCTGAAAGAGATTTAAATGCGGTACTCAGGCATTGTGATAGATCATTTCTGTTCGCGGCTTCGCGCTGGCGGCGCCGCACACACACACAAAGCCACAGCTCGGCTCGGACAGCACGTGAGTAGGCTACCAAATTGAGCTTTCTGTCGCGCCTTCATCAGCAAATGCACACAAAGCACGTCGGAATGACAGTCTTGAGGAGTATCCACGTAAATGAGTATTGTTTCCGATCCGCACTTTACAGGTGCGGTTTCTTCAACCCCTAATACTGCTCGGTCCCATCGCCGTATCGGCTCAAATGCATAGGCAATTGCACTTATTATGGACTTAACAGTGCTTTCAATGTAATCTTCCTCCATTTCAAAACAAGCGTGTGTTCAAAATGTAAAGAAATGCTTATATTACTTCACTGGCTATCGGAGCGAACCAACCCCGTGACGTCACACGCGGTGGTACTGCAAGATGGCGGCGCCCTTGCTCCAAAAGCTATAACAAAACAACCTTTTTTCTTTAAAATGGTTACATTAATCATGTTTGTTATATATTTTTTAATCAAAGTGGAAATCACTTTACTAAATAATGTAAATTGACTGACTGCTTCATTTCCACTTTAAGGCAGTGCTGGAAAATAATGGTGGGCGCACAAAATATTGACACTTTGGGCTCAATTTGGACATTTTCACTTAGGGGTGTACTCACTTTTGTGGCCAGCGGTTTAGACATTAATGGCTGTGTGTTGAGTTATTTTGAGGGGACAGCAAATTTACACTGTTATACAAGCTGTACACTCACTACTTTACATTGTAGCAAAGTGTAATTTCTTCAGTGTTGTCACATGAAAAGATATAATAAAATATTTACAAAAATGTGAGAGGTGTACTCACTTCTGTGAGATACTGTATATATAATTATTTGTTTATTTATTGAGTTAAATGTGGATGCATTTGTCAGTCAGTATTTTTTAGTTTTTTTTTTAAATAATTGCAGTACTTCAACTTATTTTATTTCAGTTAATTACTGCAACATTTCTAGTTTTTTTTATTTTTTTTATCTAATATTTGTTTTACGCTTTTTTTTCAATTAATAATACCTTAATAGTTTTAGGTTTAGTGAACAATAACACTGCCAGGATTTAAAATATGCTAGATAAGGAAAGATCCCCAATGTCCAAAAGACTCACTTTCCAAAGAGTGCTTTGATTCCTTTTGACTTTTTCTTGCCCTCCGGAGAAATGGGGAGAGTGTGTGTGCTGTCACTGTCAGCTGACCTCTGCGGCATGCCTGCCAGATCCAGATGGTCAGTGCCGTCCCTCTCGGTCTCAGCTGTTCAAACAAACACATACACAAGAAAAGAAAAAGTCCTGTTGTCACCACAGCAAACTACGTTACCCAAAATACCATGGTCAGTCAAGTATCAAATAAACTAAAGATTATGGGAAGGAAGAAAAAAACAAGGCAGTCGTTTAGTTAAAGAGCAGAGCAGTAAAAATGTCATGAATAATAGGGGAAATAAAGCCTTCCTTGAACTACTGGAATCAGCATCATGAGGCAAGATTGCAGATGACTTCTCGTCTGGACTGAAGAACAACTGGATTGGGTTTATTTTAGGAGTGGAACCATGGAACGAAGTCACATGCTGACATGTAAGTCAACACAATGGAAGTAATAACATCTCTGTTATTGAATGGCACTAAATCCAGCCTGAACGTATGGTAGTTTGGATGTGAGGGGAACATACAGAGCTGTGAGAATGTGGTCAGAATATTTAAGTCCTGGGTAATGTGGTCACAAAATAACATGCGATGAGGACAGAACCTCTATATACTTCATGATTACCACATGAGCTCAATGTTTAAACATCTATTTAGTCTATTCTTTTGACAAGAGGACTTCAAAACACCCATAATAGTCATTACTTCATTTAATATCATCTCCTGCTATGAAGAAAAGAAATGAAAATAAACCAACTTTAGGCCTAAATTTCTTACTTTTGAAATACAGACCTTTTTTTTTTAAATCAAGCCTGAAGCTAATATAAACAAAGTGTTCCTTCCCACAATATGTTATAGATCACGATCATTTGGGTTTTCAAAATCAGTAAAATACTTGTTGCGTGTTTTGACTTTAAATTTGCTCAATATACTGATTTTGAGCAATAGCAGAGAGTCTGTTTGAAACAGTACAACACAGTCAGAGAACCAATTGATTATGTGTGGAAATGCATGAAGTTGCTGAATTTTTCATTGAAGGAAAGAAAGAAATGAAGACACATCCAGGTTCTTCTTTGTCCTTCTTCAGAGAGGCCATATGGCAGGTCTAGCCCGTAAATGGGTGTTTGTACTAAATTTGGGCACTCTTGACTCATCAACATTTTAATCTAAAAAATTAAATGTCCAAACTTTTTTTTTTACTAATTTTAGCTTATTTTTTATCACAGTGAAACTGTAATTGACCATGGGCATATTGATCTAGAAGTAAGATAGAAGTCGTACCCAAATTAGGGGCACTAGCAGTCCTCTTCCCTCCCTTGATCTTAAAGAATCCCAGTCGAAAGGAAGATCTCATTTTCCTGGTACCGAAGCTGTCATCCTCAGCAGTATGAGAAGAGCTTGGGGATTTGGGTGGTAGAGTTGTGATCTTGTTGAACTCATCAAATTCTTTGCTCTAAAAGTGCAGAGATAAAACATTGGAGAAACTTCACATAACCTTATGTATGTAATATAAAAAGCATAAATGTTGCACAAAACGTTGTTACTGTTCACAATCTATTAAAAATAATTTTCATTCAGTGAAACAAAGGTGAAATAAAATAGAATAAAATATAAATATTAGATGAAAAACTTCAACTTAAAAAAATTTAATGTAAATTGAAACTGCTGCTTTGGTTGAAGAACTAAAATTACTAAAACTGACAAATAAATTGAAGGTAAACAGAAATCTAATATAAATGACAGAAACACATACAACTTAAAGTAAAATTAAAATAAAAATTAAAAATGTATAAATTATAATATATATTTATCATCAGTGTTGGGGGTAACGCATTACAAGTAACGCGAGTTACGTAATCAGATTACTTTTTCTTTACTTTTTTTACTTTTCAAGTAACTAGTAAAGTAACGCATTACTTTTTAATTTACAAGAGAATATCCGAGCTACTTTTTCAAATAAGTAACGCAAGTTACTTTTTTTTTTCCAATTTATTGATTGACAGCTCTCCTGTCCCCATGTTGAGAGAAATCAGAAGATTTTACTGTAGTTCTAAAATAAATATGAATATGCATTAATTCATCTCACTCAAACAAAAAAAAAAACAGATTCAGTATTCCTCAAAATGAATAAAAATAATGCAACTCAGAATATGACGCAAACCTGCAATAATTAAATGTTAAACAACACAAATATCCTTTATGTATTTATTCCCATTCTATTAACCAATGTCTTTGCTTCTGACCTTCGATGATCCAGTTCAATCATACTAATAAGCAAAAATTACTCTAGACAAATATTTGTGTCTTTTTTTACTGCTGAAGTGTGTTGAATATATCTGGTCTCTGAATCATTTTTGGTTTGACTATGTCCTTTGGTTATTTTCACACTTAGGTATGCCCATTAAAATGTATTTTACAAGTTTTTGTTACTTTTTTGCTCTATGGTACATCATCTTTATTTTAATAGCATTAGAGCTGCTCCATTGCAGCGGCTTAGTACTGTAAT
>NW_015539907.1:17810-54776 GCF_001515605.1 Sinocyclocheilus anshuiensis
TGTATGCCTAAGGTTGAAAATAAATTATGTTTATAGTGAATGCCCCTATAAATGGTCTTATTTTTACGATTTAGTTTTAATCCAAATGATGCGCGTGCTAAGTGAGTGAACATCAAAGATCACACTGCAGAATTGTGCTCTCTCTCTCTCTCTCTCCATACCGTTAAGTAACTTGTGCATTGTTTTACTTACTTGTTTTTGATGTATCTGACCGAACTACAAACTTTCCAATGATATCTGTGAGAAAGGTATATTCACTCGACAAGCTCGCGCATCTGCGCTGCCGCGTTCTCAATCCACTCAGCGTGCTTTGCTTATCAGCTCGCGCACATCAGCTATACAGTTAATACTGAATGTTTAACATTATATTCATTGCATACATATACTTCGTAGTAGACATCCTTAACTCCATTCTGCTGTCTGTTGTTCTGTTGTCGGTGTTTCTTTGTCTAAATATGGCACTGATCACATGCTGTGTGGTATCGGCGTTTGGTATCGGGGCATTTTAACGAGTACGAGTACATGAGCTCAGTGTCGGGCCCGATACCGGTATCGGTGAATCCCTACTTTAAATATTCAATATATTGCCTAACCCTAATAAAAACCTTAAAAATAAATACACTTTTCCTCAAGTCTTGATTGAGCTGAAATTCACCTTTTCACTGCCTCTTCCATCTAGGTTGCCCTGGCTTGCTGATTTTGTGTCCTCTGAAGCTCTAAAACATGAAAAGACATTGTTACCATCACTCTTTTCAACATACAGATGTTCATAACCACTATGGTAATGTGTCTGACACACACCTTGATTCACAATAGTGGCATTTCAGGTTACCCAAAAACTAGCAAATCACAGTGTGCCGTTTATGTAACCAAACTCCACCTGACACACATACTCACTCGGGACTCTCATCTAATGGGGTCTCCAGTGATTGAGTTGGCTCCTGACACTCTTTCTCACTACAAAGGACAAACACACAAGCATTGGGATGCAGAGGTGGTGGCAAAGCATGATGGGTAAGCAGTGGGGTGTATAGACGGACATGCATTGATGTGCTAAAGGTGAGAAAATGATACTTTAAACACCATAGAATGATGGGATAGCATGAATAGGGAGACGTGGTCATGAACTCTGATATTTCAAAGGCTAGAAAGGATGGAAAGTGGATACTAACAATAAAACACAAGAAAGGAAACGCCTTCAGAGGTGCTAAAACTAAGGATAGGATGCTTGGATGCTGTAACATAGGTTGGATGCTCCGGAATGTAAAGCTACCGCCACAGCTATGATATAAAAGAATGTTTGCTTGTCCGGATTTTATTAGATGATGATCCTGCGTGACAAAACAACCTCAGGAGACAAAAGGGTGTTTTAATGTACTGAAGTGTACCTTGATAACTGCATTTGTTCCAGGACTGAATCACTGTCTGCTTTGTCTGGGGATGAGACTGTGAGTGATGGCACTTGGAGTGTACTGACAAATGTAGTCGCCTACAGATGAAGAGAACATGCAAAGGTAAATTCACACCAGTGTATTCTCCACACCAGCATTTTCCAAAAGGCAGACCCCTGAAGGTCCATCTCAAACAACCTTTCCAGCATAAAAATACATTTAATATAACAATGCAATATATCCTTTTTATTAGGGATTTTTTATTTATTTGTTTGTTTGTTTTTTATAAAGCATATTTGAAAACCACCACAGGTTGACCATAGTGCTGTACTGTAATGTACCATTAAGGGCATTAAAAAACAAGTACATTAATATAGATTGAAAAATAGAAAGAGAAGCTACACACTTTTTTATAACTCTGTACATTTTCCCCTCATTATCTGATTTCTTTTTTTTTTGTAATTCTTTGGAGTCTCCATGATGTTTCTAATTACTGTAATACAGTAAAAAATACAGTATTTTTTATTTTTACATCAGCATGCACACCTTTCAGAATGCATCAGTAATTTACAATTTAAATAATGCAGATTTGTTTTGTATTACATGTAGTGTTGTTACTGTTTACAAACTAATAAAATACATTTTTGTTCAGTGAAATCAAGAAATAAAATGCAGAAATAACATTTGAGAAACTTCACATAACCTTACGTATGTAATATAAAAAGCATAAATGTTGCACAAAATGTTGTTACTGTTCACAAACTATTCAAAATCATTTTCATTCAATGAAACAAAGCTGAAATAAAATAGAATAAAATATAAATATTCGACGAAAAACATCAACTTAAAAAAATGTAAATTAAAACTGCTGCTTTGGTTGAAGAACTAAAATTACTAAAACTAAAACTGACATAAAATAAAATTGAAGCTAAACAGAAACGTTTAAAAAATCTAATAAAAATGACAGAAACACATTCAATTTCTACAACTTAAACTAAAAAAATTAAAAAATAAATCAAAACATAAAAAATGCTATAACAGTACATAAATAATTCACTCATAAATAATTTAATCATTCACTCAGTTTTGGAAGTCCTTGGTTCAAAAAAGTATTCTAAGGATCCATCACCTCTGAACGGTAATATCTGAAGACATTCAGTCACTTGCTGACAAGTGATTCTCTGTGTCTTGGATCGTCTGTGACAGTATGAGCCACAGTTTGACATGCTGTGTGTTCTGCAAGTGTTCAATTTTGCCTTTAGCTTGAAAAAAAACACCATCAACACAACTTTGCTGAACTGTCAATCAGTTTGTGTTGCTCTAAATTACGAGTAATTCTAGGTTGCAGTGCAGTGATTTTAGATTATGCATGCCAAAACAAAATATAGTTCTTTAACAAGGATGCACACTAACCACAAACGATGAATGGTGTAACCTCGAGGGAAATTTTATATGAATTTTGTTGGTCTGAAAAGAAAATTGTACCTCATTTTGACCCCTCACAGCAACTTCCTCTGTGTAAGAGAGCAGAGACTTCTCCGTGTTCATGGAAACAGAGAGGGCGGTGGACATGGAGAGGGAGCTGTCGCTATTGCTCCCATCACTGTCTGCTTCTTTGACCTTATCTGATGAGAAAGACAGAAGAGGAGGGAGATTTTGATCATTAGCTCAGAAAACGCCACACAGCAAATACAGCCTGTCACTTATTAGAAGCACATTAAAGGATTTAACTAATTGGATGAAGCTCTAGAAACCACATCCAGGTCACATTTCACCCCAAAATCAATATATAACATAATATAATGTAATGTAATAATATTTTATTTTTGTGATAAAGAAGTACATTTACCTCTCATATTCAGATTTTTTCCCCCTGTAATTTCCTTAGTGGCTTCTTATTATTGCATTACAGTAATAATTACTGGAAATGTAATTTATTTATTTTTTCATTTCTACATCAACATGTACACCTTCCACAATATTTAATTTACAATTGAATAATGAATTATTTTGTATTACAGGTAGAGTTGTTACTGTTCACTAAAATTATTAAGATAATTTTCTTTAAAGTAATGCTAAAATAAAATATAAATATTAGATGAAAACTTTAGCTTAACCAAACTTTAAAAAATTAAATGAAGGTTAGTTACTAAAACTAAAACTGAAACAAAGCTAAATAAGAAATGATAAAATGACAGAAGCACTTAAAATTAATAAAACAAACTAGAATTAAAATAAAAACTAATTAAAAATATGAATTAATACTATAATAGTATATAAATAATACTAAAATTACACTGATTACAGGAAAGACATACAAATTTTATTGACATCACTTCGGAATTTTTTTATTAAAATAAAACAAATCACCTTTTCTCCCTTGTGCTGACATGACCATCTCTTGTACTTTCTTGTAACACATGAGTGACCGTCGCAACTCTTCAATCTTGCGATCCTACACAAAGCATCATTAACAGCATTAAATGCCAAGTTCCTTTATGATTTTCAAATGCAATGGGCAAAGAAACTTATGACTTAAAACTACCTTCTCCTCATTTGCCGCCATCAATGACTCCATTGCTTTCTTCATCTTCTGTACTTCCATATCTGCAAAGCACAGGCTTAGTAAACTAAAGACCATTTCATAAACACTAAAGGGCAAAGAAACATTAGGCCTCAGGCTTGACATTTAGCATCACATAAACTGTAGACAGACATGTTGAGATGAAATACAAGTGACCTTCTGTGACAAATGTGAGAAATGTACACAACGAAAGCAAGGAGGAGCTTGTTGGGATTAAACGTGAGTGTATGCAGCCACAGATAAGAGTGGACGTCCAGCCTGTGAGGTCATGAGGAGTGTGAACATGGGTTACGGGCAATGCACTATAATGGAGGGAAGAGGGGAAGAAACTAGCTTTGGGGAACAGTAGGTGTTACATTACAAGGTGACAGGCAAGACAAACAGAAAATAATGTAAATATGACATGCCAGATGGCGACCACAATCTGACTTTTGTCTGGGCTACAACATAAGAACGGATTATTATTCATTACTTCTTTCCCTTTCCTATACCTAATATCTTGTATATTTAAATCCATTTAAATCCATTTAAATCCAAAGCAAGCTTCATGAGTACCATGCCCAAACATGCAGGCACAGGAAGCAGAGGACAAAAACTTCCTATACGACTGTAATTTGCAATGCTTCGTGCTGTAGAAAAGCAAGCTTCATGAGTACCATGCCCAAACATGCAGGCACAGGAAGCAGAGGACAAAAATAGTACAAAGATTAAAAAAACTGAAAAAGGGGTGTATGTGTAGAAGGTAGACATGGAGTCCCCTTACGTTTCTCTTTGAGCCTCTTTTTTAATGTTTCCTCAGTATGGAAAACTGTTTAAGACAGAGTAATGATATTAAACGTCTTCTGTTATTGAATGTGTTGCACCAATAAACCGCTATCAGTAAAATGATACATAGAAAAAGACATAAAAACAACAGGGGAATAATAATTTTTTTTTTAAATTTAATTAATTAAATAAAAAAAAGATAAAAAACTATAATAATAAATAAACCACACCAAAATAAACAACAAGGAAAAACAATGGTAAAAAAAATCTAAATAAACAATCAATAAAATAAAAAAACAACCAAAAACTAACATAAATAAAAACCAAATAAACAAACAACAAAAAAACTAAATAACAAGAGAATATGTAAAAACATCTAATCATAACAAACAAAACAAAGCAAAACTAAAATATAAACAAATCAAATAAACAAAAACAAAGCCAAAAAACAACAAAAAACAATAACAAGGAAAACTATGCAAAAAAAATCAATACAAACAAACCATAGCAAACAAATATAAATGTATAAAAACGCATGTAAAAAAGCAAAAGAAACTAAAGAAATAAAAATAATTAATAAATACATTTATTAATTTTAAAAAAGCAAAAAAACTATAATAAATAAATAAACCAAATCAAAATAAACAACAAGAAAAAACAATTGTAAGAAATCAAAACAAACATTCAATAAAATATAAAACAAATCGAAAAACTAACATAAACAAAAACCAAATAAACACAAACAAAAAACTAAATAACAAGAGAAAACTATGTAAAAACATCTAATCAAAACAAACAAAAACACAGCAAAAAAACAAACAACAAAATAACAAGGAAAACGATGTAAAAAAAATCAATACAAACAAATATAAATATATAAAAAACACAAGTAAAATACAAACAAACAAAAGAAATATGTAAAAATCAAAAGTAAAACAAAGCAAATAACTAAAATCAACAAAAATGCAAAAAAAAAAAAAATAGCACAAATTAATTAATATAATAAAAATTGATTGAGCTTGATCTACTCCAGATATTACAGTACAGCATCTTAGATACAGCATAATGACAAGACAAAACTAGACCCCTGTAGGGCACGCTGGGACAGGCAATACTGCAATTACTAAGTGTGAAGAACAGCAACTATGCATGACCCACCTCTCTCTGTGCTGTCTAGGCCTGCAGGCGTTGGGGATCTGGACCCCGTCTCATCCTGCAGCCTCCTCAGATCACCATCTCTGCCATCCAGATGCGTTCTCAACGTGACCAGCTCCTCCTGAACATTAAAACACACACATCTCACAACTCTGATCCAAAGTCTGGACCACCACTGAAGTTAACAGGTTAACCCAGCGATACCAAACCATGCAGCTACTAATTACTATCAGAGAGATCAATAAATGGCACATGCAAAATGAAAGTTTGACACAATGTTGTAGATAATGTATTGGATTATCTCACAAACAGCCAAATATTCAATTAATTAATTATATATGTGTCTACGACTCATCAAGATCACATTCAAGAACTTAATGAGTTCAATGCATTGCCAGGGTGGTTGTGAAGTTTATAACACCAAAAAAAGCTACAGAAACACAATTATGCAAACCTCACACTGAGCTTTTTGAAGCATGTGGATTAACAGTATGCTACAGTAGGAAGTAGCGACAGAAATAGCTTCTCCTGCATTATAAAGCAGTCTGAAATTTAGCCCTCTCAGCTTAAACATCACGTAGAGCCTCACACTAAAGCATACTTGTGGTTAATTAAACATGCTGAGATCTTATACTGGTGCCACTGCTTATAGAGGAGGGCAGATTTAATGAGCAGCTTTCAAATCATGATGAGAACTTTGTCTGTACAAAATGGTGCAAAATGGAGGGCTATGGAGCTCTCAGTTAAACTGAGACAGTAAAAAAGACATTGGCTCATAGGCTCATTACAAGTGGCCTAAGAATGTATTTGGACTTTAAAGCAACACTGAATGTCAGTGCATTGTTAATAAACTATTAAATGTGGCCACTGTATAATATTTAAACTTTAAACTGAAGCCTTCATTAAAAGTGCCAAAAAGCAAAGTTACAGTGAAAAAATAACTAAATAAAAAAAACTTTGGATCACAACCACATGCAGCAACCACCCTGAGGTATGCCGACCTTGAGTGCCTGGATTTTTTGTTCCTTCCTCTGTTTCTCATACTGCATCTGGCCCATTTTGAGTTTCAGGCTAGAGAGCTTTGCCATTAGCGACTAGAGGCAGAGAGGTTAGACAAGGAGGAAAAGGAAAATAGACACTTAAAGATAACAAGAAAGATGACAGGTTATGTAAGAGAGACAGAAGAAGAGAATCCCTATGCAAGCTTAAAGATGGTAACATCAATTGTTGTTTTCACTTGTAAGAAACTAGCATAGAAACTCACCTTAGTGGATTTCAATTTCTTTTCATACTGTAACCGTTCACTCTCCATCTCAGAAATGTGATATCTCAGTTCATTAATCTCCAAAATCAAACCCTAAAAAGAAAAAACGTATTTAAAAGGCAAGCAATCTCCATAGAATTTCATGAAGTGTATCAAGCATTTTAGCAACAAATTATTTTTAACAATGTTAAAACAATGTTATTTAATTTAACAATGATAAATTTACTGTAAAATAAGTAAAACTGCCGACTGCATATGTATGTTGCCAATTACATAAAAAATAAAATAACATTTACATACAATAAAAAAAACTGAGGGACTTTAATGCATGGAATCTAATAATATTAATAACTAATTTCTAAACACACATAGACTTATCATGGCCATATTCCCAAACAATTTTGCTACAAAGGTCTTCAAAGAGAACCCTACTGTCAAGTTTGAAATGGTTTGTTTAACAAACAGACTAAGTATTCAATCGTTAGAAATGCTTTACAAGCAGCAAAAAAAAATAATAAAAAAATCTAGTGACAAGCTTCCATTCAGCACACAGCCCTTTCAGGGCCAAGCTCTTTGTCAGGATGTCCAGCATTCAGCCATGGATTTATGAGTCAATAAACAACAGAGCAGCCTCTAGTTGTAAACACTCAGTGAAAAAAATGCAGATGCATCCACTTGGAGCAGTGATCCGGAAAGCGTAAGGACAATCTGAATACACTACAGTTCAAAAGTTTGGGGTCAGTACAACGGGTTTCAACTCTGATGATAAGAAATGTCATAAATACTTCTTAAGCACCAAATCAGCATATTATAATGATTTCTGAAGGATCATGCGACACTGACAACTGGAGTAACGACTGCTAAAAATGCAGCTCTGCCATCACAGGAAAAAATTACATTTTAAAATATATTCAAATTATATTAAAATAGAAAACAGTTATTTTAAATTGCAATAATAT
Source organism: Sinocyclocheilus anshuiensis (assembly GCF_001515605.1). Classification (NCBI taxonomy): domain Eukaryota; kingdom Metazoa; phylum Chordata; class Actinopteri; order Cypriniformes; family Cyprinidae; genus Sinocyclocheilus; species Sinocyclocheilus anshuiensis. Next base: position 25,929 of record NW_015539907.1, read on the forward strand.
CACACAATTAGTTTCATTGTATTATTGCTCAAATAAATACAGCCTTGGTGAAAATAAGATACTTCTATACTTCTTTTCAAAAAATATTTTAAAAATCTTACCGGCCACAAAATTTTAAACAGCAGTGTAAATAGAGTATTTCAGGCTACAGTAATTCTGATAGTTCTTCAAAATCTAAAATGACATATTATAGTCTTAGTCTTAACAGGATAAAAAGAATATATTTTGGGAAACAAACTGGAGTCTTGCTGAGACGGTAAATTATGTGGCAGCAAAATAACAGGAAACAGCAGAAATAATTTATATCTTTGAAGAATGTGTTGACCAACCTAGACCAAACACACTTGCCAATTTAGTGCACAGTTTAAACAATAAATAATTTGTATATGTGTTCTACAATACTCTAGGAAGAATGAAAACCACAATCACAAAGAAAGGCCTGAAATGGAACGTTTGTCAACAACAAGAAGACAAAACCTGTTTTCTGTGGCTGACTGTGAACACACAGGTGCAGAGACTGGTTCATCTCAATGACCCTAATCGAAAATCATCCTGCTTTTCTCCATTTTTTGATGTTGTTTGACTCAAAAATACGTGTTAAAGTGATAACAGCATTTCCCAAGCCTAAATAAAACATGTTATGGACAAGGACCGAAAGCAACCCTGGACAACAAGGCCAGCTGCTCTGGAGTTCATAAGATAATAGTCTGCTTTACACCTAGTCTAAAGTGGCTAGACTTTTAACAAAAAAAAAAAAAAAAAGGTCCAGTTTGCATTTGGGCCAAGAAATGCCCACTTTGACAGGAAATGTATTTGTGAACTGGCCAAACATGGTTTAGGGCAGGTTTATCTGAAATAGTTGAAACCACTGATGTGGAAAACCATTCCAATGGATTCCATCACCATCTCGCTGAGGACCCTTCCTACTCACATTCATCCACAGTGGGCCATAGTCCTTAGTGGTAATGACTACTTTCTTGAGAGAAAAGAGGCCACCCAAACCATTTTGGGTAAATGGTATGTGGTAAAGGCTGTTTTTGCATTTGCCATTTTGCCCAGACGGCAAACAAAGCAGAGAATAGTTAAAAGCCCAACATTCCAGTGCACTGGAACAGATTTCCGTAACATGACGTGACTGGTAGATGTCCGAGCGCTAACAGATCGCATTGTTGAATGCACGTCTTTCTGCTTCAGGCTTGTACAGAAACAAAAGGTTGGCTATACTGCAGAATCACGAATCTAAACAAACATTCAAGTCATTTTCCAGCAAACTGCAATATGTTAAAGCGGTCAAAACAAAAGAGCTCTGTGTGCCAACGGCGGAATCACAAATTAACCAATGACTAGCATTATAATTAAAGCACAGCCACTGACATTTTCAAATAAAGACATCCTTACACAATTATTTTGCTCATGCATGTGTTCATGTTTTTTACCTCACTATCTCCAAATCTATCATCAAAATCGAGTCTCTCTTTCTCCATTGCTGTTAACTTCAGTTTCAAGTTGGAAACCTCTGCCATAAGCTCCAGCTTCTGAGTCTCAAGGGCTGATCTGCAGAGGAGTTCCTAGGAACAAGAGTTCACAAATGGAGCATGTACAAAGAAAATCGGTCTTATGAATTACATTTTATGGGCTTCTGCTTGTAATTGCACAGTATAGTGAAGACGTAATAGGAAACTAAGGGCTGAAAATAAGCTCTAATGTGCAAAATGCACATGTACCCAACCACCAGACCATGTCTCCAATAAACAAGGCACATCTTTGAACCCACCTGTTGTAACATTTCTTCTGTGGCATTTAGTTTCTCACGATGTTCATCAAGGCACAGGTCTAGGTCCCTTATCTTTTCTCCTTGCGCCTCCACTTGATCCGTCAAAACACTCACCTGCAAAGAATGGTGATTTTATTTTATTCAGCAAGTATGCATTAAATTCATCAAAAGTGACAGTAAACACGTTTGTTTTAAAAAAAATTATGTTACAAATAAAAAAAAGAAAAAAGAAAATGCTGTTCTTTTGAACTTTTCTTTACCAAAGAATCCTGAAAAAAATTGTATCAGGGTTTCTACAAAAATATTAAGCAGTTTTCAACATTGATAATAATAAGAAATGTTTCTTGAGCAGTAAATTAGCATATTAGAAGGATTTCTGAAGGTTTATGTGACACTGAAGATAAAAGGAATGGCTGCTGAAAATTCAGCTGTCATCATAGGAATAAATTGCATTTTAAAATATATTGAAAAAGAAATCAATTATTTTAAATTGTAATAATATTTTACATTACTGTATTTATGACCGAACACAAGAGACTTCTTTCAAAAACATGAAAAAAATCTTGCTGACCCCAAACTTTTGATTGTACAGTACATGTATGTATATACAAAGTTACCTGAAGCACAAGGGATTCTTTATCACTTTCAAGACGATTAAGTCTGTCCTGGTAAACATCGCCGGTGATTGAAATGTGTCCATTTGACTGTCCAAAAAACACAGAAAAATAATTTATTATAAACGACTTCTGGAATCCAAAACAATATGGCTTGAAACCGTAATACTGAGGAAAACAGGGTCACTTGTAGGCATGGGCCGATTACCAGTTTCAAGGTATACCGTGATTTGCAAATTTCACGGTTTCAAAACCACTAACATTTTCCGTTGTACCGCTCCTGCGGTATGCGCTGTTTTTCATGTTTCCTCAAAGACTGAAAGAAAGTGTAGGAAGGAATACCTCAGGTTGAGTGCAGTGAGTGACACGACCCCCCTCCTGTTGGTGCAGCAGTCAGTCACGTGTGTGTATGACGGCCGAAGGAGCTTCCCCTGGAACTTACGCGATTGGCAACCAGATGTTTTTTTTGTTTTGTTTTATTGCAGCCGATCTCTGTTCTGGACTTGCACAAACTGCGTTGCAATGCAACCATTTTCCAAAATGTCATTTATGTGAAAATATGAAGTCTGTAAACGCCCGTTAACACAAGCCAGAGACGCTGAAGACGGATGCACAGAGAAAATACAGTAGCAGACAGTAGCAGAACTAACTGTTCATGATGCACAAGCTATTGGAAGAAAATCCTAAATATTGATTTGGGGGTTTATAGGAATGTGTTTCTGAGGGGAACTGACTGCCTTCAGAAAAGTTTAGATGGTATTTTCATCTTGTCTCTGTATAATTCACATTAAAGCAGTGTTTCAGCGCAGCGCTGCTTTGTTTACAGTGGTAACCAAGGAAACGTATCTGCTGTTCCATGAGCGCCTCCTGCTGTCAGAGAGTGAATCTGAACTCATTCAGAGCTCCTGCTGTTTGTTTTGTTCAGGCATGTATAATTTCACAAAGCTAGTCAGAACATTCTGTTTTGCTTCAAATTGGGTTATTATTAAATCAAATTATGTATATGAAATTATATAACTAAATTATATGAAATGATATAAATTATATGTATATAAATTATATAACTAAAATTAAATAACTGTGATTACAGATTTAGGTTAAATAAAGATGTCAGTCTTTTAGGGCAGCAGTAGCTCTAGCAGCAAATCAACAATCCAAATCAAAAGCTGCAGGGACAGCCCACAATTCAGCAAACATTTCAGAAACAAATCAAAGAAAAAAATAAACAAATACTACTGTTTAGAGCTGCACGATTCTGGATAAATTGAGAATCACAATTTTTTTTGTCTCAAATAGAGATCACGATTCTGAACTAAACAAAATAATGTGTGGCAAAATATTATTGCTGCAGTCTATTTAAAAGTGTTTAATTAATTTGAATGAATTATTAAACATTTTAATATACACTACCAGTCAAAAGATTTTGAACAGTAAGATTTTTAATGTTTTTTTAAAGAATTCTCTTCTGCTCACCGAACCTGCATATATTTGATACAAAATACAGCAAAAGCAGTAATACTGTGAAATATTTTTACTATTTAAAATAACTGCTTTCTATTTGAATATATTTTAAAATTTAATTTATTCCTGTGATCAAAGCTGAATTTTCAGCATCATTACTCCAGTCTTCAGAGTCCCATGTTCCTTCAGAAATCATTCTAATATGCTGACTTGCTGTTCAAGAAACATTCTATTATCATTATTATTATCAATATTTAAAAAGCTTGAGTACATTTTTTCAGGATTCTTTGATGAATAGAAAGATCAGCATTCATCTGAAATAAAAAAGCTTGTGTAACATTATACACTCTAGTACCATTCAAAAGCTTGGAGTCACAATTTGTTTTTGGGGTGGGGGGGGGGATTATATAAATTAGGGATGCACCGATACCGATACTGGTATCGGGCCCGATACTGGTCTCCTGTACTCATACTCGTTAAAATGCCCCGATACCAAACGCCGATACCACACAGCATGTGATATGCGCCATATTCAAAGAAACACCGACAACAGAACAACAGACAGCAGAAAGGAGTTAAGGATGTCTACTACGAAGTATATGTATGCAATGAATACAGCGGCAGTGCGAACACAGATTTGAATGATCCGGTAAGACTTTGTCAAAGGTTTAGTAGACACGGGAGAATCGTTGTCATTTAGAAATGAGATCGTGTGGTTGTCTGAATCGAGATCGCGATCTTTTAACGATTAATCGTGCAGCTCTACTACTGTTCCAAATGCTCTGTATGTTGCTAAAAAATTAAATATATTGTGTTCAGTGGGAAAAAGTTTTTTTTTTTTACCCATTTATTTAAAAATAACACATTTTAGAGCTGTAACAACAATACTGTGATACAGTGAAACGGTGATATTTTTGCTTAAGGTTATCATACTGTCAAAATCTCATACCGGCCCATGCCTAGTCACTTGAGATTCAGGGTTTTCATGCACCATTTATTGTGCCAAAAAAAACATTAACATTGGGTGAACGAACATAATAATCCAGGTAAACTGACTAAATATGATACTATGTGTTGACTTTCCCTTGGCAGTTGTTCAATCTGTCTCAAGACACACAAGAATAATATTTCTTGGATCTGCTGTAACTAATATCTTGAGGCAATGATAAAACGAAGCTGCACTGCATTCTTAATTATGAATAGAACTACTGCACATGATGCTATAATACCTCAATTAATAATTTATAACATTGAACCCTTATTACATCAAAATGAAAATCGTGAGCACAGGCCTAGCAATACCACCGAAAATACATCCAACAGACACAAACCAACACACACCATACTTTTTCACAACATCATTGAAAATAGACTACGGGCTAATGGGAAAATAGACTTCCTATAAATAAAGGATGTATAAATAACTATGTACCTCCTTACAACATGGCAACACATAGTATGTTAGCTCATGTTCACATCCAGAGTAGACAGTGAATTCCAGAGTTCTGGAATGTGGTGTACGTACCAGGTGACCATGCAGCCACTCCACCAGACTGTCTGCGGTAGAGTCTGGGATCTGACAACGCAAGCTCTCTCTCTCCTCAGCGTCCATAAGCTCCAGAACACCCCTGAGGTCTTCCAGTAAGTTCAGGGCTCGCAAACTGCCCATGAAGGGTGATGTTGGGGACTGACAATCAAAGATGCCATTGGAGTAGTCCAGAGCCTTGGAGCCTGAGCGCCAAAGACAAAAATAAATAAAAGCAGTGAATGGGAAGTTGATCATATTTTATTCAGACAATATTATACGCAAGAAAATTGGTGGAGCTACAAGTTATACATTAAATGCTCATGAGAGCGATACAAGATTAAGAATCTTTTTTACAATAAAGCACAATGTACGGCATTTCTGAATTAAGCAATCATTATAAAAAACACAATTATCATTTACTGTTCGTGGCATAAAAGATAGTATGACCTTATAATAAAGCATGCTGTGGGCAAATAACCACTCAAGTTCTGAAGTTAGAACCAGGGCAGAGGAAATGCTTTAATTGCTAAAACCTCAATCATGTGATCTGACAGGCGACTCAAACTTGAAATGTCAGCCTTATAATAAGCCAGTGATAAATTACTTCATATGCTAGACCATTTTGTCAACATGCTAATATCGGTCCAATCTTACTCTCTTTAAACCTCAGTAAGGTTTCATGAAATGAGTCTGTGACATTTTCACTGCAGAACATTTCCAATGTAGATAGAATGAACAAATTTACCAATGTGAAGAGAATTATTTTGTCAGGTTTAAATGTGGAGGGACCGTTGGATTTTGAATAGGAGGTTTTAATTCACTTTTGGTATGGTTAACAGAAATGTTGAAAAGCCTACATGAGTACAATTTTACCTGCTATAATACCATCCATTTGCTCCAAGGCTGCTGCCAACATGTCACTGGCATCAGACATCATCTTGTTAAGCACTGTTTATCCTGAATAAAAAGGAAATAACTAAATAAATATTACAGTCAGCAGCACAAAATGCATTTAGGCAAGCTCTAAAAACATCAATAGAAATCTTTTGAAGGATTAGGCACTGAATAAGTCAAAACTACAAAACTGAATGAAGAAATAAATGCCATTGTGCTGCATGTTTGATACACAACTAATGTTATTCAGGAAAGTATTACACAGACACCAAAAATTTGTTTAGAATTTAACAGAATCTAGAGCCAGATCAGAAAAACATATACAGAAGCCGAAAAGACAGAAAAATGTGATCTACTGTTATTTTACTATTATTTATATACTATTATAATATTCATTATATACATTTTAAATTAGTTTTTATTTTTATATTTTCAGTTTTCATTTTATTTCAGTATAATCAGTGTAACTTTTAGTATAAGTTTGTTTTGTGTCCTTTTGTCATTTTATTATTTCTATTAATTTCTATTTAGCTTTATTTGAATTTCAGTTTTAAGTTATTTTCATTTCAGCTTTAAGTTTTAAGAATTTTATTACTTCAACCTAAACTTATTTATTTCAGTTATCTGCCATGGCAGCATTTCTAATTCTAATTTTGTTTAATTTCATTCAAGTTAATGATAGCAACACTGATGTGAGCACAGAAACTACAGTGCATGAAAGTATATTTCTCAATCCTTCCCATTGATCTTCATTTCTAACTGCGTATTCATCAGGACGGGGTCTCCCTGTGATGGTTCCAGAGAGCAGAGCACATCCTTTGGGTGAAAGGTTGGCTGGTTCTCAGCTCTCTGCTGTTCCCTGGGTAACGCAGTCAAGCTCCAACCATTAGCCACAGATTTTAAAGAATAACTGAGCCATTTATTTCAATTATTGGCACAGAGCTTGTGCTGCTGCTGGGGACACTGGGTACTTTGTTGGGGGACTAGCGGGGACACATTGTTAGGCCCTTTTGGCTCGTGGCCCGAGAACACAGCGGTCGCATTCTCTCCGTTTTAATCCTCAAAACAAGGAGGTGAAGAGACACCCTGTCATGTTCATGTTATATCCCATGCACCAGTGTTGATCAATTTGTCTGCCGTAATGCACAAATACAACAGGCCAAAGGTTAACTTACACATCCGAAAGAAGAGAAAGTGTGCTATACTAAGTGGAAGTTCAGTTTTTCTGCATAGAATTAGCTTGTGATCTAAGTCAGATGAGCTATTCAACCATTTGGAGGCATTCAAAGAAATATGTGAAGCATAAAAATCACAATGCATCACTCTGAAATTATGTGTTGTGGTTAAGGACGATCCTAAAGGCTGTATACTGTACAGTGAATTAGCAGTTAATAATCCTTTAAAACGGGTAAACACAAAATTTGTGTAAGAAGCACGCAGGGATTATCAGAGCAACTTAGTTTGACAGCAAGCCTTTTTAAGGGTCTTATACCATAAAAAAATACCCTTATCGTCTAATAACCCAGCTCTGTACAGAGTGTACAAGCAAGTTAACACATTTCATTTGCAACATTTACACTGGCCATGATCTCACTGCACCAAACCTGTTGTCAAAGTACTAAATGTGGTCAGAGGTGGGTAGTAATTTTTGGAAAATGTAGAATTAAAGGTGGGTACTTTTACTTTAACTCAAGTACATTTCTAATGAAAAAAAAAAAAGTACTTTACTTCATTACAAGAGTGACATTCCTCTTGTAACTTAATTTGTTTCGCAATATATGTTAAAGGGGTCATATGATGCTATTTTAAAGATCATTATTTTGTGTATTTGGTATAACAGAATATGTTGACATGCTTTAATGTTCAAAAAACACATGAAATCGCATCATATGACCCCTTTAAGAAATGTGTTGTTTATTCCAAGCGTGCTGTCTCTTTTTTTCTGGGGCATTAGCGATGACCCATTTACAACTGAATCACTCTTGAGTCGATTCACTTCAGAGAATTGTTGGCAAACAAGCTGGCAAAATGGTCTGAATAGGTTTGTGAAACAGTTTGAATTATGTCTTCAGTTCCATGCATGCACTGAATCTTGCGAAGCTGTTTCTCACTCGTAATGGTTGAATGTTAAATTTAAGAACACAGAGAATGTAAAGAGTGTTGGATGAAGTGGCCATGAACCTACAGTAAACAGACCAATTCTGTAAATTCATCCTATGGTTTGCCATCGATGAAGATGTTTATTAGTTGAACACCTGTGTGTGCCGTCTATGAATATTCATGTATTTGATTTTTATCTCAGATAACATTTTACAACTAAACAGATTATTATGCTAAAAGTAGATCCGTCAGTGTGCATTTGATTGGTTATGGTCAGATGTTCTTTCTCTTACTCTGCAGGTTTGCTTTTTGATATTGTGTAATAAATCTTAATGTAATAAAAAAATGACATGAAATTATACTGGGGTTACAGATGAAATGCCAGGAACAGTGCTTGTCTCTACTGAGTTTGTTGCAATCTAATTATGACTTTAATATAATCATTTAAATAATCGAATATTAAATAATAACGTTATTGTATTATAGATACACACACAGTACGTCATTCTGTAACCGAAATGTCAATTTAGATCAATTTAATGCACCATTCCTGAATTATATATTATTTCAAAATATATACAATATTCAAAGGCAGTATCCTGACAGTTTAGCACAAAAGTTTAATTAAAGTTTGCTATCCAGCCACTAGACATTACATAATGCCACTGTGAGTTATAAAAGGGGACTGACTCCAAATATATGTATGCACAGGCTGATTTGAGTCACATCTGTTAAGTAAATAAGCTTGTCAATACCAAACACTGGCGGTGTGAATGTAGCCAGTTTGTTAGAAGAAAAGTGGATCAAACACTTTCCTCTGAAGAGTTTTCAAAAAATGCTGTGAAATCAAGGTCAGAGTAAACTAATGCGCTTCACTAGTGTGAAAGGTTTAGTTTTTAAAATAACAATTCTTTGATCCAGAACTATTATGGAACTTTTCAATCTGATCTTTCAACTATATATAAATAACAAATCTAAACCTTGTCTGGAGACTCCTGTTATGTCTAGAAAAGCTGTGCTATACAAACATCACACCGGCGGTCACATGTTCACACAGCAAGCTTTGGTGCATTTATTCCTGCATGTTTCTAAACAGTTCTGTCAATCTACATTAATATCACTATTTAGAGCAAATAAAGCAGCAAACAAGAACTCATTGGATTTTCTCTCTCTGTCTGGAAAGCCTTTTATTATGAGCTAACAACCACGCAGCGTAGACTCAAGCTAAGCTCAGGATGCTTTGCATTGCAGATTTTTGCATGGCTGGAATTTCCTCTCATGGCGGGAACATGGTGGCTTCCAGCCTGTAAAAAGCGATAACACGTTCTTTATGAAGCTCATATTTCCTCTCTGAATCGTGTGAAGTCAAACAGAGAAATCAAGACCCCGGGTTCAGATCTATCAACATCAAAATGGTTTATGCACATGCAAAAAACATCATGCTGTCAAACAGCAAAAAGTTACAGCACACATATTTTTCTAAAACCACAGACAAAGGAAAATCTTGAAGTACTGTATTTGCTTCAACAATCCTTGGAACAAATCTTACGAGAAAACATGCCAATAATGACATTAAGTGGGAAGAAACTGAATGTGTGACATGAAGCCTGTCCTTTGTGTGGAAATATTTTCCTGGACTCAAAAGAACAAGCCTGTAGGTGCAATTGTCAAAAGGAAACAGTCGGCTCTGTTTTTTGAACGTAAATAAATATTCCTATTTGTACTGTTCCCTGAAAAGGGCTCAAGATGACATTAAATAAAAGGTTATGAATATGAGCATGAGAATGAGAATAAGGGGAAAAACCCCTAATGGCCTCCGAAATCCATCAGACGGGCACCTAAGGGCACAACGTGTATGAACTTTATCCACTCCACACTCTGTTTGAGCCGTATTAGCCACTATCCCTCTCTGAAGCGCTCTGACTGACTGACAGAAAAACCTCTGCTGGCACATGCTGGGGAAAAATAGCAGCCTTCGGGTCATTCATCTCAACAGAAATAAAAGCAGTTATGGCAGGCCAGCCGTGTAAGCCAGCAAATTCGCCTCAAGTCAAGCTAAAGCATGCATAGAAACATGCTGGAGAGTCATGGGAAAGACATTTTTAATGGCCCTGTAAGCACATGTTCATCTGATAAATAAATATGTACGCCAAGCTTTCTAGTAAATGCTGATGTTAATATTTTTTATTCACTGAAAAAACAATGGGCGTTAACCAATAAATGGCCAAAAGTAAAATTCTAATTTTGCTAAATTACTTTAAAAAAAACACTACAAATTAAAAACAGTTGTTTTAAATGCAACTAAGTTAATTTAAGTATCAAAACATCATAATGTACAGTATGAAAATGGATATTCATTTATTGCTTTGATAAATTATACATTCATATAAATTACATTTAACAGTGTCAGTCTTATTAAATTATTAGGATTTCTAAAGATTAAATTGAGTGATAGATGATGGCAAAGGTAATTCAAATATTAAAATAGGTTAAATGAACAGTCATGCACAATTAAATATTCAATATCAATAAAGTCAAGTAAAATTTTTTTACAGCATTAGCAGAAAACAGAAGCTACCAATAAATCATGCATCACTAGTCCTTTGATAACTAAGAACTGATTGAGTATCATATTCATGTACCATGGTACATACACATTTGAGGTCAGTAAGATGATTTTTTAAAGAAATTAATACTTTTACATTTACATTTACAGTCATTTAGCAGACTCTTTTATATAGCACGGACATGTTAAATTGACCAAAAGTGACAGGAAAGAGTTTTACAAAAAATACATTTTAAATAAATGTTTGTTTTTTTACTTTTAAAAAAACAAAGAATCATGAAAAAAAACGATAATGATTTTCACAAAAATATTAAGCAGCAAAACTGTTTTTAAAATTGAAAATAATAAGAAATGTTTCTCAAGCACCAAAATGATTTCTGAAGGATCATGTGACACTAAAGACTGCAGTAATGGCTGCTGAAAATTCAGATTTGCATCACAGGAATAAATTACATTTTAAAATGTATTTGAAACAGAAAACACTCATTTTAAATTTAATATTTTAAATAAATATTTCACAATATTACTGCTTTTACAGTATGTTTGATCAAAAAAATGTAGCCTTGGTGAGCATAAGAGGCATTTTCCAACAACATCACAATCTGATGACCACAAACATTTGTGGTCGTTTGTAGTGTACATCATACACCAATTCATAGAAAACCATGCTATTACCATGATACATGTTCAACACAAAAGGTTATATCCTTTTTTTTCTTCGATTTGAATTTGTTTTTATCAGATTGATTGTGCCAGTAGGTTTTTATACACTGATAAATGCTGTGCCTGGTTTCACGTGGATGAAAAAAAGCAGTCAGACGTGATCGCAGCATTTGAGCCAAGCGTAGAGTTCTAAAAGATGTTTGGGTCTTGTGCAAGTACTAGAGGAACACAGATGTGCACAAGCCTTCAGTCCAGCCTGTGCATGTGGGAGGAGGACAGCCCCTGCTTACAAGAGGCTCCTTTTCTTACACATGTCAGAAATAGAAAGAGAATGGAAGGTTGTTTTTTTTTTTTACTTAACTCCACTCTTTCATATTTGTGGCTATATTGGGGCGTCACTAAGCAGATTTTTATACATAAGCAGCCAATGAAACACCACCGCGGACTGTTCTCATACTCAAAACTTCTAAAGGGACACCCATCTGACACTGATCTGAAATATCCTGTCACTATACTAAGCCAAGGCATCGTTGTAGAATATGATGCATCATACTTCATATAACCACACGGAACAGAGAAGGGACGCCTGCCTGAATTCAGGGGTGTTTCATATGCTATCTATAGCTAACTGTAAAAATAAAAAAATTCCACACTGCTTAGGTAAATGCACAGATGTGTTTGCAAATATAAGTGGATAAATGAAAAGCATGTGTGTGTTTTAGCCCTTCGAGATGCAATAGAGTTTGTTACACAACAAATAAAGATGGCTGATGAAACCCGCAGGCTTACTTTGGGCTGCAAACACAAGATTTAAACAGCAAATGATGCTCTTTGAAGTCTTTCAATAGAGGCAGCTACTGTAAACATCACACAATTTACACAATATCACAGATGTGTGACTGAAATGGACTTAAATTACAAGAACAGTTACAAGGACAAAGCTTAAAACTAGTTGAATAGGTACAAAAAAAAACAGCATGTAACCCTGAATTAAATGTTACATTGTGAAGTAGAAAAGCTGAAATAGTATTTTCTTGTAAATAACACATAGGCCTATTTGTTTTATTTACAACTTTGAAAAAAAAATGTTACAGTGTAAAGCAGGGTTAATTATCACACACTTTACTACAATATTATTTCTGAGAGGAAGTTCATTTTTAAGTCAGTTTCTGTATAGACACATACCTTAAAATGCTGGCTACAAAAATAAACTGCTTTATTGCCAGGAAAACGCTAAAGCTGACAAAAACATTTTGTGACAGCTAATTGCATGTTGTCACAGGCTTTTCACTAAAACAATTACAAAAGACCTAACAATTCATGAAACAGAAAACAAATTAATACTGGTTGAGAATGCAGTTCAACCTTACAGTTAAAATCTAAAGTCATTAGTTTTAGCTATTACAAATTATGATACTATTGTTTTTGTTTTTTGGAGGATTCACAAAAGTAATGTAAAAACTAGCTTTGTAACAACATAAAAACCACACAGTTGTCTATGTGTTACTGATTTGGTTCAAAACCATATAGTTACTGATATTAAGCCTTTTTGACAACGTCCAGTGTGACAACTTGCCCCGTCTTCCAATACACATCCAAAAACATATATGCTGCTGCACACTACAAATTATAAAAAGTTTATATAAATAGAGGAAGTCACTCCAAACATATTTCTGTAGACTGTACAGCTAAAAAGTAACAATTACGTTCTGTAAGCTCTGTCTCAGTCCAGATCACAGGTGAGGATGCGGTAAAGCAAACGTAAGTGCAGCTCTTGTTCTTCTGTGGCTACGTGGAATGTGTGAATCACTTCTTCACAAACACAGCTGTGCCTCAAATACCTAGTTCTGCTCTTCAAATCACACCTTATGTTTTTAATTGATTTTAAATAGTTTAAAATATACCTTGAGTTTTGTTTTAAGTATTGCACAATACCTACAAACATCACTTTGTCGATCCGGGTTTCTGAATATAATCTCATACACATAAATGCTTTCTGTAATCAATCCCTTAGGCTATGAAAATATTGCTACGTGTGAAGCGATGATAATGTAATAAACTATCATAACTACGCACAAAACTAACTTTTTTACATATATATATTTTTTTTTTTTACACAATTACAAGAAAGTTTCCCACTCAAGCAAGTTTAGGAAGCCAAGTAAATTCACAAAGAACTAGCAGTTAGTTAACGTACTTTGACAACAAGAATGCTGTGATTACTTACCGAATCTGGACCGCCTTCTAAAGTATGAAAATATTAATCCGTGGACTCTTTTCTAGCGGTTTAATGTCTTTACGAGATTTGCTCTTTCCGTAGTTGGCGTTCCCACCACGCCAGCGCCATGTCGACAATGAAAGTGGGAATGTTGGACGTCATAGGAGGGAACATACTACGGTGAAGGTTTTCTGCTTAATATTCATGAGCCGTGTCTTCACCATTGGATGGTCACTGAGCCATCTAATTAATATTCAAGAAAACACTTTTCGCTATAGGAAGGGTACTAAATGGCATCACCGCTATCTAATTAATATTCACAAGATGAGCTTTCGCCATAGTAGCATTAGTAACGATAATGGTGTTTGTGTTTGCGTACGTTTGGTCATACTTGTGAGGCATTACTTCACTTACAAATAGTGAAACATGTTAAAAAAAAACAACTTTGGAGCACTTCGGAAGTGTTCGTCATAAATCAGCCAAATCGTGTTGATATGCTGATATCTGTGTGAGGGTTAGGTTTAGGTAACTGTATTAAAAAAATGAACCAGATAATGTATTAAAACATTTTTGTATATGGTATCAAAACTAATATAGTGAAACCAACATGATTCTGCTCAGATCTCTTTATTTACCTGTCATTTAGTCTTTTTTAATCTAGCACACTACTGTCACCAAAGCTATATCTTTGTCAAAACTGAGGTGTTCCTCTGAAGTCAGTTGCTGGAATAAGGCATGCATATACCAACTGCAATTTGACAAGACTAAAAAGATTTTAGATTCTGTGTCTCAAAACCTAATGAGAAATGCAGAAGAATACTGAAGAACACAACTGTTGTTCATTATAGAATACAGTCAATAGCCTAGAGAACTGAAGCTGAGATATCAAGTCAGAATACATCTGTTTCTGTACATGATATGTAGCTTAATATGTAGATTGTAGGCTATGTAAAATAATTTTACTCCAAATGAAAGTTATAAGATGGCACAAGAATCTGATCCATTATTTCAGTATTTTGTAACCAATAGGCTAATCAAACTCAAAATATTCGTTTTTTTTTCTCCTTTTACATTTTTAATAAATTTTTTTGATTATACAAATACATAACAACTTAAGGAGGTGAGACTGAGACTAATATTTAATCAATAAATGGTTTCTCAGTAGAAGTTCTTATGCTTGGCAGTATAGTATTGACATAAGATTCTGCCGTATACGAACCTTAAAACCAATTATTTACAGTAGCTATTTAGATTTACTTTGTAAATTCACATGGTCTACATGAAAAGATACATAACGATTTAATAAATGAACAAAAAGATAAATAATGATTTGTTCAGGTATAATTTCAGTACAATCAATTAATCAATATACATATATTTTGCATCTAACATCAAAAGTAGAATGTCAATTTATAGGTCAACATTACAGCAATATTTCACCCCAAAAATGAAAATTTGCATGAAGATGTATTTATCCTCAGACCATTCGAGATGTAGATGAGTTTGTTCTTCATCAGAACAGATTTGGATAAATTTAGCATTACATTAATTGCTCACCAATGGATCCTCTGCAGTGAATGATGGATTTGTTTCTTACAAACAAGCAGCTTTTTGCTGCACAGGGTGTTAATTGATGGACTAGAGTCATGTGGATTACTTGTGGATTATTGTGATGTTTTTATCAGCTGTGTGGACTCTCATTCTGATGGCACCCATTCACTACAGAGGATTCATTGGTGAGCAAGTGATGTAATGCTACATTTCTCTACAGCTTGTTTGGGCTGAGGGTGAGTAAATTTCAGCAAATATTTATTTTGTGGTGAACTATTCCATTAATTTAAAATAATCATACTGACGAATGCATGAACATCTCATCTTTAAGGCATTCACAACAGCCCCATCACAATAAATACTGTAACAGCCATGATCTCCTTTATACTGAATGTAAATAGACCCACAGATTTACAGCACTGCATTGCCTTTGAGAGACCTCTCCATCTTCACTGTTTTTGGATCACACTCCAACATCTCTCTGATCCATTCGTCATTCAGCGCGCCTTCAATGAATTCCTCTTGACTGATAATGGCTATAGAGACAGAAAGAAAAAGAACTTCTGTAAACTGCCATTTTCTAGTAGTGCTTTGAATTTCAAGAGTGGTTGAAATAATTTAGCTATTTTAGATAGCAATGTAGCTTGTATTGATAGCGCGTAGCTTGCCATTGTTATCTTTGTCCAGCCGTACAAATATCCTATTGGTGCATTCTTCAGCAGTCAGTGGATCAGGTTTGGTCAGACATGCTGCAACGCTCATCTTGTACACAGCCTGAGTGAGAGAACAGTCATGAGAGAATATTAATTTGTGAGTATATATTACCCTCTAGTGGAGCAATCCAGAATCACGTAAACAATCTGCATTTTTAATTCCATAGCAAAATGCAACAGTCAGATGAGAGCAGCAAGTAATAGAAGTTTTCAGCTATAGACACTTACCTGCATGATTTCCAGCATCTCCGAGCGTGTGATGGCTCCATCTTTGTCTTTGTCATAGAGTTTGAAGGACCAGCGCAGCTTCTCCACCGTCGTGCCCTCAATCAACATGCTAATAGCTGTCACATATTCTCTGAAGTCCACAACTCCATCCTGTTAAATGGCAATCATATCACACTTTTTATACAAATAGTAAAAATTGCTAAAATAAATAAATAAGCTATTAACTTAATTATTATAGGTTTTATTCAAAATGCAGAAATGCAGAAAATGAAATGCAAAATGAAATGTTTTAATAATAATTTTATTTAGCCTACAGTTTTAGCAGTTTTGTTGTGTTTTTGTCATTTTTATTTGCTTCTTCTTTATATATATATATATATATATATATATATGTTACAGATTACACTTTACCCTATCTAAAATGTAATAAGTAGTGTAACTATTTCAATTACTTTATTAAAGTATTGATTAATTGATTACATTTGATTAATAATTTTCAAACATGTAAACCAGTCAGGGTTAACCTTACAGTAGTATACTATTCAACACTGATTACTGTCAGACTTTCAAAATCCTTCATCTTTTGAATTAAGATTATAATAATTATTTATTTTTACTAATTTATTTTTATTTTTACTAATTTTAAAGCACAGCCACCACAAAATCAGACTTACTTTGAGATCATTCTGAAGTTAATACAGATTTAAAACCATAACAAGAAATAGTTTAGTAGCTAGCTACGATACTGTTTTTGAAATCAAATCTTTGCGTAGCTACGACAGGAAACACTGGCATAACAATGGCTTGGAAGAAACTGTTAATCTTAAAAACATAAATCATATACAGGTGCATCTCAATAAATTAGAATGTCGTGGAAAAGTTCATTTATTTCAGTAATTCCAGTAATTCTGTGAAACTCATGTATTAAATAAATTCAATGCACACAGACTGAAGTAGTTTAAGTCTTTGGTTCTTTTAATTGTGATGATTTTGGCTCACATTTAACAAAAACCCACCAATTCACTATCTCAACAAATTAGAATATGGTGACATGCCAATCAGCTAATCAACTCAAAAAACCTGCAAAGGTTTCCTGAGCCTTCAAAATGGTCTCTCAGTTTGGTTCACTAGGCTACACAATCATGGGGAAAATGAAAATGAAAATGAGGAAATGTCTCTTGTTAAGCCACTCCTGAACCACAGACAACGTGAGAGGTGTCTTTTTTGTTTTGTATTTCATTTGGAAACCAAGGTCCTAGAGTCTGGAGGAAGGGTGGAGAAGCTCATAGCCCAAGTTGCTTGAAGTCCAGTGTTAAGTTTCCACAGTCTGTGATGATTTGGGGTGCAATGTCATCTGCTGGTGTTGGTCCATTGTGTTTTTTGAAAACCAACGTCACTGCACCCGTTTACCAAGACATTTTGGAGCACTTCATGCTTCCTTCTGCTGACCAGCTTTTTGAAGATGCTGATTTCATTTTCCAGCAGGATTTGGCACCTGCCCACACTGCCAAAAGTACCAAAAGTTGGTTGAATGACCATGGTGTTGGTGTGCTTGACTGGCCAGCAAACTCACCAGACCTGAACCCCATAGAGAATCTATGGGGTATTGTCAAGAGGAAAATGAGAAACAAGAGACCAAAAAATGCAGATGAGCTGAAGGCCACTGTCAAAGAAACCTGGACTCCCATACCACCTCAGCAGTGCCACAAACTGATCACCTCCATGCCACGCCGAATTGAGGCAGTAATTAAAGCAAAAGGAGCCCCTACCAAGTATTGAGTACATGTACAGTAAATGAACATACTTTCCAGCAGGCCAACAACTCACTAAAAATGTTTTTTTTTATTGGTCTTATGAAGTATTCTAATTTGTTGAGATAGTGAATTGGTGGGTTTTTGTTAAATGTGAGCCAAAATCATCACAATTAAAAGAACCAAAGACTTAAACTACTTCAGTCTGTGTGCATTGAATTTATTTAATACCCGAGTTTCACAATTTGAGTTGAATTACTGAAATAAATGAACTTTTCCACGACATTCTAATTTATTGAGATGCACCTGTACATCAACCCAAATACGAAATAAAAGTTAACAGTGTCCTAAACTCCTGAAAGGTGTCTCATATTTTAGAGCAGTCACTGCAATTTATGAAATAAATCAATTTGATCTGTATGTGGATGCATGTGGGAAAAAATTCAGTTGTAACCCCCTATGTAATTGTTAACATTTTCATAAGTAACTGTAATTTAATTAAATTTTTTGTAGTAACTGTAACTGATTACAGTTACATTTATTTTGAAATTAAATTAAGTAATTTAGTTACATGTAACTAGTTACTTCCCAACAATGTACTGTATATATTCTACGCTACTTTACTTTTCTAAAAACCTCCGCCTTTTACAAGTCAAGTCAACATACACGCATGTTTTGTAAAGCCAGTGTTTTGAACACATCACATATGTCAGGCCTCAAAGCTTGTTTGGTTTTGAGCTGTGAAATACCCCATTGTTATCTAGCGTGCGGAATATCTGCTCTGCATACTCCACTGACTCTTTTCCCGCGGTTCCATTGCAGAAGTGACGTCTGAACTCATGGAGTGTGATCAGTCCACTGGGACATTCATTCAGGAACTTCCTGCCAGACACGAGCACAAAAGTGGACACATTTTTAAAACTATTTCGATTATTATTGCTAGTATTATTTTCTGAAGAGCTTTTTATAAAGCTGAAAATGTGATAGTGTAGTTTAAAACTGATATCAATCAATTATTTTCTCATCTTAAACCACTGATAAATATTAACTGACCTTCGGGTTTTTAGTGTTGTAATATAGATATTGTATAGATCCAAATAAAATAATTCAAATAAAATAAATGCACATTAAATAAATATACACTTTAAAATGTTGTTTATTAACTATATTTTTATTTGATATACAAAATTAAAATGTAAAATGTAGCCTACTATTAAATTCTGAGTACAGATTTTTCAAAGAAATCCTACACCAATTTTTTCAGTGTACAGACAATGCATTTTTTGACAATTTTCTCTTGACAACCATAAACCAGGTAATTAATTTCTAAAAATGTGTAAAATTGTATAAAATATGAATATTTTAACAAATATGTATAATATTAATTAATACTGGTAGCTATTGATAAACACTTGATAACTTAAAGATTTTGTGTTGTCAGTATTATATGATCCTTTCTAGAACAGTTACATTATGAATGATTATTTTAAAAAAGGCAATGTTCTTATCATGCACATCATGAAATGAAATGTTCCAGGAATAAGACTACAGTAAAAGGTAAAAAAAAAGAAAAGAAAAAAAGACTCAAATAAGCAGATGACCTACTTATGCTGAGATAGAGTTTATATGGTTTTACAGTCATGGTTGGCATTTTATGGTCTATAATAAAAATCTTCAGTATGGCATGACCCTTTCTTGACCCCATTTATGGTTATAATTACTCTCCAATAATAAAGACCCAGAATGAGGAGGTTTGCTTTGCACAAAAGCATCTATCAGATGACGTGTAACCAAGCTTATGTATTCTACCTTTACTACCCGCTTCACTAAAGCCCAGCTGTAGTCATAATAGTAATATTTTGCAAACTTACCTGAAACACTCATAAAGCTCGCTGACGTATGTACCACCTTTTCTGCAGGGTAAAGTTGCGGCCTGTCCCATCATCATCAGTGCAAAAAAATCAACAACGGCACAGATGCATATATAGCAAAGCCCAGCTTACTTCTCTCTCACTTAATCATTCTTACCCAGACCCTTCTGCATCTGTGAAATTAAACTACAGTAATCTCCCCGCAGGAGGTCGACAGACAGGTGAGTGACACAAATTAATTACCTCAAAGACACATGAGTGACACTTGAAATCCTCTAGCTTCTCCAGGCCCAGCAGCAGTCAAGGACTCTGCATATATTATATAAATTGACAGTTGCAGCTCCATATTTGCCCTTTGAAGTTTTAAAAAATGTGCCAGTTGCTTGTGAGCTGGCTTGTTCTGGTGACCTAGTTAACAATGGTAAAAACCATTTTGTGCATGCAGCTGAGAAAGCTGGTGAATATTCTTAGAAATGTGAATGAGGACAGAAAAACCATCAAAGACTCTCACGGAAGACTGTGGTTTAGCTAGATTCATCATTTGAGTCAGCATTGGTCTCACTCTTGATTGAACCGCTGAATGCACTCAACAGCTTAAACAAGCAGTGTAAAGGTGAACGGTTAAGTTTTGTTGACATCAAATTGGAATGACAGGAAGAGGAATTTACTGAAATGCAGTTGAAAGAATTTTAGGAATTTCATTAATCAACAGGTTCTGATCCAATTTTGATTGGTTATGGCTATTTATTCGCTGATAATATAAAAAGTTTACATATTTTTAATAATAATACAAAGTTTGCTAATATTAAGATTTTTCTAATTTAAGTTCAAAACAACTAAGACAGCCATTTAAATTTTTCCAATCAGCCTTCAGTTATAAAAAAAAAAAAAATCTAAAATGTATTTATATGTATAAAAATGTTGAATTTAGCAGTGGAAAATGTATATTTGCATCAAACTGTATATAATATTGTAAGCAAGTATTAACACCATTCAAATAATAAATCAAATGCTCAAAATGCAGCTGAAATGACACTCCAAAAATGCTTAAATACTAAAATAAAATGTGCAAAACAGCTATTCAGATGACCAATTAAATGTTTAAATGTAAAATCATTTTGGAGCATCTTAGTATATTTTTGTAGACAAACAAATTTTATTAAAACATTCCAATGGGGGAATGAAAATTGTGTTTCAGCATTTACATTTTGTTAGGAAAAAAAAAAAAACTACCGTTCAAAAGTTTGGTAAGATTTTTTTTAAATGCTTAAAAAATGCTCACCAAGGCTACATTTGAAAAAGCTGCCAGGGCCGAGCATATCCACAAACTCATAGAAAATAACCAAAACAATCCAAGGTTTTTATTTAGCACAGTGGCTAGATTAACAAATAACCAGACGCCACCCGATCTAAATATTCCCTCACAGTTTAATAGTAATGACTTTATGAATTTCTTCACTGATAAAATAGGTAACATCAGAAATACAATAACAAATGTAGATTCTACAGAGTATAATACAGTCACCACTGATAAGCTACCACTAAATATTGTAGAAACTTAATTTGCTGTAAAGTTGCTTTGCAACGATTTGTATCGTGAAAAGCGCTATACAAATAAACTTGAATTGAATTGAATTGAATTTGCATTTGATACAAAACTACTTGTAAAACTTGTAATATTGCTAAATATTATTGTAATTTAAAATGTTTCTATTTGATTATATTATAAAATGTAATTTATTCTTGTGATGGAAAAACTACATTCTCAGCAGCCATTACTCCAATCTTCAGAGTCATATGATCCGCTCAAAAATCGTTCTAATACGCTGATTTGGTGCTCAAGAAACATTTCTTATTGTTATCAATGTCTAAAACATTTGGCTGCTCATTATTTTGTGTAAACTTTGATACATTTCATTCAGGGTTCTTTAATGAATAGAAAGTTCAAAGGAACATTTATAAACCGAAATTATTCGTAACATCATAAATGCCTTTAATGCCACTGATCCTTGCTGCACAAAAGTATTAATATATATTACTGACCCCAAGACATTGAATAGTAGTGTATGAACATTTACGAGCAAGTGTGCTAATAACAAAAAAAAAAAACTACACTTGCATTAGTTTAGAATATTAAAATCTTGCAATTTCATTCCATTTCCTTATATTCAAATTACAACTTCCTACCTCCAGGAAATGAACTGGAATTTACAAGGCATTCATGACATCTCTGAACATTTGTACATTGACACATGACAGACCAACACAGATGTACAGGAAACTAATGTTGTTTATTGAAGAATCTTTCTACATGTCAGCCTGGAGAGACAGATTCTCTGCTACTAACCAGACCTGTTGACAGCAGCAGCGATGGCGTCATACAAATTCTTGATAACAAACAGAGGAGGAGAAGAAAGTAAAAGACAAAAAAGGGGCCTGCCTGGACAAGGCCCCTTGTTCCATCACAGCCTTGATCGAAGGCTCAGAGAGAGCGATGAGGAGGTGCACGCATGCAGATCTGGAGGCCGACCCAACGGTTGCTCCCCCGACTGAGATGTTCACGTCTTCAGAATATCCAAACCACTTTCATCACACACTCAAGACAGACAGAAACAAAGGGAAACAGAACAACGAGCAAGTCTTTGTCTTATAAGGCAAAAACCTTCATCCAATACCCTTAGATAGCTAACAGAACAACAAAAAAGAAGAAAAGCAAAGGATACACAAAAAGGCATGCATGAATGAATATCACTGGATCAATATAAAATCAAGAAATTCTTAGGCTACACATAGTGAGAGAGCTGAAATTAGGACAAAAGCGACAGAAGAAAAGGTCTGCGGTTCTAACCTACGTACAGTACTTGATTTCTGCCAAGTGCAACTGCAGAACGACACTCCAAACAGAACATAGTCACATTAAAGGAATAGTTCACCCGAAAATGTAGTCACCCTCAGGCCATCCAAGATGTAAATACGTTTGTTTCTTCATCTGAACAGATTTGGAGAAATGTAGCATTACGTCACTTGCTCATGAATGGATCCTCTGCAGTGAATGGGTGCCGTCAGAATGAGAGTCCAAACAGCTGATAAAAACATCACAATCCACAAGTAAGCCACACAACTCCAGTCTATTAATGTCTTTTGTGAAGTGAAAAGCTGTGCATTTGTAATAACGCAAGTCCTCTATTCATAATACTGTTCTCTCCAGTAAAAGAAAGTAGTCTCATCTGAATCAGGAGAGAAATATGCAAACCTCTTACATGCGAGAACAGTCCAAAACAAATATTCTGGTGGATTTTAATGTGAGAGATCAACAGAGGATTTTTTTCACTATAGAGGATGTGTTATAATGGATTATGGACTTGTATTTTGGTCAGAAGCAACAGTTTTAAGTTAAAACGCCTTAATGATGAATTTGTTTCTTCCAATCATGTGTGTGGTTTATTATGTGGAAGTCGTGTGGATTATTATATGTTTTTTTCAGCTGTTTGGTCTCTAATTCTGATGGCACCCATTCACTGCAGAGGATCCATTGGTGAGCAAGTGATGTAATGCTAAATTTCTCCAAATCTGTTCCAATGAAGAAACAACCTCGTCTACATCTTGGACGGCCTGAGGGTGAGTAAATTTTCATTTTTGGGGGAACTATTACTTTAAAAAACAGTGAAGCTATGTGGGGGAGTGGGAAACACAATATAAATCACAATTTTGTCTTTTAGGACAAGCCTGCAGTTATGGCACAGAGCAATGCTTGTACATTGGGGGCAAACGAAGCAGCTGTTCCTGTGCTTAAGGCTACAACTGCCTAATCAAAATCCCTAACTGGTCATCTTACCAGAATAGTGATAGGCTAACACATCTAACCACCTGTGTGACAAACACTTACAGTCGATCCCATGAAATTTCAGTCAGGTTTAAGGAAAAGCCCCATTTATATTTCTTGGTAATGCGTTACGTTTGCAAAGCCAAGCGTTGGATGAACAATGGGTCATGGCAAGACTTATTTTCACACTAAAGATGTGCACAGTATTTCATTTCAGTTGGATTGGGTGGGTGGCTTCCTCCCTTCAAGTAAGCTCTTGGCAGCATGACAGAGTAGACAATGATATGAAGACATTTTTTTTAAAAAGCAGCTCACACTATAGTCACAGAATTACAGATCATCTGACAGCACAAGGCAGCTGAGCGTTAAGGGTATTTGAAATATATCTGTGGTCAAATAGCTTTGGTATAATCGGTCAGAATCAGCCGTTTCCATCACGCAAGGCCATGAGACTCCTGTGGCACATGTGCACCGTCACAGTAAAGCAGTTCAGTACACTGATCGTCTGAATGAAAGGTCACCAGTACGAAGGGAAGCAAAATTTCGGAAGAAAATGTGCAAAATCAGATACAAAGCCATGCTGAAATGTGAATTGATTGAGGTGAACGATTACCCAGGGGAATCAGATGACTTTTTTTGAAAATTTGAGAAATTTAGAAAGCGAAAAAGAAGAGAGAATCAGTATCCCAAGGATGTGCACACACAATAAGAATTCAAATATAATATACAAAATAGGGAATATTACAATAAATGGCATTTGATAGCATAATTTTAACAGCCTATAAAGATCATCTGCCCAAAAAGAGGTGTCATGTTTCTGAGGTTGTAGCCTTCTGAGAAAACAGGCTCAAAACTACAGCGGACATCGTCTTTGATTTATCCATTTAAAGATTAATTTAATACTACTAAAACATGGCAAAAACATATTCTTAGATCTCTTGTCTTCAATTAAAGTAATAGTTCAGCCAAAAATGGAAATTCCAGCATTATTTTCAAAACCTGTATGATTTTCTTTCTTCCTTATGACTAGAATGCACTACCTGACTTTTAAAATCAGATTTCAAACCACCAGGGATCATACACTTGCAAACTCATAGACTTAACAACTGCAGATGACACACTACTAGACTTCACAGTCATTTCAAACACAACAAACGCACTAAGAAATGTGCCTTGTTGCTAGGAGATATATGACAAATGAGAACAATGCGTGTTCTAAAATCAGCTCAAAATACCAAACATGTCTGATATCTTCCGACTGAATGGAATCATAGTCTGAAGCTAGAAAATTTGAATCTGTGCCCAGCATTCAACGTGATTTCCTGTGAATCTGTAAAAGCTGCATGCTGGCTCTGACTTTTGGCAACTAGCATCAACTCCTCCAGACTGTAATCAGGGCAAAAGTCTTGTAATGTATTCTAGCCGTAGGATCAAATGCAATATTGAAACTGAGAAAATTGAATAAATTAAATTGGAGATCTATGAAGGGATACGTTGGACTTGGAATATAGCGCACACATCTTATGAATTACTTCTATGGTGCTTTTTATAGTCCTTATTGAAGCTTGAAAGCCCATGGTCACCATTAACTTTCATTACGTGGAAAAGAGCAGAGTGAACATGCTTCTAAACATCTCCATTTGTGTTCCATGAAAGAAAGTCATACAGGTTTATAAAGACATGAGGGTGAGTAAACAATAAACATTTTGTCCATTTTAGGGTGCATCATACCTTTAAAAGTGGGTTACTATCAAGACTTCATGGCTGGTATTAAATATCTTCTTAAAGCAGGAAGAATGTGAAAAAACATCTCTGCTGTTATTTTACTGCATAAAAAGTGATTTTGTTAGTATTTTGAAGTTGAGTAGAGATTAGGTTATTCCCATAACTAAAATTATGGGATATAATTCCAAAATACAGAGTTTAAACAACAATCACCTTCTAAATGTTGATCACGTTGAGCATGTTATACCTCTTTGCACATAACTAAACAAGAAGAACTAATGAAAGAATGAAGCCCTGAAGAAGTCTTAAACACCACCTTCACACAAGTGTCTAAAAAGTGGTACTTTGCTGATCCGCTAAAGGATTTTGAGAAGGGTTTCCATGAATTGCTCCCTGAGAGACCCTGCCCTGCCCATCTCCATCAGGACCATCTTTCAGAACAGCAGAACTAATACATCTAACTAAGAGGGCAACAACCAAGAATATTGTCCCAGGTCTTCTAAAAATGTTGTCCCAGTCCCTGTAAATTTTAGTGGCGGCCCTGTTTTTAGAAAAGCATAGACCTGGCAGGACAGACGAAGGTCTGAGGGAAAAGTACACATTCACACACATGTTTGTAGACTAGAGAGGAAAAACAAATGTCAGGCCTAACGGTGATCCTCAATTTTCTGATTTTTCCACAGTCTTTTCAAGTAGTTCTGTTTGACAAATGACCACAAGCACTTACCAAAACCCCTCCCCGTTGTTCCACTCTTGTTCATCAAAAAACAAACAAACATTGAATTCAAGATGATTTCTACTCTAAAAGGGTAAAATCACTACCAGGCTTCCCTTGCCAAAGGAATCCCATGACGTTTTAAAAAAAAAATGTAGTCCAGCTTTGCCTCAAAAGCATCAGTTCAAGTGTTGATTGACTAAGGAAACCGTTTTGAAATCCTTACGCCACTGGATCACAGTGGACCATCTGGGTTCTTGCCTTATGGCTTGGCTGAGGCATGCGTTTCTCAACATGGCAAAACAGGCCAAGAACGTCTCTCCATTCTGATCCATGCCAAGGGGCAGAAATGACCTCAGAGCTGAGGTGAAGAAATGCACACCAGACCACATAAAACCTGGTCCTGTTGCTTAAGGTACTCAGCTTAAGGTACTCAGAGAGACCCCCGTCCCCTTTGGTTCTCCTTCACCAAGGGCAGCCATCAGATAACCTGCCATGCAGCTTGTCTGCACACATTAAAAAAACACTAATAAATTAAAAACATGAAAGCCAAAGAATTGCCGAAGGCTTGTTGCCCCATGAAAATTAATGGATGGTTCATTTTAAAAAGCTCCAGATAAGATGGGTCTTTAAAAAAAAAAAAAAACTGGAGCGGTGTTCACAGAGACCAGTGCATCTCGTCAAAGTCCACGGCCTCACCCAGGTTGGCATCGGTCTCCAGTAAGCTCATAATGACCGCCATGGCTGCCTCGTCAGTGCTCAGAGCGCCTAACCCAGGAACCCCCTCCAGATCCAACTGAGAGCTCCCCTCTGGAGGACAGGAACACAGGCAAAGAAAAGAAAAGTGAGTGCCATTTTTAAAAAGAATTTAATTTGGTTAAAGCAAAAAATCTTTAGCTTAGTTTAAAATATTTAGATTTAATATAAGAAATTACAGAACAAGAACATATTGATTTTATTTTTAATCAATAAAATTTATCATCATGATATTTATCATCATTTACTAATTAACTTTTAAGTATACTATTTAATACTAATTATTAATCATAATAATAATAATGTATCATGAAAAAAAAAAGTAAATAATTTAGAACACAAATTTTGTCATGAAAATCATGTCACAAAGTAAAAAGTCTTAAATGTTCCAAAAGCAGGCATTTTCATTGCACAAAACCTTTTCTCCAGGAAAAACCCAGACACATTCTTGACAAGCTAGTATCTTAAGTACCACATGGCCAGAGTAATATAATAATGTAACATCTACCCATCAGACTTTCTCCCGCTGTGAAGGCCCCACCCCTCGCTTCCTCCTCTGAGCTTGATTTGCCAGGCATCTCCACATCTGTCACTTCCCCATTTGGCACCTTAAAGCATGTGAAGTACTAATGCGTTAGAACACAAGAAACCACAAAACATGGAAATTAATTTCTAAACAGACAGACACATTTGTTTGAGAGACTCACATTGCTGCTGGCCTGCGCAAGGGCCAGTGGAGACTTGTCCTGCAGTAAACTGAATGGACTTGTATTGCCGCTGGATGGTGAGGAGTTCATCCTAAAGAAAACAGCACGACATCAGAATTCAAAGATCTTTTCTTTAGGGATGTGCAGAACTGCATATTTTAAAAAATCAACTTGGCCCTAATTGACAAAGTTTCCAAGAATCTTTTGCACTGCTGCTAACAAAAGAAATATATTATGTATAGTGCTGTCAAACGATTAATTGTGATTAATCGCATCCAAAATAAAAGTTTTTGTTTGCATAATATATGTGTATATATATATATATATATAAGCACACACACATTTGTCTATATTTATATTCATGTAATTTATATTATAAATCAATATATTTAATATATAAACATAACATATTTTTCTGAAATATATACATGCATGTGTGTGTATTTATATATACATAATACTGTAAATATACACAGTACACACTCATGTATTATATAAACAAAAACGTTTAATCGCGATTAATCGTTTGACAGCACTAATTATGTACTTATTATATTTAGAAAAAGAAAAAAAAACTACTCAACATCACTAATTAACTAGTCGTTTGTTGGACGACAAGCTAACCAAACAATCCTAAATTACCTTAATTTTCATCGCTTGCAGTACTTCACTGTAAATTACACCAAATTTAATAATAGAAAGGAAGCTACATAATTGGTTTACCTATTATAGTCCATTATCTCATTAGCAATTTGGGTCCCTATGCACCCAGCGTAAATCATGCCTGATGCACTGGAGATCCCTGTGATGATTGGAACTTGTTGGGACTTCTTGGCATCATCTACAAAACAAAACAAATAAAACTACTATTGGACCTTAAGAGTTGGATATATTTAGAATTAAAAATAACAGAAGGTTTGCTAAACCCAGGGGGGGGATTGTCTTTCTGTTTGATATCCTTAGCAAGTGAACTCTGCGGCCAACTTTGTAACGTGTTTTTTGTGTCTTTTTTGTATATAGGCATACAGTTCCTATCTAATCCTATTGGAAATCTCCAAAACTGTTGTCATTATTGTGCTTGCATAATATATTTAAAATCAATAGTAAAATCTGACAATGATAACAAATTTAGCATATTTTATAATTTTTAAAGGGGTCATATGATGTTGCTAAAAAGAACATTATTTTGT
>NW_015539907.1:54967-70260 GCF_001515605.1 Sinocyclocheilus anshuiensis
ACTCTTAACTTTTATAAGAATATCTCTTTGGATTTGAGACTTTAGTCTTTGCAACTTTACAGATCTTCTTTATGCACCAAGAGCTTGTAACACTCCAAAGAGAAAGGAAAATTTGAAATCGCATCATATGACCCCTTTAAGACAAATCGTGCAAACTAAATTCAGGCGGCTCCAGCTAATGAAAAAAAAAGAAAGAAAACAAAACCAAAAAAACAAACCATATCAAACAAACAAACAAAAACCATATCAAACAAACAAACAAAAAGATACACACACACAAAACTAAACAAATCCCCAAGCAAAACAATCAAACAAAAGAAAACAAAAAACAAAACCCACAGCAAAAGGTGATGCATATATTAAAAAGGTGACCAGCTTTTTATTAACTGGAAAGCTGGACTTGCATTTAAATAGTTTCCTTTACCTCTATATATGGTTTCACAATGCAATATGCAAATTATAGGTGCACATCTAGAAACAAACATATTCACAACATTCACAGATCTCAGTACTCACCCTCCGAGGCCTTGGAACTGCTAAGCTGCTCAGATTTATCCCCTGATCCACCTGGATTACTTTTACCGCTGAGTCAGGTGGAAAAAGAGTCGAGAAATAATCTGTTATCTCATCAATCACAGAATTTGGGTGTGACAGGTTGAATCATGACATTGATATGCAGTTATAGGAAAAACGGCCTGTTAGAAAAACAAGATGAAATGCTGGTACTTACGATATAACTGTGTTGGTTGACACTATGTATTCTACTTCTTTGGTCCAAGGATTTATAAAACTAAACCACTGACTTTGTAAGGTTACAAAAGAGCCATATTTCGTTTTAAACTTATAGCAGTTTGTCTCAATCTTCTCTTTACTCCTCAGCACTGTGAAAAGAGGTGACCAAAATGACATATTAAAGGAAGTGCAACCAAAAATAAAATTGTCATTTACTCATAAAACCAGTCACTCCAATCCCATATTATGTTTTATATTTGACAGAATACAAAATTGTGGCTGAACGTACTGATGACTTATTTGCATATGATAAAAGTAAATGTGGATCCAGGCTGTTAAGCTCCAAATGACCAAAAGTGCAATAAAAGCAGTCAATATGACTTTTGTGCTATATTTTAAGAGCTTGACAGACCTTTGTCAGATGGAAGAGTAACACTTTTTCTTCTCATCTTTTTTCCACAGAAAAAACTTATAAAGCATGGGAATGTGTAAACAAAGATAAACAAACAAAGGTAATAAATGCCACATTTAGTTGTATATGCATGTAATCCAGTATTACACTCTGAGGCACTGCCCTGGTGTATCTGCCATTGAAAGCTCTTCTAATGTTCTTTAGAAGTAAGACTAATGATTAATGATGGATGATGAGGATTTGGCTACTCGTGTCCTTCTCTGTACAAATGTCTTAGGCAATCTGCCCAGTTTCTTGGAAAATACTTTCAGGAAAACCTGTTTAGAGCTCCAGTGTTCTTAATGGTAAGAATCTGGATGCACTGTACCTTTTCGGTGTCTATCTGCCAAATGAGGCAGGTCGTCCAGATGGAAGTATTCATAGCAGGATGTGCCTAGCAGCTCCTGGGGTAAATAACCCAGAATGGTGGTGGCTCTGTGTGTGCAATATAAAAAGAATGCAGTTTTTAAAATCACATTTTTCACTGTGAAACTTAAAAGGAGAAGCAAGTAACTTTTTTAGAGACAACTCCCAGAGAAATTGCCATAGTGTTTACACTATCAAAACATTACTCTTTTTATTTTAGCATCTAGGCTATCCTGACATGACAACATTGGCTAAACCAATGCTGAGAGTTTGAGGCAAATCTGCATGCCTGACCAACCGCAGATGTCAAGAGTGTTGACAAAAAAAAAAAAAAAAAAAACTTAAAGCAGTCATTATATTTGGTACATCATAAATTACACATGGATTATTATAGGATAATTATTATTATAGAAAATTTGCATTTTTTATAATTAGAATTTTATGTAACTAATTTTATATAGTTTACTTAAAAATACTGTTAGTTACTCCCCAAAATTAAATATTATCTCAATAACAAATATCCAAATGCAACGGTCTCCTTTTAACAATTGGTAAACTAATGCATGTTCTGGAAAGAAAATGTTATAATTATATATAAGAATATATTTTTTCATTTTTCTAAAATATTGTATATAATAATTACTTTTATTAAAAGGGGTGCACGTAAGTGGTGCACAGGTGCGCATACATGACAAAAAAAAAAAAAGTAAGGAAATGTGCAAGTAAATGTGTAAATTCATTCAGACTGCTCATTTGCGCACCTACAAAATAAAAGCTAGCTGATTTTAGGTTTGAAAATGAAAATTCATAAACATTGGGTCTAAATCATTAACATTAGCATTGTATTTTTAAGTGTACTATAAAATTATTGTATTTTTATTTAATACTCACTTTTTATGTTTAAGATAATAATATCATCACACTTTATTATTTTATAAAAAAAAAAAACTAAATTAATAATGTGCAATATTTTTTTTTGTATTTAATTATTATTTTTTAGTTATATTCAATGGGTCACTCTCCAGGTACACTCATGAGAACCAGACTTTATGAAAAAGTTATGTGCACCCCTGTTTATTAATTTAGATTTGATAGTTATTTTTATATAATTTATATAGACTACTAAATAAACCATTTTAAGTTAATTACTCCCCAACAGACAGTTAATACTGACAAAGAGTTAACTATTATCTGAATAACAAATACCTAAAAGTTGTCTCCTCTTAACAAGTGGGAAACTAAGTCCAAGTTTTGAAAAGAAAACGCATGCCGCCCTCTAGTGAGAATGAAGTCCCCATGTACAGTCAACTTACTACGGAACATACCAGGCAAGGGAAAGTTATGTAGGTAATTACATACTGTGGAGCTAGTTTGCACAGATGACTATGATTATGCACACAAACAATTGCCAGTCACAAAAATTCACATTTATTTATTCCCAAAACAAGAGTCAAATTACCGTTGATCCACAAAGGTGAATTTGCCATCCATGGCGTAGCGGGTGACAAATTCAGTGGGCTTGACCTTGATCTCTCCGTTGGCCTGCGGGAGGGTGTGGGGGTGCACGCGGCCCACTGCTACCAGGCAGCTGAAGTGGGAGCTCTCTTTATCCGTCTCGGCCTCCCCCTCTGTGCCTAGCTGGTGCGTGGGCCAGGTGCGCATGTAGCCCGTGCAGTGCACAGTGCAGTACCGCTGTGACTCTGTTGGGGCAGTCAATCAAAACAGAGTCAATTTACAGGTGAGCTGTGAGCCAAATGTTCCACCATATGTTGTTAAAGAGGAACACAAAGGTGCACGTTTCATTCCCTTTTGGATTTGCTTGATTTAATCTAAAAACGTGCCATGACAAACATCTGACAAATGTTTTTTTTTTCCAGTGTTGTGACAAATGTGATATGTAGGAAAGCTTAAATATAAGCTTTTGCTCAACATGTTGAACATACTGTAATTTTGAAAAACTAAGAAGAGAGACATTGCCAGTCTGAAGCCAAGAATATAGAACCTTTATTTAACTTCTTTTTTTTTTCTTTTTACAGAAAAATCATAACAGACAGTGGATTTCTGCTCTTCTGATTCACTTGTCATGTCATCATTAAAATTGGAAAACCATCTTTAACAACTTGATTGTAAAAACAGGATGAGCTCCTGATGTATCCTGACTGAAATGCTACTGACCTTTCTTTTTTGAAGCCCCAGCCTGGAAGTCCTTCTCTTCTTTGACGGTAACTTTGTTGTACTTCATTCGGCAGAAGAATGAGCGCCGGGCTCCAGAGCAAAGCCGAGCCACTCCGACGGGCAGCTCAGCCTGCACCTGCAATCCCGCTGCACATAAACACCAGTCAGATTGGTCGAAAGAATGATTTTCCCAAAAACGCATATTTTATTTACTCACCCTCATGTTGTACCTAATTTTTTTTACCAAAAGCAATCCTACGGCTTCGGAAAACTTCAAATACAGCACATGAGTCATATGGACTACTTTTGCTGTGCTTTATGCCAGGAAACAGGTTTGAAACATGTGGGAGAGTAAATAATCAACTAAGAATGAATAATGAAAAAAAAAGTCTGGGGTTGGTAAAGATTCTATTTTAAAGAAATTAATACTTGTAGTGATCAAAGGTGACAGTTAAGATATTTATAATGTTACGAAAGATTTAAATGCTGTTCTTTTGAACATTCTACTAATCAAAAATGGTGTTCACAGAAATATTAAGCAGAAGCACTGTTGTCAACATTGTTAATAATAAAAAATGTTATTTGAACACCAAATCAGCATTAGAATTATTTCCGAAGGATCATGTGACACTGACGACTGGAGTAATGGCTGCGCAAAATTCGACTTTGCCACCACAGGAATAAATTACATTTTAAAATATATTAAAATAGAAATCACTCATTTTAAATGGTAATAATATTATAGGAATATTACTGTTTTTACGATCAAATAAATGCATCCTTGTTGGTCATAAGAGAATTCTTACTAACCCCAAACATTTGAATGATGGTGTATAGTATACTGTATATTTATTAAGCAGACAGAGTACAATGTGCATGCTACAGACATAAAACTGTATAAGCATTTCAGAAAAGCATTCAGGAAACACACACACAAACTTAACACAACAGTCTATTACGGCCAAAGTATGTTTACTTTTGGCGTCTATGAGGCGCTCCCGCGGGTAGAGTTCAGAGGCAGACAGCTGTTCCTTCACTTTACCAATGTCCTTAGGATGAACATAATCAAACAGGCTCTGTCCAATTAACTCCGTCTGGGGAGAAAAACACTCAAATGAGCCATGATTTAACTAATGCATTTTGCCAACAGGTCAGATCATAAACCTAATTGTTTATTACCAGGTAAACAAATGCCGTTTTTAAAACACCCCTTAAAATGAACAGTTAAATGTTTAGACATACTAGACTGATTATGTTTCTTATGATCTCAAAAAGCGTACTATTAACGGCAAATATAATTCTTAAAGGATTGGCATTAGTTTTATAGACAACAATGTTTCCAAAATCAAAGAACAGTTCAAATTTGGAATGCTTAATCTCAAGAATTCCTGAAAAATGCTTCCAAATTTTTATTTATATAAATATATAGATAGATAGATAGATAGAGAGAGATAGAGAGAGAGAGAGAGAGAGAGAGAGAGAGAGTTACTATATAAGTAGGACACTTGCTTTTTAAGCCGTGATGACTTTACTATGATTCTATGATGTGGAAAATGGCAAAAAAGAAAGAATGAGTATATGTGACTAATCTTTTGTCTGGTAGTGGTAGTGTACATCTGTTCATAATTACAGCACTTATTATTAAAAAAATGTGTTATATATACACACACATATATATATATATATATATTGTTGAACTGTCCTACCCGACTGTAATTCAGCATTTTTGAAACCGATTCTGAGACAAAGACTATCTTCCCACGGTCACAGCCAACCACAAAGAGAAATCCATCCGCAGCCTGGACAAGAGATAGAGATAGAAAGAGATCATTTAGGGTTGATGTTGTAATTTCACAATCGCAAACAGTCAAAATGCCCTGTTTAAACAAAAGCTATTTTCGGAGTCTTTTCCACCCACATAATCAATAATTTGCAGTGATAGTTCTTCTGCTGTTACAAATAGCTTTAAGACATGGTTCTATAAATTGTAGGATTTACCCTTAGGACAAGGTGTTTGAGCTCATCGTCTGGGAGGAATGCAGGTTTGTAATTGGCTTCTGCAAACGAGCTGGTTGCTCCTGAAAAACAGGCACTCCATTACCCCACATACATTCAAGAACATTCATCACCGTTTGCTTTGCTTTAATTAGGTATTCATGAAGGAAAATACATTTTTCAAGCTCAATATTTGTCTTTGTGTTTGCTAGGCTACACAAAAAGCAAATCTAGGTACCTTTGAGTGATTTGAGGTGCTGGACAGCCATTCGTAACACAGTGAGTTTGTCAAGCTTGCGGGACATGGGGTTACAGGTGGGAATCATCGCTGCCAACTCGTCAATCAGGTTATTCATCTTATCTCGCCGTCGTTTCTCGATCTGACTGTGAGGTTCCCTACAAGATGACATTTATGTTGCAAGTACCACTGAACTCCACTAAGCTGAAATATAACGTCACTTAGTGTTTTTTTTTTTAGTGTTTGAATTTCAATGACAGTGGAAACTTCAAATTTAACAACTAAATAATAATAATAATAATAATAACTTTAAAAAAGTAGATAAATAAATAAAAAATAAAATAATTTTTTGTGATAAGTACCTGACACACTTAATTTTTAAGTGCTGGTTGTCTCCTTCCGATCTAAGAAAACATAATAATAAAAGACATACAAGTGTTAAAAGTAATGATTAAAATCGTAGATCAAGGTGAGCCATATTGAGTTTCGTAATAGGCTTAGTACCTTCCCTGATCGTCCTCCATATCCTCCTCTAGATTTGATGCAGATTTAGTTTCCCTGGAAACAAAGTGGTGAGATGATTAAAGTGACTCATGAAATGCTGCCGTGATTCTAAGAGGACGTTAAACACAGACCACGCACATCCTTTTTCCCAATGCATCTCGACTCATTCAGAAAAGCAGGACAGGGGCTAACAGGCCAAACAAGAGGATATTAGTCATCAGTTATAAAATCCAAATATCTAATATATTAATGTCTTACATTCTCACACCCATGCACATACTTTTTCAAGAAACTAGGGCTCAGTGGTATGAGGATATTTAACATATATAGACATTTATGTGGGATGGACTTTACTTTAATCACAAAGAAACATGGAGTAATGCAAAAAACAAAGCGGCAAAGATATACGGCTGTACAACAACTATGTGACTCATCTCATCAATACAAATTAAACCTATGCAGTCAATGTGACTTATCCAGGCAGCATTAAAAGGCAGTACAAATAGTACAGAACTACAATTTTTTCATGTTTTTGGTGGTTTGTGTCCATCAAGCTACAAATGAAAAGATAGAGGAATGAAAAGGAGATTTGAGATAGTTAAAAATACAAAATAAATTATACTACTATTCAAAAGCCACATTTATTACAGTAAAAACAGTAATTGTGAAATATTACAATTTAAAATGACTGTTTTCTCTTTTAATATATTTTAAAATATATTTTATTCCTGTGATGGCAAAGCTGAATTTTCAGCAGCCCTTACTCCAGTCTTCAGTTTCACATGATCCTTCAGAAATCATTCTAATATGCTGATTTGGTGCTCAAGAATAATTTCTTATTATGGGTAATATAATTTTGTAAAAGCCATGATACATTTTTCCAGGATTCTTGATGAAGTTCAAAAGAACAGTATTTATCTGAATTCTTTTGTAACATTATACATGTCCTTAGTATCAGTTTTTAATAATTTAACGCATCCTTGTCTTTGGCGAATAACAGTATTAATTTAACACAAATAAAAAAACACTTTTGAGCAAATTCACAATTACTTTTTTATAATTTTTATTATTTAAGATAAGATTTAAGCATTTAAATAACTAGATTATTTAAAAATAGGCATTGCCACGCAAACAATTCTTCAAACCATTTAAATAAACCATTTCCAATCTTTAATTTCTTATTACTGCAAAAAAAACAATATTGTGGTTTATAAAGTAACTGTCATATTTTGTCAAAATGCCAGCCTCTACTAGTGACGAATGTAAATATATGTCAACAATGCTGTTTGCACTACGCTCTTCCATTACTTGATCTTTTTATTTGGTGCGTCAATCTGTTAAGTTACTTAGTATAGGAAATTATGATCCACACTCACGAGATGTCTTCTATTTTCGTTTTATTTTACATTCATTATTAATGGGGAAAAGGCACAAACGTGTCTTTTCCCATTAGTAATGAATGTAAAATAAAACTAAAAAAAGAATGTAAATATATGTAAATATGCTCACGGGTTGTCCATGCTGCCTTTCCGTTTTCTGGGCAGCTCCATGCCTGAGGCCATGCCGGTGGCTGAGGTGGGGGTCATCAAACCAGACAGAGAGACAGAGAGGCCCTGGGGTTCTTCCTCTAATGCGTCTCCTGCCAATGGTGGGAGGGATTTATTATAGTAAACTTACAAAAAGAAACATGCCAAAACACAACTGCGTGCTACATATTGGAACCAGGGCACTGTGGAAAAGATTTCATAACAGACATCTAAAGAATCAGACCATCTGTAATCGGCGAATTTTTGTGTGAATTCAGAGTGATACTTTTTGTCTGTGTGGTGAACTGGTGATAATAAACAGGACATTTTTTTTTATCTTGTGAAAGTCGTCTTAAAAGAGTAATCTTAAAACCCAGAAACCCAGTTTAGCTGGTTCTTAGAAAGAAAAGTTCACAGAGAACTACTTGCCGCATTGAGGCTGGGCGACCATGAGCACAATACATACAGACAACCTACTTCACCTCCACAAAAACGTGCATCACTCTTTCCTTTATGCACATCTATACACCCATTCAGACAAGAAGGAATATGCAAGTTCATTTTAATACACAGTCTTTGACTTCCTGTACAAACAAAGCTTTAAAATGAGAAGCGTTTTATAGCAGTGTATCTATTTCTATTTACATAATATCCAGTCTCCATTATTGAGGACAGAACAGCACTGTCAAACATTAAGATCATGCATCTGTTGAGTTAAAACAGCTTTAGTTTCTGGTTTTTGGCTAAAATCACTGCAGCATTTAGTCATCGTTGCAAATGAAAGCAAATTACTCTGATGGAAGACATATTGTCAATTCAATTTCAGTTTTGGTTTCTATATATCAAAGTAAAATAAAATAGCCCAAGTGTGATTATTCAAATTAATATAAAATAATAATTATAAATATTATTATTATTATTGAAATAATATCAACAATTAGCCCATGCTGAAGTAAAGCTACAGTGTGAATGCAAATAAATAAATAAATAAAGAAATCTCTTCACATATTATTATTATTATTATTATTACTGAAATAAGAACAAATAGACCATGCTGAAGTAAAGCCACAATGTGAATGCAAATAAATACATTTCTTCACATAGTATTATTATTATTATTATTATTATTATTATTATTACAACATTGGAAAAATAAAAATTATTTCCATGAAATGAAAAATGCTATTATTGATTAAATTAGTATTACTCTTATTATTGAAATAACCCCTAGTTCATGCCAAAGTAAAGCTACAATGTGAATGCAAAAAAATAAAAAAAATAAAAATAATAACAATAATAATTAAGAAAATAAAACTCCACACAATATTACTACATTTATTATTATTTCAACAATAACAACTGAAAAAGAAAAAAAAAAATGAAGAAGTTCGATATTATTATTATTGAAAACAACTAGCCCATATAAAGGGTAAAACTACAAAGTGAATGCAAAGAATAAAATGAAGCTCTTCACACTTTACTGTTTATCATGTTGCAGTTCAAATCACAATCTTTGTTGCACTAACTGTAACATTACTTTTCTGAGCAAACTGTGCAGCTCTACCTGGCAGACACATAATGGAGCTGTATTTGCCATCTGTTATTGCCATTGACCACCATAATCCATTCACAAACTCCCTGCAAGCAGAGCACCTTATTCATGAAGAGGCTTTAATGGTGCAGTCTGTTTTCTCGCCTGTTTCACCTGTTGCTTTAAGCCTCTAAGATCAACAGATACGCTCCACCTCATCAGACCCTGAACTGCATCTGCGCCTCCTCCTCAGACCGGCCATGTGTACACGTGCATGTACTTTGCTTGTGTGTGTGTGTGTGTGTGTGTGTTGTCACAGGTTCAGGTGACAATGGAACAGGCCAGGCCAAACACAGCTTGTGCCCCTGGCTCCTATATTTAACAGTGCTCTGCATGCCTAGTGACCTAAATAGTCGTTAACAGATCGGCAACAACCTGATTTTTAATCCTGTGTGCTGGAGTGAAGATCTGCGGCGGGATTATTTGGTTTTATGAGGCCGATAGGAAGGCCGCACCCAACAGTGAAGAGCTCCGTCTTTCACTTGCTCATGATATTACCTGGACTTCACTGACCTGCATTCGGATACTAGTGCTCATGACGACTGTGTGATGTCATTTGCACAAGCGAAAGGCCATTTCACTGACTCACTATTCATTTTCCATGATGGATCATTCAAATGCATATAAACATATATGTAGGCTATACACAAGCCTACGTCCAATTATTTTCAAAGTATTCAACCTCAAAAAGAACACATCACTCATCACCTTAACCATACCTACTTCTGAAAACAAATGCATTTTAAGTGTAATTATACTCTTTAAATGTCATTAAAAGCAATACACACACAAGTTGCAAAATGCCTAAATCATTTACTAGATTATCTGTCTAAATAACTTGGAAAAACAATCAATGCAAGCACTACTTGTCATCACGGAGAAAAATGATCACAAGGTGAGGTAATTATTCGTGATACTTTGCACTGTTACCATAGAGCTGCACAAGAAACATGTCCAAACTCAATTTATTTACGTCAAATGTTGTGCAAGAAACGTGACAAAAGTGTGTGAAAGTAGGTCAGTGAATCCACTTCAATGTTTTTAGCTTTGGCACACTTTTGGCACCACACCTTGGTAGTATTTTATGTCTCACTGTTGAGTATTAAATTAACTGTTAAGCTAAATGTTGGACAAACAGGTAACCACAGGGTTTAATTATAACTATGTTGACGTCACAAGTTTTTATGTCCTGTAAACTTAGAAGACTGGTTTTCTGTGATGTATTGAATGCTCTTGCAAATTCCCTCAATAAGTCAGCTCTATTGATGTGTGGGAAGAAGGATCTGCTGTAACTTATAAAATAAATATTTACTCATTTGTGACTCAAAAGCTTAAGTAAGAGCTAGCTTACAATCATTCAGTCACTAAACAACAACAGGGTCATCAGGACTTCGACAAAGCAGAGGGTCTGGTTTCAACCTGAATGGGTTTATTTTTTAATAATGACTGGCTGACTGTAGATTATTCCACTTATTAAATGGCTACTTACCAAAACAACTAAATAATAAATTAACGAAATATTGATTAAATAAACAGACATCAAATACTGATTTCAGCTAAAAATGATTTGTTAAGAACAGATGACAACAGTCAATTAGTTTGGCACTCATTATACAACAATATTGGGTAACTGACCAATAACAATCTATAACTAATATTTCGCATAATATAATACACTTATTATGTCCGCACTTATGCTATATGCTAAGCTTGCTGATAACATGTGCAACTGACAAATGGTATAGTGCCTTATTAGAAATTTAACAGCAAATGGTTGATGATTCAGATGAAAAACCATGTTAATTCTTCCCACAGTTAAATAAAACATTGGTGCGTTACATTCACTAAAGCGTGAACGTCAATTACTAATGTCTACTTATTGTCTAGGTTGTTTAAAACCACAAATCAAGCCGGTTGAAGCATTATGGCATTGGATGGTGGATTTTCTGTATGACGAAAGCAAAACACTGCAATAATGCCACAATAATGTTCAATGCAAGGCAATTATGTTCATTTTTTTCAGACTTTTCCATATTAATGTAGTGAAAATTACTCAGTTGCATGGTGTGCTCTATTTTTCAGTTCAGTTTTAGACTTAGAGTTGCTTAAGAAATTTGTCTACAATGTGAGAATCCGTAGACATGACAATAGGCCTGTCACGATAACAACATTTTGTTGTGCAATATAATTGCGATAAGCGATATTATTGTCATTCTAAAGACCATTTTATGCCACTGAATATATAATCATAATGTAACAGCATTTGTGATAAGTCGATATATTGATTATTACGACAGGCCTTCATGACAAATGTCTAAAACAAAAAGTAAAAAAAGGCATTCAGTTTAGACATGACCTAATTTTTCTAACAAATACAAAAGTGACTTGCCTCAACAGCTGGCAATTTATCAATAGACTGATTTAAAAGAATTAAATTAGTCTATTTTGATAATTAGGCAACTAACCCATGGCTATAACCACTAGATAAGCTACAAAATTATGACACTCCTATTTAAAGAAAAAAAATGTAAGTCTCTTGATTTTTATAAAAATGTAAGAATAAAAGTATAATGTAGTTATAAAAGCATCAATCTTCTTGACAAATTGTCTTTCAAATTTCTAATGGATCACAACAAGAAGTCTTCATTTACTTATCTCTTATAAGCAAAACTGTGAACTTTTAATGTATTAATTATTATTGCTTTTAATCCATGTACACTTTGTATTGTGAGTTTCAGTAAAGAAAGTTTGCTTATATTTCATTCTAACACAACTAGCCATAAATGAAAGACACATAAGCATCAGATTTAGAAATCATTTTGATGTGGGTTTGTAATAAACTGGATAAGTAAATGGTAAATTCTTTGAGCTTGATGCTGGCACTGCTTTATGCAAATCTCAAAGCTTACCAGGCATCTGGCCCTTCTACATAAAAAAAAATAAACTGCTCTACAAACATGCGAATGACCAAGAAACACCAATAATGCAATAACAAAAAAAAAATAAAAATCATGTGCACACAAATCTTAATAGTTTCTCTGAAAACAAGGGAAGAATAAATGCTTAACATCTAAATAGCATGATCCAAAAAAAAAAAAATCTAATGTCTAGACATGAAGGCAACAGGAAACTGTCTCTTCGACATGAGAGGAAATCAAGACAAGCTGTAAAACTGGCACACAGAGTTGAGATGTGACAATCAG
Source organism: Sinocyclocheilus anshuiensis (assembly GCF_001515605.1). NCBI lineage: Eukaryota > Metazoa > Chordata > Actinopteri > Cypriniformes > Cyprinidae > Sinocyclocheilus > Sinocyclocheilus anshuiensis. Next base: position 67,749 of record NW_015539907.1, read on the forward strand.
AACATTATCAAAACAATCATTCTTAACTATTATTTCTGAGATTTAAAGAGGTCTGTAAAGTGGTCCTTGAGAACGAGACCTTGAACAAGACTCTCCCATTCAGTTTAATAAAAACGCATTCTTAAAATAGCCTCACCATTCAAATCGCAAGAGCCTCTTCAGAGACCATGACAAAGTGTATATGCAACACTTATATGTGCGGCACATAATAAGATGATCCACTAGACTGCAATCTTAAATTCTCTGCTGAATAATTTTGCTTTTAACTGTACTTATGTCCGTTTGCACATATAAAAATAATACATTAAAATTTCTATAACATTTCTCAGAAACAAATGTGCAACTACTTTCAAAGCTCTCTATTTCACACAATGCAGTCCTCAACATTGGATGATTTGAGATGTATAAAACTCTTCCCTGTAGCTCAGGATTATGAGGTTCCATTAGTGTCAAAAATAAGTCGACTGCTTTGTACTATACATTTGTCTTTGTCTACAGTCATTGCCTACTTCGTGTTTCTCAAGATGGCGGCGCGTTCACACGCTGCGGCTTCTCTCTCTCCTGACAGAAAGGTGTTTTCGTGTTTTTTGTGTATGTTGTATGTTGACGTCATCTTAATCTGTCGTCCTGCTTGCCTTTTCTCTGTCGTTTAATTACTGTCGTCCTTATTGTCGTTTTGTTCTGTCGTCCAGTCATCTTGTTCTGTCATCCTTACTATCGTCCTAACTGTCATCCTAACTGTTGTCCTTACTGTCGTCTTGTTCTGTCATCTTAACTGTCGTCTTGTTCTGTCATCTTGTTCTGTCGTCCTAACTGTCGTCTTGCTAACTGTTGTCCTTACTGTCGTCCTGTTCTGTCATCTTAACTGTCGTCTTGTTCTGTCGTCCTAACTGTCGTCTTGTTCTGTCGTCCTAACTGTCGTCTTGATTCTGTTGTCCTTACTGTCGTCCTGTTCTGTCGTCTTAACTGTCGTCCTGTTCTGTCGTCTTAACTGTCGTCTTGTTCTGTCGTCCTAACTGTCGTCTTGTTCTGTCGTCCTTATCTGTCCTCCTAACTGTCGTCTTGTTCTGTCCTCCTAACTGTCGTCTTGTTCTGTCCTCCTAACTGTCGTCTTGTTCTGTCCTCCTAACTGTCGTCTTGTTCTGTCCTCCTAACTGTCGTCTTGTTCTGTCCTCCTAACTGTCGTCTTGTTCTGTCCTCCTAACTGTCGTCTTGTTCTGTCCTCCTAACTGTCGTCTTGTTCTGTCCTCCTAACTGTCGTCTTGTTCTGTCCTCCTAACTGTCGTCTTTACTGTCGTCCTAACTGTCGTCTTTACTGTCGTCCTAACTGTCGTCTTTACTGTCGTCCTAACTGTCGTCTTTACTGTCGTCCTAACTGTCGTCTTTACTGTCGTCCTAACTGTCGTCTTTACTGTCGTCCTAACTGTCGTCTTTACTGTCGTCCTAACTGTCGTCTTTACTGTCGTCCTAACTGTCGTCTTTACTGTCGTCCTAACTGTCATCTTATTCTGTCGTCCTTACTATCGTCCTAACTGTCATCTTTTTCTGTCGTCCTTACTATCGTCCTAACTGTCATCTTATTCTGTCGTCTTTACCGTCGTCTTGTTCTGTCGTCCTAACTGTCATCTTATTCTGTCGTCTTTACCGTCGTATTGTTCCTTCGTTCTAACTGTCATCGTATTCTGTCGTGCTTAATGTCGTCTTGTTCTGTCACCATAACCTTCATCAGCTCAGTAAAGTTAGTTTCACATTTCATATTCGACTAGGCTGCTTTAGGGACCGTCTGCAAATTCACCTCACAGTACAAAACGAAGTACAATAATTCATTCAAATTAATGTTTAGAAAAAAACTACTGTAATTCACCAAAAAAAGGCTTTTTTTATGTTCCAAAGGTTGTAGTATGTACCTAGTTACAAAACTTATGAGTTTGCCAATATCTCCCTTACTGTATGTACAGTGCTCAACATTTTTTATGAAAAAATTACAGTAATTTACCAATAGGTTTTTTTCATGTTCCAAAGGTTGTAGTATGTTCCTAGATACTGACATGTGAGATTTTGGCAGTATCTCTCGTCATATAGGCCTATGTACAGTACACAATTATTTTCATAAAAATTACTGTACGCAAAGTTTTTTTGTAGGTTGTAGTACATTTGCAGTTACAAGACTGACTTATGATTTGTGAAATTTTGCTCATACCTCCTTTACTGTATGTACAGTACACAAATATTTTTAGAAAAAAATATAGTAATTTATCAATAGGTTTTTTTATGTTCCAAAGCTTGTAGTACATTCCTAGTTATGAGACTGGCTTACTACAGGTGATATTTTGCCAATATCTCCTTTACTGTATGTGCAGTACACAAATATTTTTAGAAAAAGATTACTGTAATTTATCAAAAGGGTTTGTTTATGTTCCAAAGGTTGTAGTACACTCTTAGTTAAAAGACTGACTTACTACAGGTGAGATTTTGCTAATACCTCCCTTACTGTATGTACAGTACACAAATA
>NW_015539907.1:70389-71153 GCF_001515605.1 Sinocyclocheilus anshuiensis
TCTGTCATCATAACCTTCATCAGCGCTGTAAAGTTAGTTTCACATTTCATATTCGACTAGGCTGCTTTAGGAACCGTCTGCAAATTCACCTCACAGTACAAAACGAAGTACAATAATTCATTCAAATTAATGTTTAGAAAAAAACTACTGTAATTCACCAAAAAAGTCTTTTTTATGTTCCAAAGGTTGTAGTATGTACCTAGTTACAAAACTTACGAGTTTGCCAATATCTCCCTTACTGTAGGCTATGTACAGTGCACAAAATATTTTATGAAAAAATTACAGTAATTTACCAATAGTTTTTTTTTTCATGCTAAAAATGTTGTAGTTTGTTCCTAGATACTGACATGTGAGATTTTGGCAGTATCTCTCGTCATATAGGCCTATGTAAAGTACAAAATTATTTTCATAAAATGTACTGTACACAAAGTTTTTTTGTAGGTTGTAGTACATTTGCAGTTACAAGACTGACTTATGATTTGTGAAATTTTGCTCATACCTCCTTTACTGTATGTACAGTACACAAATATTTTTAGGAAAAAATATAGTAATTTATCAATAGGGTTTTTTTTATGTTCCAAAGGTTGTAGTACATTCCTAGTTATGAGACTGGCTTACTACAGGTGATATTTTGCCAATATCTCCTTTACTGTATGTGCAGTACACAAATATTTTTAGAAAAAGATTACTGTAATTTATCAAAAGGGTTTGTTTATGTTCCAAAGGTTGTAGTACACTCTTAGTTAAAAGACTGACTTACTACA
>NW_015539907.1:72096-100278 GCF_001515605.1 Sinocyclocheilus anshuiensis
TTTTTTTCATGTTCCAAAGGTTGTAGTATGTTCCTAGATACTGACATGTGATATTCTGGCAGTATCTCTTGTCATATAGGCCTATGTACAGTACACAATTATTTTCATAAAAATTACTGTACGCAAAGTTTTTTTGTAGGTTGTAGTACATTTGCAGTTACGAGATTGACTTATGATTTGTGAAATTTTGCTCATACCTCCTTTTCTGTATGTACAGCACACAAATATTTTTTAGAAAAAAATATAGTAATTTATCAATAGGTTTTTTTTATGTTCCAAAGGTTGTAGTACACTCTTAGTTACAAGACTGACTTACTACAGGTGAGATTTTCCAATATCTCATTTACTGTATATACAGTGCACAAATATTTTTAGGAAAAGGTTGTAGTGTTTTCTTATTTACTAGACTGACTTACTACAGGTGAGAGTTTGCAAATATCTCCCTTACTGTATGTACAGTACACAAATAGTTTTAAAAAACTACAGTTATTCACCAAGAGGGTTTTATCATGTTCCAAAGGTTGTCTTATATTTAGTCAGTTTTGCCCACTAGTAATTTACCAATAGGTTTTTTTGTTTTGTTTCATGTTCCAAAGGTTATACTACAGTAATTTTTATGAAAATAATTGTGTACTAAAGCAGCCTAGTCGAATATGAAATGTGAAACTAACTTTACCGCGCGGATGAAGGTTATGATGACAGAACAAGACAGATGAAAGAATAAGATGACAGTTAGGACGACAGTAAAGATGACAGAACAGGACCACAGTTAGGACGACAGTAAGGACGACAGAACAGGACCACAGTTAGGACGACAGTAAGGACGACAGAACAAGACGACAGTAAGTAGGACAGAATAAGATGACAGTTAGAATGACAGAACAAGACGACAGAACAAAATGACAGAGAAAAAGCAGGCAGGACGACAGATTAAGACAACGTCAACAGACAACATACACACCAACATATACTGATTTACCTGAACAAGTAGGCAATGACTGTAGACAAAGAAATGTATAGTACAAAGCACAAAGCAGTCGACTCATTTTTGACACAAATGGAACCTCATACAGGATCTGGTGTAGCAACCCATGGTGCAGCATATTTCATCTAATATATGCTATAGACAGGTAGTGGTCAAAGTATTGCTAAAACAGTTCAAAAGTGTCACCATAAACCCCACTTCTGCTGACCTACTTTTGATAAACATGAGTGAACTTCTATTAAAACATTTTATGTATTCAGGTCAAGCAATCTAAGAAATGTTTTTAGAAGATTAAATACTTTTTGAAAGTAATGGATATACTAACATTTAAATGAGTTTAATACATGTAGTTACACTGTGTATATACAGTGGGTACGGAAAGTATTCAGACCCCCTTAAATTTTTCACTCTTTGTTATATTGCAGCCATTTGCTAAAATCATTTAAGTTCATTTTTTTTCCTCATTAATGTACACACAGCACCCCATATTGACAGAAAAACACAGAATCGTTGACATTTTTACAGATTTATTAAAAAAGAAAAACTGAAATATCACATGGTCCTCATATGATATTAATATAGAAAGAGAGTTAAATATGTTTAAACCATATTTAAAAAAAATTACAGGAGTGCAAAGCGATGCAACATGTAATGAAAAATGCAAAATAACATATTATAACATAATAAAATAAATAAAATATAACATGATATAATATAAATTATAATATAATACAATACAATATAATATATGGCTTTCCTTCAGCATGGTGCTAGAAACATTAAGGTCATAATATAATGTAATATAATATAATATAGCCCGTAAGGATAAGGAATGATTTTGAGGAAATTCAATAAAAAAAAAAATTCAATAAAATATTGACAAGGCTTTCAAAATAAAAATGTAGGAATAAAATCAGCTCATTCATTCTATTTTGCATCGCACTTTTTAATGACATTTATAAACATACGTATATTAATATCACTGAGGGAAGACTCACATTATAATAATAATTAATAAACGAAGAAGGTATTAATATACAATGCTGTCTTTTCCCCCCTACACATAATTCCCACAGACAATTTACCAGGACAAGTGCATTTTATTTATCAGCTTTGCCAGAATTTACCAGAAGCGTAGGATAGTAAATAATTGACCTGAAAAAACACCTATCACCGAAATGACTGGAATATGTAACTCAAAAGACCAGTTACCTAAGAGACATACTTTCCAGATGAGACCCTAAATCCCAGTCACGTTTTTCAGTGTTGGGGAAAGGAGGGGGAGTCTGTCACGAGAGGAACCAAACTGACAGCAGATTTAGGTTACACTTTAGCGAAAACAAATAATAATCGTATATTAACAAATAATAATAAATAATTAGTAAAACAAATACATAGAATAAACTTTCTGAAGTAGAACAATAGAGTAAGAACGTTTCTTTGGGGCTTATGTAGGCTATGAAACCATATATTAAAGAATCATATAAATAAAATATGATTCATCAAAAGTCAGTATTATGGTTTTCTACACACTTATAGCTGAGAATCAAAAACATATGATTTACGAACGAATGACTCTTGTGAACCGAATCAAAGCACTTATGATTCAATCAGTCGGATTACTAATGAATTAATTTGACTCGTTTACTGAAATCGCAAATGAAGTACTTAAAATAAACCAAAAACTGCTCTGAATAGTTGGCCATATGGCAATGTGTTAAAGACACACATCAGGAGTTGTGGTAGTCAATCAGTAAATAAAGAAATAACTTGATTAAACATCTTAAATCACATTTTCAGTTTGTTTACTGTTTTATACAATATACAGTTATGGCCAATAGCATTTATGCCTCCTTTTAAATAGTCAATACACTTGTAAAGATTATTTTCTGCTTTTTTGTGTTGAACAACACAAAGCTGAGGGCAATACATTTCTATATATTTTTTCCCCACAAAAATAAAGGGTGGCGCGTGGCGGAACAACCAAAAGATGAATCGCAAACAGAACAGTTCTATATAATTTCCACCGTTATACACAAATGTAAACACAATAGGCTAAATCATCGATTTAACGCATTTTTCGGACAAAATCAGATTCTTTTATTATGGCCATCGGTGGAGGTTAGGAAAATACATATTTAAAAAAAAAAAAGTATGCCATATGAAAGATACAAAGTTTCCGAAAACACAGAAAATAAAAAAAATCGACAGTAGCATGCGAATACACACATTAAGACATTTACCGTTATACGCAACCGGAACAACCAAAACATTTAACGTAAAGAACTAACGTTAGCATAGCCACAGCTGACTGAATGTGACGGCAGCCAATCTGCCAAAGGCCTCGCAAAATAACTACAGCACAACATACTACATGTTAAAAACGTGAATATCAGTCACATTAAAACCAGAACATGTGGTAAAAAGCTGCGCTAAAGCCCGAAATGTGGCAAGGTGAGCAGTTCCGACGAGCCTCTGCTCGGGTTTGCTTCAGTTCGCTCTACTGAACTACTGACCTAGTTTCGCTGCGAACGCGAGTGTGCAAACCAATCAGCGGGGAACACCGAGAGCTCCCTCTCCTCCGCCCGGCACTCAGCGCACTCTACACCAACTCTCTCCGCTTCAAGCGGACCCGGCTAGGGTGAACTAACTTGTATTGTTTTAAGCGGCGAGTTACCTGGCTTTTCCCCCGTCGCTCCGTCATCGCCGCCAGCCGCTGTATTCCTCGCCGACATGGCTGGAGCCGGTACGCCGGGGCCCAGTACTCCGATGCTTCATGTGGAGAACGAAGGCGGTGGTAGTTATTTGCAAAGGGGGGAGAGAAAGAGGAGAGGTGAAGGCGGAGGGGGGGACGGCGAGGCCGGTATAATTGATTTAATTTTTTTCTTTACAATTAACTCAATTGGGAGGGTGGGCCGAGCGTAAAAACGTGCAAGGAGAGGACACGATGGAATCAGGACAGTGGTTGAAATCCGGGGAAACGCGGAAGACGACGACGCACAATCTCCTCCTACCATCATCAACACCGCCTTCTCTGCTGTCCGTTCCCTCACGTTACTAACCTAGCAAGTCACGCGATATGTTATGCAAGCCGAGAAAAATGCGGTCACGGTCGGATGCGATGGCGGTATGCGGTACTGAACGAGTGCCGGTCAGTCATCTTTTCGATTGCTGCAATGTAATTCGACCATATATCGCATTCCGTTCTTGCACCATCATATATATTTAGACTAGAACTGTCTGTTATTTTGAGGCTGAATGTACGTAAGTAACATATTGATGATTTGTTGGGGTAAGAAAATGATGTTACAAAAAAGCAGACCAAAAACTATATCTATTCGGTTTGTTTAAAAGTGTCAAAATATTTGATCCTATATCTAATCTTAACATTCTTGACAAATTCCCTATTTGTCTGAAAAATAAAAAATCAAATAGTTTAGAAATAGCCTACTTACAGCTTACCTAAACGGTGTAAATTAGTGTCAAGTAGCTTACAAAGCATAACAAGAAACCACCACATTTTATATTTCGTGTATGAATTTTACTTAGGTCTATTTTATTTTATCCGTTGTGGCAATCAATTTTACCTGTTAATTTTGAGTAGACTCATCATGTTGTACAAATGAAACAAATTTTACTGGTAGCCTAAATCTGATTTTTGAATAAGCTTGTCAGTCAGACATTTAGGCAACTCTTTCATGTTGTAACAGACTAAACTGAATTAGTAGGGCATCCTTGGTTTTATTAATTTAATGATAATACCTTTGAAATAATAAATAAAATGGAGTAAGCCTATTGCTCTAGGCTATAAATAACAATAGCGCCCTTTATATATAATGGCATTTTCATTAATTTTGCTAAAGGAAACTATTGTATATGTCATTTTTTTGTTTTTCTCACATGAAAAAATAAATAAAGACTTTGTTCTCAAAGCGGAATTTGTTTTTATATTGACTTGAATCATCACTGTGATCTAAAGATGCTGTGTCGTCTGTATTCTATTTGATAAATAAGTCCATGGATTCATTTTATGAATGTGTCTTTGCATTGTTTTTTGATGGTTGAAACCAAAAACTCTTCTTCATGGCCTGATTACAACTTTCACACCTGTTATGTGCATTGAAACGATTGAGTAACCAACTCTGAAAGAAAAAAACAGACGCTCGCGCCAGCTAGTGGACAAGAGATGCACATTTTAATCATTTTTATTTTCCGCTATTGGTCCCTGAAAATAAACGCAGGTGATCTGATCTCATATGTAGCTGCAACTGACTTTATTATAACAACACACATACCCACAAACGTAACTCCTTTAAAAAAAAAAAATAGCAATGTTTTATTATTAGCACAATATTTCTTTGAAAACATAAGCTTCAGTGACTTTTAAAATTATTATTTCCAGTTCTAGGAAAGTCATAGAAATGTATTGGATATAAATTTGCTCAGCTTCCCTGATTTCTCTATGATGATGATGATGATGATGATTTTAAAGCCGTTATATTGATTGTATGGCTTGGAGAATCATAAACCCTGAGAATCATAAAACCATAAGCCTAAATTGTGGAAATTGAGACATTAATCGAGCATATTGCATACAGAAAACAAGAGTCATAGTTCAATGATGCAAATGAATACTTAATGTGACCACCGCTTCAAAAAGTCCATACATTTGACATGTACGATGCATCAGCACAGAGGAAGACAAGTTGTTGAACTGGGCAGCAAAGATTTGAAAAGAGATATTAGATATTAGAGATATTGTTTCTATTTATGGATATAGTGTAAGGATAGGGTAATAGATAAAGGCATAGTTCTACAACCAAGTAGTTATTAAAAAAAAGTACTGACATCATTTGAGCAAAAATTGGCTTGGCAGCTGCACATTGGCTCTTGTGAACCACTAGATGTCACTCTATTCTTTAAAAACAGAAAGTACCTTGGACCAGAGTGTGCTTTCAAGATACACTATACTATTAATATCAAATAAATAACTTCAGTACAAGTTTATGGGGCAGTGATGTGGCACTTTTTCGTAAATACATTAAAATTAATCAACAGATTCAAACAATGACTTGGAAACCTCTTTGCTCATGAAAGAATCAGCGGACACAAAATAAGAGTTGTGTAATTTTACAGAGATTAAAGAAACATTTATTACAAGGCTTAAATCTCTCTCTAAAAAAACGAAAAAAAGAAACATTGGCATATGTAATAAACATAACCTTTTATCATTAATGGATAAATATTTTTAGGAATGTTTAGGAATAAAAGCAAATGTACAGTTTTGTTCTAAAATATTACTAAAATTTGGGGGAAAAAAAAAAACTTTGCCAAACCAAAGTCAATCTGTCAACCTGTTTTGTTGTCATGTAAAGAGAAAACAATAAAATCTGTTAAAACCTTCATGACAGTGTGTTCAGGTCAGTATGTGTAAAAAAAAATGGTTTGCTGAAAACGAGTATGTGCAATATAAGTGGGCAGTTATTTTTCCACTATAAGTCTGCACTGTACATTAACATTGCAGGTGTAAACCAACACCACAATGTAGAGTTCAGACCTGCAGACCAAGACTTTTACATTGAAGATTTTCCTGTGCACACTTATTTTTTTATTATACTGTATTTATTTTTATTTTTATTATTGTTTTGGTTCACATTTTGTAGATAAAGAACCTTCATTTGCATGAATGCATGTGTTCATTTTGATTGTGGAAAATAGTAAATCCCTGTTTCTCAGTTATTTATGACCTTTGCATTGAGTGGCAGACCTTCAGTGAGGAAGCTCCAGATTTTATTCATGGAAAACAGACTATTGAGGCTCCTAAAACAAGCATCAGTGAAACACAGCCTGAGAGCCGTGCAGACTACCAATGCATTTTTTAGACCTCAATATCTGAATTTTTAAAGCACACTACATTTTTGATGATTATTGCATAAAAAAGGTACAGCCCTTCACTTACAGAAGCAATAGAATTAGATTGCATATGTGACTTTTGTGCATCAACTACAGTGCAACGGCCCTCACAGTTTAAACCTTTATATCGGTGTTTGGTTGTTGACGTTGATACATTTGACCCATGAACCCCTGGAACTGTTTCTCGGGATAAGGGTTAAACTGGGACTAGAGGACGCAGTGTCTTGTTACACCTGCTCGTATTATACAACCCCGAGCCTGCAATTCTTGACGTCACGGTCAATATTTAATGAGCTCTGCTAGTCACTCTTTTTGGCCTGCTTTCGTATGGGCAAGACCAAGAAGGGAGGGGTTGGAGAAGAGGCAGGTGTTCGGCATCTTCTGTCACTGTCTGTGAGGGAGCTGAGGAGAACGCCGGAGTTTCCATTATTGATGTATGCCAACATAACATTCACAATGCCAATACATTGACCCGAAGACACCCGGATTTGCCCCATTTCTCTCCTTGTGCCTCGTTTCTGGATGCTCTTAGCCCAAACCGCATGAAGGATTGTACCCAGACCGTCCAAACCAAAGTCCCTCCTCTTCTTTCTCTCTGTTCCGTCTCTGGCTCAGCATCTCTCCTCCTCCCCTCCAGCACACCTAGACCATCTCAGTCCAGCACAGGAGAGGATGTGCACCAGCGTCTAGTGGATATCCTGCTCTTTTTTTCTGCAAGAGCAGAAGTGTGAGAAGACAAGTGTTTGAGGGACAGAAGAGCAAGGGAAGGAGAAATGCCACTGGGGGGGTTTGCGGGTCTAAAGGAGAAGCTCAAACCGGGGAAGGAGGAGTTGAAGAACAGTGTGGGTGACTCTCTGGGGAACCTGCAGAAGTAAGTGTGAAGGCAGTTGAATTGAAGTCTAAGCGCTGAGAGGAAGATATGAGAAGATTGCTTGCTTATATATACTGCATCAGGCTTTTGGTATTGAATTAAATTCAATTATGGGAAGGGATTTAGAATTTAGAATTGAGAAATCAACTTAAAATGTATTGAGCAGCTGATTTCTGAGATAAAACAATCATATTCCATAAAAAATATAATTGAAAAAATGGCAATAAAGTACATAGTGTAACTATACAGGACTATAATATATAGAACTATGCATTATAGAACTATATTATGTTTTCAAAGATTTGTGATGAGGGATGTTGGTAGTATAATTGTATTAAAAAATATGTTTTAATGTTTGAAAAACTGTTTTCATTCAGAGTATTTCTACATTGCAAATTGTTTCTCAAAGAAAGTAAATCTTAAATTATTACGTACATTCTTATAAATATTCATATCAAAATGTTGCCACAGGATATCTTTGCTTGTCAGGGCATCTAGAAATATCACTACATTATTATGCAAAAACATAACATATTCACTTTGTATCTTGGCCAGTAATTTAAATGTTATCCAGTTTTCTAGGTGTTTTCATACATATTTAATATCTAGTACATTTGAAGAGATTAGAAACCTGAAGATTTCACATTAGAGCGAAATACAGGTCACATATTTCTTGCACATTAGACAGCTTTATATGCGAGATAATGTACATAATTTCCTGTGTCTGTGTAATATTGCCAGGAAATCTCTTAGAGCTTGTAGAACTAAAACTACACAATATAGAGGGGAAAATTAATATATGGGTGCACACTAAAGTCATGCATATTTATTTTAATCCCTACTTTTAAAATTGCTTAATTTTGCAGAATTTCATGCAGATTTGTGTATAAACTAAGCATGCATAAAATGCACCATAATTGAATTAATAAGACAAAGTAGAGCATTATAATAAGTGCTCAAGAGCAATGCCATCTCCAAAACAACAAATATTAAAATATTTTGTATTAATATAATTAATTACAATAGCAATGACAACAATATCTAGTAGAGTACCTGCTTTTGAAAATGTACTGAAATTTAGTAAGGGTTTTGGCTGTTTGCCACAGACTTTATTTGAGATGCAATGCTATGCTCAGATAGAATGACATCTAAATATTTTCCTTTTTTCTTCTTCTTATTTTTACTTTACTTGTGGTAAAGTATATTGAATAATATATTGCCTTGGCTGGATGATTATAATGTAAAAGCTGTAAGGTTGGTTCATGGTAATCCTTGCACATGGCTTTATGATGTTAAGAGGTGATACTGTCCTTTTCTGGCCAATTTTCTCCACATCTACGTCATTATATTTGACTTTTATTTAAAAAATGTAATCTTATGGCAATTTAAAAAATCTATACGGTCTCATGCTGTTACTAAAATCAAAATGATAAGAAGTATCTACAGAGTTTAGAATTAATTTAAAACAAAAGATATGATATGGAAAAACAAAACAACATATGGCAACAATTCTTATCTGAATACGTGTATGTATTGTTCACAATAGAAAAAAATGCATGTGATCCATTTCGAGAGTGTACCAGAGCAATACTTCACCTTAAAGTGGCTTATGTGCAATAACAATGCTTCACAAACATCAGGAACAGGCTCTTGAAATGATGCTTCTTGATCCTCCATTCACAATCCTCCAGTGTCCAGCTTTTAGTGAGCTCCTTCCTCTGTGTGTAGAAGAACTCAGGTGTGCATTTCAAAATAGACAGATGAAAGTAATTCCTGTGAGGTGGAGGATGAGAGGAAAGATGCAGGTTCAGTAATGGAACAGGTGCGTGCGGGCGAGATGGAGGGAGCACCAAACGCAATGTGACCTTTTCAACGCCACACTCTGGCAACCCTTGCTGGCCCCCTCCAACTCCCAGTCCATCAGTACATCATTCATAAATATGGGTATATCACTTTCAAACAGCACTGAGTTGAATCTAGATCAGCTAAAGCTACATTTGCAATCCAAAAAGAGGACCCGTTTTGGTTTATACATCAGTTATGGAGTGATATTTAATTTTTTATCTTTTTGTCTACTGCAAGCCATGACTATTTCTAAACCATTTTATATCCTACGGTAGGAAGATCGATGGTTCTAATGCAGCTGAAGAGGACAACATTGAGCTGACAGAAGATGGTCGGCCAGTGGCGGCCCCTAAACACAGCTCACCCTTTTTTGATTGTGGCTGCTTTGGCCTCCCCAAACGTTACATCATCGCCATCCTCAGCGGACTTGGCTTTTGCATCTCGTTTGGCATCCGCTGCAACCTCGGTGTAGCCATTGTAGAAATGGTTAACAACAACACTGTCTACATCAATGGGACTGCCGTCATGCAGGTGAAACTAGGAACATATAAACTGAAAATACCAAATTACCTTTAAGTTAGAACAAGGGAATTTTTAGGTAAAGGGATAGTTCACCCAAAAATGAAAATATTGTCATAATTTACTCACTTACATTTACTCACCCTCATTTTGTTCCAAACATGTATGAATTTCTTTGTTCTGTTGAACACAAATATTTATTTTGATATCATGATATCATGACAGATATTTTGAAGAATGTTGGTAACCAAACTGTTGCTGGTAGCCACTGATTTCTATAGTATGGAACAAAAAATACTATGGAAGTCATGGAATAACATAAGTGTGAGTAAGTAAGTACATAGTAAGTAAATAAATACAATTTTACCACGCTTACCAAATTTAACATTCTCTTATATCTTATCTTTATTTTTATTAAATTGTTCTATTGACAACTCTGCTTTTATCAGTAATAAAATAAAAATAAAAAACGTATATATAGTGTATCTATTTTCTAACAACACACACACACACAGTCATGTACAAACTGTCAACTTAATATAAGTAAATATTTTACAGATAATATTTTACTTATATTTGCTTAATTTTATCATGCTTAATATTTTTCTCAAACGGTAAATGGGTATATATATATATATATATATATATATATACATACATGAAATTATACATATTTTAAGAGTGGGTCCCTAGCAATCATATTCAGGGGTCCTTGGCTTGAAAAAGTAAAAAACAAAAAAGGTCTAGATAGGCTCTTTGACTTTTTCAGCTATCAAGTTCAAAGGACCGATTATCTTTTTTTCTGGCTTGAATTCTCATTAGTGACTTTTTAGGTAGTTGGCTGCCACAATTTCCTGTAATAAGAAATTTTAGGAGGAAGACATGACTCACACACACACACACACACACACACACACACACACACATACTCAGAGGTCATTTTACTATGAATGTCTTACGATTACTCATTTTTATATCATACACAGAAATGTGCATACAAAAGGTTTTTGTATTTTTTATTAATTATATAAAGCTAACATGGTCTCCTCTAATGCTTGTCTCCTTCAGCCAGCTCAGTTTAATTGGGATCCAGAGACAGTGGGATTGATACACGGCTCTTTTTTCTGGGGCTACATTGTCACTCAAATCCCTGGAGGTTTCATCTCCAATAAGCTAGCAGCTAACAGGTGAGCCTCGTCTTGACGCACGGGCCTCCACACCACGTTTGGAAGGCAGACGTTTGTTCCATAATACAACTCTCATATTACATTCAGTGTTGAAAGGTGTCTGAAGACCCAAGGGACCACACAAGTGCAGTGGTCAGGGCTGCGAGGGTTAAATTTGTGCCGTGTGTTGATTAGAGGGGCGATAGCGGTCTTGTAATAAAAGCCTCACAGGAAAAGAGGACACGTGGCTGACAGAGTTAATAATGAAAGATCCAGCAGTAGATCTCTCGCTGAAACACCAGCCACTGGAATATTACAAGTGTCACTTACACACTGTTTTGGAAAAAAAAAGCGATGGATGGATTAAATGGAGATAAAGGACAAGTGAATGAACAAAAATGACTCTCTTCTGTTTGATCCAGTGATGATGCGCCAGCTAGCATCATGCCTATTCAAACTGATGGGTTTTTCTGCAAAGTGGATTTTGAATGGGAAAAAAAGGTCTTTGGTAATTAGTTTGCCAAAATTTTGAAGGTAAAGATTTCATAATTTGATCAGTACAATCAAGTTGGATATCCAATCAAATCTGCATATACATGATAGATCAGGGTTTGAACCCAGGCCCCTGTAGATGCTAATTAAAAGCTGTACCAATGCTATTTTAGAATCTTTGAGATACTTTTATAGCTTTTATTAATATTTTATTATTAGTTTTTTTTGTTTTAGTAATTTTTATAGACTACATCATTTTTATTTTTGTTTTAGTTTTAGTTATTTTAGTACATCAAGTAAAACTAAATGAAATTGATAAATGTTGCCTTTTTAAAATTTTTATATTTTATAACTATAGTATATATATAGAGTTTAAATGTTTTCCTTTGATCATGTCTTAATGAAATACATAAAGATCCAGACTAAAACTAAAAATCTTAAATTATTACTCTAATATTCATTGACAATGATGGTTGCACTCGTGCTTCAAACTAAATTCTGTGCATTTCTAATGCATTTTGATATTATTTTGTGATATGAAATCCTCATTACAGTATCAAGTTACAAAATTACTCTCTAGGTGTCACTAACTCATCACTTTATATGATGTCAAGAAGAAACATATTTTATGATTAATGTCTTTCAGAATTTCAGGACTGATGATAGAGTTATTCAATTCAGTTATTCAGATAACATTATGGAATTAGGTACTTATCCTCCTCACTGTGTGCTTTTCCACAAAACATTATTTATATAAATCTACATTATTTAAGGCCACATTATGTTTTTATATGGCTTAATTTTGACTGAATCCATTAACTAACATTACTAAATATCTCTGAATTATTCTCAGGGTGTTTGGAGCAGCCATTTTCTTGACGTCAGTGCTAAACATGTTTATTCCATCAGCTGCCAGGGCCCACTATGGCTGTGTCATGTTTGTGCGAATCTTACAAGGACTGGTGGAGGTGAGTGGCCCCCAGTGACCTCATCTTTAAACACGTCATAAAATATTTACTTTTTATTATTAATTTACATTTGACATAACCTTTGTAAACGCATGTATGCGTTACATATGTAAACATAACATATGTAAACACATCACATATTCATTTTAAATGGTATGCTATTGATCAGTGTATTTAAAGCAGTAATACATTCAAAAATGACAATTCTGTCCATTTACTCACCCTCATGTCATTCCAAACACATATGACTTCTTCATTTCTGGAACACAAAAAGAGAAGAGAATGTTTATACCATCTTCGTTTCCAAGTGAATGCTGATATTCGACCTCCAAATACTATTAAAGCACCATAAAAGTAGTCGTGAAGTATATACTAGGCCAGTGGTTCTCAAACCTGTCCTGGAGTACCCCCAGCCCTGCACATTTTGTATGTCTCCCTCATCTATCACACCTGATTCAACTCATCAGCTCATTAGTGGAGACTGCAAGACCTGAAGTGGGTGTGTCAGATATAGGGAGACATACAAAATGTGCAGTGCTGGGGGTACTTCATGGACAGGTTTGAGAACCACTGTACTAGGATATCGTTTAAAGCCATACATAGTTTTTGAGTGACGATTGAAATTTAAGTCATGATTCATTATTCATGATGTCATTATATGGGTGAACTGTTCTTTTAAGTATTAATCGGTCAGTAGAATTGCCCATTTTGATGAAAGAAAGAAAGAAGTGAAGTGAAGTGAAAGTGACATGTGGCCAAGTATGGTGACCCATACTCGGAATTAGTGCTCTGCATTTATCCCATCCAAAGTGCACACACACAGCAGTGAACACATACACACCATGAACACACACCCGGAGCAGTGGGCAGCCATTTTTGCTGCGGCATTTTTGCTGCGGCTGCGGCGAAAGAAAGCATACTAACCGTGCATAATGTTCACAGGGTGTCACATATCCAGCCTGCCATGGGATGTGGAGCAAATGGGCTCCTCCACTGGAAAGAAGCCGTCTGGCTACTACATCGTTCTGTGGTGAGTAGGTTTGTGAGAGAATATTTTATTGAAACTGTCAGGAGACACTTAATGTAACAGAACACATCGAGGTGTTTTGTTCTTGAATGAATCAATATTTGAACGAATCGTTTGAGTAAATGATTCAATGAGTTACTCACATAGAATCACTTGCTGAATTCGCAACCGCATTTTATGATGTATTTCTATAGCAGGAATAGTAAGAGTAGTACGCGGTTCCGAATTCAGCTTGTTCATTTGTTTAATTATTGAATGAATCAATATTTTAACGAATCATTTGAATGAATGATTCAATGACTCACTCATAAAGACATGTGGACACCTTCTGGTGTCAAGATATAACGTGCAGAAAATGACTAAAAAACGTCCAAATGTTTCCTCTGTTTTACTGTTCTGATGTTCATCACTCTCTGCTTTTTTTAAATACCAAATGTAATGTTCCTGTTATACAAATGTGTCTGTATCTGCGTCTGCACGAGAAGTAAACACTCAAGACAGATGCTCAAAAATCATGCTCACAGTCCAGCTGACCAGTCGATTGTGGGTCTATATTCCAATGCTCATTACACCTCAAATGCATTAAAACAGCCGTCTTTCACAATAAACAGGTGCCATGACAACCTGTGCTCCAAACAGCTCTTGACATGACCACTAAATGAAGATGGTCTGCACACAGCTTCACCTTCTGTTTGTGAAAGAGGCTTTCTTCTGTTGACACAAATGAAGCAGCACCCTCTCCTGTGTTCAAAAGCTCACGCGAGAATCCTTTCCTACGCCAAGCAGGAAGGTTTACAAGTGCATCAATAAAATATACATTAAGACACCTTTTCATTAAAATCCCATTTCCTGCAGCTGCCAGCCTGTCCTTCAGGCAGAGGCACGTGTTGGTCTGGAGTTGTTGCACATGTAACTGAGCAGACGTGAGTTTGATGAAGGACTTGAATCCTGGCATTGGCATTTATTGCTTAAAAAGTTCTTATAGCTTGACAGCTTGAGTAATGACAGAATCATCATTTTTGGGTGAACCATTCCTTAAAAAAGTCCTCCAAATACAGGTGCATCTCAATAAATTAGAATGTCGTGCTGAAGGTAAATTTAGAAGTTACTACATTAAAATGAACAAAACTAATTCTGCTCTCTCAAAGCTGAACCAAACCAATCATGCCAGTTTTCCTCTGGCAGTTATGAGGCAGGCAACCCCCGCAATGGCTTCAAATTATTGAACTGTCATGTGAAGGGATTATTGCAGGTTGATTAATGCCCTCTCTCTTAATTTAACTTTCTTAATTACGCCTTTGTGTGTGTGTGTGTGTGTGTGTGTGCGTGTGTGTGTTCTGGTTGACAGGATCGTATGCAGGAGCTGTGATAGCCATGCCACTGGCTGGAGTATTAGTGCAGTATGTAGGCTGGCCCTCTGTCTTCTATATATATGGTGAGTTTAGGGTAAGCCTTTGAAATGTTTTGGTAAAAAATGACACTGAAAATGAAAATTTGAGTGATGACATTTATTAACTGATTTGCACTTTGACACATTTGTCAGACTTTAATCAATCAAAATAATTTACATTCATATTAGTGCTGGGCAATGATTAATCGCGATTAATCACATCCAAAATAAACGTTTTTGTTTACATAATATATGTGTACCGTGTATATTTATTATGTATATATAAAGACACACACATACAGTATATATTTTGAATTTATATTTATATATATTTTTGTTTATATTTATATTATATAAAAATATATTTAATATATAAACATAACATATTTTTCTTAAATATATACATGCATGTGTGTGTATTTATATATACACAATGAATATACACAGTACACACACATATGTAACCAAAAACGTTTATTTTGGATGTGATTAATCGTGATTAATCATTGCCCAGCACTAATTCATATTAAATCCCAGTGGATCACTTTGAACTGAACTGAATCAAATCAAGCTTAATTCAACTAAATAGAATGGAACGGAACTGAACTGAACTGAATTGAATAAAGGTTAAAAAGGGGGGTTTGCAACAAATGCCATAAAAGAACCATTTAGGAATCCTCAAAGAACTTCTCTTTTTTTCTTGATTTTTTTTTTTACATTTTAATAATCTAAAGAACCTTTAATAAAGAAAATGTTGTCCAATGAAAAGTTTTGATGGATATTCTTTATGGTACCACAGATGCCAATAAAGAACATTTACTTTTAAGAGTAACAGTAACATGATATAAATACAGAGCGAGTTACCGTGAATAGATGGCAAAAAGTAGCAAATCTATGAGTCACTAAATATACTGCATTTAGTGAACCCTTGATGTCCACTGTAACGTGTTCATTTGTAATGTTACATTTCAGAGATGCAGTGTTAAAGTGTGGTTCTGTGCTTATATCCAGGTGTGTTTGGCATAATATGGTATAGTTTTTGGCTCTTGCTGGCTTATGACAGTCCAGCAATCCATCCCACTATCAGTGAGGAAGAAAGGACATACATAGAGGCCTCTATTGGGGAAGGAGCCAATTTAATGAGTTCTACCGAGGTAGTCCAAAGTCTTCTTTCATGCATTTGGTATAATAAACTGTAAAACTTTATATATATATTCAATTTTATATTAAGATGACAATGTAATATCCTAAACTACTTTGTAAAAACTGCTTTTTTTCTCTCTTTGCAGAAATTTAAAACTCCTTGGCGTGAATTCTTCACATCTATGCCTGTCTACGCAATCATTGTGGCAAATTTCTGCCGTAGCTGGACCTTTTACCTCCTGCTCATTAGTCAGCCAGCTTACTTTGAAGAGGTCTTTGGGTTCCCCATCAGCAAGGTGGGCTGTTATGTGATTTAAAGTTACAGAATCCTCTGTTAATTTAACAACCACAATTCACTCTAGAAATAGGCTAGCTACATGATGTCGGGGTGTTTCAGGTGGGCATTCTGTCAGCGGTGCCACACATGGTGATGACGATCATTGTGCCGATAGGAGGCCAGCTGGCTGACTTCCTGAGGAGTCGGAAAATCCTCTCTACTACAACCGTGCGCAAAATTATGAACTGTGGAGGTAGGCAAAGTCCCAAGCTCACACCATTGGTTGAGTTCTTGCTTTTAAAGGCCTGTTTACATTAATAAAGATAACTATAAAGACATAGTGTTGACTGACCCTTAAGGGCCATTCACACATTTTTGTAAAAATGCAATACGCAGAGCAGTGGAATGGAATGGAAAAAACGAAAGGTCTAGAGAGAAATTTTTAAAGTTGAACTTGTCTTTTTGGAACGCTGTGTCGTGTGCAAGATAGCTGATGACTAACTTCTGCCATCATCCACAGGTTTTGGCATGGAGGCCACGTTGCTCCTGGTGGTTGGGTTCTCACACACACGTGCAGTGGCCATCTCATTCCTCATCCTGGCGGTGGGCTTCAGTGGATTTGCGATATCAGGTGACGCATGAGACAGGTGTCAGTCATCAGAGTGTCAGTCAACATAATCCTCTGTCATTTGGCTTTGTTTGATTCTAACCTTTCTTTGTGCTTATGCCACATCTCCAGTTTCAATAACGCGGGTTGCTCAGTTGTAATAAAACAACTAAGTAGAAAGTGCCTGATGATAGAAGCTGGAGTATTAGTTTCTAAAATTACACAGAAGAAGATCTAAATATGTGAAATGTATTTCTATTCTTTGACACAGGATTCAATGTAAACCATCTGGACATAGCTCCTCGCTATGCCAGCATTCTTATGGGCATATCTAATGGAGTAGGTACCCTGTCTGGAATGGTGTGCCCCCTCATTGTCGGAGCACTTACCAAACACAAGGTATTTAACTTCATCTGCTTATGCCTGTGCATAGAAAAACACAATACTATATGCACAAGGAATTTTTTTAACCTAAGAGATACAATCACACGCAAATAGCTTCCTTCTTTCATGATGAAGTCATTTTCCTTATATTTGATAAGGGGAATTTTTAAGTGTGTAAATATTCCTGGTTATTCAAAAATATGACATGAATATATATATAGCATTGGTGCTCAACTAGGGGGCATCAGCACACTTCTAAGGGGGCCTCAAGATGGCTAAAAGTATTCAAATTAATAAATTATTATGCATTACATATCATTATGTATATTGAAATGATCAATATGATATATAAAAGATGCAAATTAAACTTATTTCATAATACAATATAATATAATCAATAAATTAAAAATATTTCTTTTTCCCCCTACTCAATAACTGTTTTTAACTTTTTAACTGTTTTTAATTGAAGATGAAAATTAATGCTGTAAATGGTCTATATCATGGAGCCTTCGAATATTGTTTAGAACAATGAGGGATCTTTGAGTCAAAAAAGTTGAGAACCACTGATAAACTGTAAAAATGTTTCACTTATAACCAAAAATGAAATTATTTTTTAATCAATAATATATGAAAAAAAATAGATCAACAAAATTATTTTTTATGGGTAAGATAAGGTAGAAATATCTCTTTAAGGTAACAGCTGGCTAAGTTCAATTATGGACAGTTTAGTGAAGTTCGTATATATATAAAAAAGGAAAGTAACCAGAAGGTTGTAGGTTAAAAGCCCAGAAATGGTGATTCATAAACTATAAAGCTAACAAGTTTGCCCTAACCTCTTTTGCTTTGGAACAAGACACTTAACTTTAAATTAACCCTTGAATGATAAATAAGCAAATTGAATGTGCATTTTTGTTTTACACAAATATATTGCATATCCTCATTACATTTCTATGTTCTCAACAGACTCGCCTGGAGTGGCAGCATGTCTTTGTGATTGCTTCCATGGTGCATTACACTGGTGTGATCTTCTATGCCATCTTTGCCTCTGGTGAGAAGCAGGACTGGGCCGATCCTGAGAACACCAGTGACGAGAAATGCGGCATTATCGGGGAAGATGAGCTGGCTGATGAGACTGAGCACAACAGCGACAGTGCCCTGGCCACCAAGCAGAAGACCTATGGAACCACAGAAAGCTCTGCAGGCCGCAAGCAAAGCTGGAAGAAGAAGAGAGGCGTGACCATGCAAGCAGATGAAGATCACGGATCAAATCATTCTGAAAATGGGGAATATCAGAATCAGTATCAATGACATTTTGGTCACCAAACGCCCAAGACTGAGACCTGAGGTGTAGGAGTATTTATTTAAGTAACCCACCCTGGGAATACAACATTCCACCTGACATTTGACACAGCAGTATATTTGAGTTGTGAAGAAATATTTTGGTTGGCTTCCTTTATGATTTCACCCTGCTGTAGAAGCTGAAGGAACAGTCACATGAGAATGATCTGTGAGTAGTTTATTTGACAGCTGTAGGTAGACAGTTGAGTTGAGTTGAACTCAATTTTAAATCATAATTTTGTTCCAATGTCTTTTTATATCTACTGTACTATAAGGCTGACAGCAGAATATGCATCAGTTCTTTTTGATTTTATGTTTTGATTGTTGTCAGCTATGCAAAGAAAGCAGGTGTATAGTGCATAAACAGGTTAAAGAGTCAGAAACATTTTTCTGTGCCTCCATGGCATGGTTAGTTGTGCAGCCTCCACAAACCTCTTTGCTAAATTCAACACATCTCAGAAAATATTTTTTTATCATAAAAGTTAATAATGGTCAGAAGAGGGATGTGTATTTAGTGGAATGCCTTTGAAAAATGCAGCATGTCCGCCATTAATAACTCATAGTTCAATTTATCGTTTACATATGCGTAGGTGGAAGAGCTTATGTTTGGTTGAATATGTAGAAATTAACAATTTTAGTACTTATAAAATTGAATATGGATATCAAAAAAAGAAACAATCCGCAATGTGCCTGATTTTTTTTTTTTGCACAATACCTGCTGAAAAAATGTAATTGCTTACATGGATGTCAAGATGATTGTTTGAAACGTGCACTTTACCATTGTGTCACTGTAACTGATGTCTCTTTAAATGTTTATTTGGAGGAGAATAAAACATCTTTCAATTTATCTTTTACTTATACATTTATATGTGATAAAATATATTGCTGGCATAGTAGTGTTTTAATATAGCTCAGATAGCATGCATAATTGATTCTCTTTGGCACATACATTAGATTACAGCAGCGGCTGCTTCTGTTTAAATAGCCTTTTACACTATTAATGAGTTGAGTGCGGAACAAATGAAATCGAAGTAGACGTAACCGAGACTTCAGACTCACGACATGTTCTTTCTCAGAGAGAATAGATGCATGTTTATGCTGGGATGCTTAAATTGGCTCACTTTGTCTTTGTTGGGAGCTGACAGAACTCTCCTGGTTTCTGTCATGTGGGAGTAAACATCCTTCACATTATCACTATTCTTATGTTCACAGCAGCATTTTACAGTGTACAACAAATTAGTCTGGCCACCCAGATTACTTGGCAACAAAAATGACAGATTTTTTAAGTAATCTCTTTACTGGGGCAGGACGTTCAAATTTCACACACACAGACACACACACACACACACACACACACACACACACACTTTATCACAGAAAACAGGATGGTTTTACATAAAAAAGAAAAGAAAAAAATCTATTAAAATAAAAAATTCAAAATCAGTAATTATACATTATACATAGAATTACATTATACATATAATTATACATACATACATACATTGTATTAAAAAAATTACAGCACCCTTACTGGTGACTATCTATCTATCTATCTATCTATCTATCTAATTAAGGAGTGTGATCTCGCTTGATGGGCTGGAGTTATTTTAATATTATACTAGTTTTTATTCATATTTTGAATTAGCTTTTATTTTTATATTTTTCCTTTTAGGTTTTAATTTTAGTGTAACGTCTTGTAATTTTGTTTGCGCTTGACATTTTTATTTTTAAATCATTATTTTTTTTATATTACTATTTAGGCTTAATTTATTTTTTAGTTTACGTTTTAGTTCAGTTTTATTTTTATTGTTATTTCAGTTTGTTGCCATGCAAGGCAATATTTCTCATTTTTGTTTAGTATAAGTTTTTCATTTAAATTATTAAATTATCATTTAAAAATTATAATTCATTATATTAAAAAATTAATATATTTTAATTTCCACTTTATTTGAAGGAATAAAATAGCTTTTGGCAGTTTTACTTTCACTAAATGACCCTGTTGGGTTGCCATGTTTTATACAAGTATTTAATGATCCTCTTAATGCAAATGATATTTTATCCATTTTAGAATAGAACATTACAGAAAACATTTAATGTTAGTGCCACCATAAAATGTGCAATTTCAGTGCCATCATTATCAAGCATAAAGCTGTTATTCAGCCTTCACATTCACAGTTCCAGACCTTTTGGATCTCTAGTTCCAGTAACGTACGTATGTTTGAATTCAGTGCACCATCTTTTGATTTGTTGGCCGGGTGTTACGTGTTAACAGGTCTTTTTTAGGTAAATATTGGGAAAGTTCAAGGTTGTGGACCTTGTTATGGTGTGTAATGGCATTTTTTGTGCCACAGTCCTTGACAGCTCATGTTTAACATGCTGATATGAAGCCTCTCGTCGGTTTGTATACTGTTTGATGGTCTTATCTCTACATCTAGCTTTTATGATTTGATGTGTGGTTCTAAAACGGTAAGCACTTTTTATTTGAGATTAACTACCAGATGTCAAACAAAAAGAGGCTTTGGGTGATAGCTACTCTCCATGCTTCTCTGAAATGCAATGTTTCATGTAACTACTCAAAACGTTTCTGAGAACATTCTAGATTCTAGAATTTCAGACATTTTAGTTTGCTTTGGCTTGGGTTTATCAAACCACACAGAGAAAGATTAAGTGATGGACACCTCACTATGATATTAAACATCTTTCACATTTCATAAATAAAAGATGGACGTCCTGTTAAAAACGCCCATACTGTAGTGTCGTGTGAAAATAGCTGAAGTGTTTGATAATAGTTTTTTAATGGAGCCATGAACGTGTCCTTCTCACAAGGCCATCCATACCTCCCCCACCCTCCACTGCTCCACAAACAGCCGCCGGCCTATGGCAAAGGTTTTGTTTATTTCAGAGTGCTGTCTGTTGACTCAGAAGGGCCCTCTGTGGATGGAGCAACAGCCGGTAAATGATTAAGAGCTTGTTTTTAGATACATTTTCAATTATAGCGAGACGCTGGTCTTCATCACGTTTTGGTCAAATTACATCTCATGAGTGGGGTGTGACTCATCTAAATGTTATGGCATAGAGAACACATTATATCATCTCTGCATTTGTACACTAGAAAAAAAATGGTGTACACTTAGAAATTGCAAGTAAGATTTCACAAATAATTACAAAGAAACAGCAAGCAACATTGAATTTAACATGAAAATTTGAAGCAGAAAATATTTAGAAATAGTATTTACTTGTAAAACATACTCCAAACATCTTTATTTACAACTTTGAAAAACATTTTCATAGTGTAATTGTATTAATTGCTTCAACAAAATAAAACTAGGCTACTGATTGATTGATTGATTGATTGACTGACTGACTGACTGATGGGTGTGTTTTAGAGAAAGATATGGTAGGGGTTCTGTAAAAATATAAATAAAACGTGCAATGTTCAATTTCATTACATTTTTTAAATGTTACTATTAATTTGCTTTCAAGTAGGAAAAGAAATCATGAAGCAGAGTTGTTATTATTAGTACCATTTACTATCATAGTTTCTTAATATATTGAATTTACTTTAGTTTTTATTTTTATATATTTCAGTTTAAATTTAGTTTAATTGTTAGTAATTTTGTAATTTGCTTTTGATTTTGATTTATTTTTATTTTTCATATTAATTAATTTTTTTTTACTACTACTAATTAGGTTGTTACTTTAGTTTTAGTTTTTCACTTTTTTATTTCCAAATAGTAATTTTATAAAAAAAAAAAATAAAAAAAAATTCTGTTAGTCACCAAGGCAACATTTCTAATTTTCATTTTGTTTAGGTTTTGCATCTAAATATTTATATTTCATTTTATTTCATCGAAATAAAAGATATTTTTATCAAAAAATTATGTTTTTATTTATTTAGAGGACCCAACATAATACAAAAAGTGCAAAATACGTTAGGATTGCCAGTTCTATTTCCCCCCCCCAAAAATATAATTAGAATTAACAAGCATAATAAAGATTGTGCAACTTGTTTTGCAATTAAATTGGCTAAATATTAATATATAAATGACAATTATGAAGTATTACTAAATTACTACTAATGGACCATTGACACTCCTAATTGAGATTGTAGATAGAGTGTCAATGGTCCATTTGAGAGCTAGGTGGCGGTAATGCACTTATAAGTCTGCGATCTGCCGTAAAGCAAGAAGAAGAAGAAGACGCGTCACGCGCCGGCTGTCGAGGATGCGCTCAGGACAGTTCAGACATTGCAGTGCATCAGAGGTAAAAAACAATATAAATACTGTTCAGTTTCTTGCACAGACCGATCGTTTCGTGTCTTTAAACATCTATGTATCGTCACGAGCCGCAGGGTTTAATTTGGTTTTCTTGTGTATGTATTTTTTGACTCTCAAAGCCGTGATTCCCATTCATTTTCATTATAAGACTGACAGACTGCAACGGTTTGAGTTAAAAATCTTCGTTTGTGTTCTACTGAAGAAACAAAGTCACCTACATCTTGGATGCCCTGGGGGTAACCAGATAAACATCAAATTTTCATTTTTGGGTGAACTATCCCTTTAATTCTAGAAATTGCCAATGTCAGCCTGCCATATGTTGCAAAATGTGTCATCATCCCCGTTTATAACATCATGAGCCAAGTTGAAGTAATTGGTTATTGGGCAATTCATCAGACCCAGAAGTAGACTACTGTTCTCTTCAGCTCCACATTAAGCACACAAATATCCCACAATATGTAATATAACCAAAAGGCTATGCATAATTCTTGAACCAAACTATCGAAGACAAGTACCAGATATCAAAGTTTCCAGTGATGAGCTAAAACAGAGCAGGTGTATTTCTATCTAAACTCTTTAAATTACATGAGAGACTAGCATCATTGAGTAATGACTGTGTTTACATGAGTGTTAGGGTATGTGTGTGTGCATCTGTGGGGAATGCGTTGGGAAGAAGGGTGTGCGGTACTGGTTATCTCTCGCTATTAAGGAGGTAATGCTGCATTTGTAAGCCTGTCAGCCAAAGTTTGAAGCTGATGGGAGAGGGAGGAACTGCTAGTACTCATGAAGAGAAACAGATAGATAGTTTAATTAATAACCACTGTCCCATTTCCCCATGACCCCATCCACTCTGTCTAGTTGCTACATAGAATCAGCTTGATGCTTATTCCCAAATACTGATGGCTTCAAATATCAAGACACGACCCAGGAGCGTGCAGCGTCTGTTAGAGTAATAGGTAAGAAAATGATATTTCTGATACTTGTTACTAAAATAAATCATCTATTATAGCTTGCTATTACTTGATGATTGGGGTGATTGGGGCGAGTGTGGAGATTTATTGATTGGAAATGGCACTATGTCATGGAGACCCTCCGTGTGTACTAGCATGTAAGCTCATGGGAAATTATGGGCTGGATTTATTATAGTTTTATGAGGGAAACTGGATGTTGTGACTGATGTATCAATCAATATAACGGTTGAGGCCTGGTTTCATGGTAGTTTGCGACACCGTGGCCTCATTCACATATCCTAAATCACACCGCTGTGACTTTTCTTAAAAGAACCAGTGTTTCCTCTTGTATTATTTACGCTGGGAATGGCACTGTTGATAGAAAATGAGCATTGCTGCTGTCGCTAGAATTGCTTTGAACATAAGCACATATGCTAAAACTGATACCAAGATCAACTTTTGAAAATAAATCTTCCTTGAATGCATAAAAAACTGAAAATGAATAAATAATGATGTTTTTGTCATGAATAATTTGAAAATGATTCATATATAGCAACCTTTGTTCACACTAGCACTTATGTAGGAAGTATGAAGTTGTTCAGTAACAGAAAAAGAGACACAGACGCTGTGGACTAATTTATGAACTTTTAAGAACAAATCTTTTCTTAAATTTCTGAATTATGCAAAAATGATTCAAATATGTGGGTGATAAAACTATGAGTCAGAAACTATGAAACAAACGGAAGCGAATTTCTGTTTTTAGCAGAAGCAAAAAAGTGAAACTGTGGGACACCTTTAATTTTACAACTACGCATCAGCATGTTTTGTCCTATAGTCCGATGATATTTCTAAAAATAGACTGATCATATCTATAATGAGACTTTTCTTAAAAGAACCAGTGTTTCCTCTTGTATTATTTACACATAAGGTGGGGACATCATAAAACTGCACTGTTGAAAGAAAAAGAGCATTGCTGCTGTTTGCTGATATTTTACCTTCAACAGAATATTGCTAGAATACGGTTTCAAATGAAAGGTAGGCATGCTAATATCAATATTTTAAGAATTAATATTTTATAAGTGCATAATGTGAAAATGTATTAACCATACTGTTTTTGTTGAAAATTATTCATTTATACACACCATTAATGAGGCTTTGATAATTTATATAAAACGGGCATGAGTATTTTAATGAGGAAAAACAAGTTCACTGTGTTCAGTTTATGGTTTCTTAAAGTAATAGTGCTGTGAAGTAAAGTCATTAAAATCTTGTTTCATTGTGCTAAAAGTTAAAGTAATTAAAACCTCATTTAAAGTTCCAGTGTAGTTAAACTGTTGAAAAGTAATCTACAGTAATATTAGATTTAATTTTAGCCATATAGGTGAACACAAAATGATGTAGACGTGCTCCCTCCATACCTGTCAGGATAATAAAACGTTTTTGAAACTTAAACTAAGGAGTGTCAAAAACGTAAAGACCAGGGCCCTCATGTATAAAACTTTACGTAGATTTCATCCTAAATGTGTGCGTACGCACAAAAGCTAGATTTTGCGTACGTACAAAGTTTTCAGATTTATAAAGCCATGCGTATGCCAGAACCTGTGCAAAATTCCCTTTGTAATACCCAGTCAGCGGAAGATTGTGCGTACATAAATCTCCACCCCGTCTCCTCCCCGAAATAGCCATATATGGAGCTTACAACGCCTAATTTTAATATGCATAACGTCATCTGCATATCATTTCCATGCATATTTCCATCCACGTGACACCATGTTAAGGGTAGCCTACAACACGTTAGGAAAATATGAGATACGGACTATAAATGCGCTTTGAGACATCACTATTCTAATTTATGCAATTTGCCTAAAAGGTAAACATATATTTTAGATTGTTTATAGCCTATATTTTTATGGAAAGAGATAGGCTTTATTTTTTTGCAGTGTAAATAGTCTAGCTGTCTGACTCACCGCGTCAATAACAAAACATTTTGAAAATAAAACGAGCATATCTTACAGTTTCCTTCAAATTCTATCTTTTAAATATGGTGTTTGTCACAATATTGGGAAGAGCACAAAAGGGGTTACCATTAGGATACTGTCTGTGCGCGACACCTGTGAACAGAGGTTCTAGAGCAGTGGTTCCCAACCCTGGTCCTGGAGGCACCCCAACACTGCACGTTTTGCATGTCTCCTTAATCAAACACACCTGATTCAGGTCATCAGCTCATTAGTAGAGACTCCAAGATTTGAAATTGGTGTGTCAGAGAAAAGAGACATGCCTCTTGAGGTGCCTCCAGGACCAGGGTTGGGAACCATTGTTCTAGAGTACTGTCATCAGACATGTTCAAACCAGCCAATGTTGACTGTTTGATCAACGAGCGCATCCTTATGTCTGTCGTTACCGTCTATGTTCCAAAGCCATCAAACAGTGAAGTTCACAAAAATGATAATTATTATTCACGCAAAAGTATTTTCTCAGAACATTTGTTTTGCTAGAACACAATTTAAAGCGGAATTGTCATGCGCCAAGCAATCCTCGCTGTGATTAAAACATTAAATCGCATACCACAGAAAAATTGTTTGAAAGCAGCACATCCACTGCAAATATTTCTGTTTAAATTCATATAAAAATTTTGTAATTTCTGGATAATAATTTCATGAAATTTCAGTCCTTAACTTCATTATTCAGAGTGTCATATTTAATCTAAACGTGTATGTCAAATGTTAAACAGACTTTAAAATGTTTAAATTCATATGAAAATGTTGTAATTTCTGGATAATAATTTCATGAAATTTCAGTCCTTAACTTCATTATTCAGAGTGTCATATTTAATCTAAACGTGTATGTCAAATGTTAAACAGACTTTAAAATAATTTTGTTTGCTTCCTTATTTCGCTCCCTCCAGTAAAAGAGTGCGTACGCATGGTCTAGACTCTAGAGTGTCCGTACGGTGTGCACATATTTACGCCTAGTTTATTTTTTATAAATCCCGATATGTGCGTGGAAAATTGCGTACGCACATTTCCATGCCCATTTTGTGCGTACGCAACGTTTATAAATCAGGCCCCTGGCCTTAAAGAAAAATGAATCTGAGCTGAAATACTGTGGAATGATACCATAATATTTTGAATAATCCAAAATAAGAAGGTAGGTAGTTTAGCGTTAAGAAACATGGAAAAAGCAGATATTATAAAAACCAGTGCCAGACTGTACAGTCCAGAGTTGAAACTGGAGCAAAGGTCACTGCAATCAACTGTAGCATTTCCAGTTGAAAAAACAATCATTTGTTAGAATACTATGTTCTAGATTTCGGATATGACTTCAGGACCTTGTCCTCCTAATCTCAAGGAAATCTAAATGAAATCTGAATGATGTAGTATAAAACTTCGCAAGTTAACTTCAATCAGTGATTTTTTTTTTCTTTTAGAAGCAGTATCTAAATCAATTTAAGTGACGTGTTTTACTATATTGCGTCAATACCTTAATTTGCAATAAAAACTGCCTCCATTTGTAAGTAAAGCAACCACTTCCTCCATTTGTTACTGTCTTGAAGAAACAAGATTAACCCCATCATTCACTTCCATCCTGGACTGAGGGATCTTTGGACGCCAAGACTTAACACACAGGCTTCTGAATGAATGAGTGGGTGGGCCATGACGTCAGTGTGGTGGGACCTTTACAGATCCCACCCAGTGATGCGTTCCCCCTATCAGAGAGCTCACACTTTTTTGGTGAGTATATTGGAAATTCACATTCATTTCTTTCCTATGTTATGCTAATGTTATCTTTGCCATGGTGGGTGATGAAATACAGGTGCATCTCAATAAATTAGAATGTCGTGGAAAAGTTCATTTATTTCAGTAATTCAACTCAAATTGTGAAACTTGTGTATTAAATAAATTCAATGCACACAGACTGAAGTAGTTTAAGTCTTTGGTTCTTTTAATTGTGATGATTTTGGCTCACATTTAACAAAAACCCACCAATTCACTATCTCAACAAATTAGAATACTTCATAAGACCAATAAAA
>NW_015539907.1:102596-110216 GCF_001515605.1 Sinocyclocheilus anshuiensis
CACAATTTGAGTTGAATTACTGAAATAAATGAACTTTTCCACGACATTCTAATTTATTGAGATGCACCTGTAAAACTATGAGTCAGAAACTATGAAACAAACTGGAGCAAATTTCTGTTATTAGCAGAAGCCAAAAAGTGAAACTGTCACCTTCAATTTTACAAACACGAGTGAGCATGTTTTCTCCTAGATGACATTTATAAATCCAGATCAATCCTACATGTAATGAGACAGGGAATTGTGACTGTCAGGTTAATGAGCAACTATAGCAACCTTTGTTCACACTAACACTTATGTATGAAGTATGAAGGTGTTCAGCAACAGTAATACTTTGTGAAAAGGGACACATAGACACATGCTGAGGAGTTGAAGGAACAGTTGGATGGTTAGGAATCAATACGGCTAATGATCATCTGTACCCTTACGCACTGAAATGGCCATGGTTCAGGATAAGGCTTCAGGTCAGTACCATCTCATGATACTGAAGCAGTCGTCATATTTTTTTGTTGTTGACGAAAATGTAGTGTAGACATAGTACAAAAGTTTTAGATGTCTTGTTTACTTTAAAATGATTAAATTGCCAATGAGAATTCAATGAGTCTTTCACAGTTCCGAAAAAGTTGTCATTGTTAGCAAGTGGACTACATATGTTAATAATAACCACAAACATCAAAAAATAGCTGATGACCTGATGGAGTTTAGCTCGAAATATGCAAATATATAACACTTTTAGGTATTCTAACTTTATTTCTAGCATCGTGTTCTGAAATAGGTCAGGCCGTAGTTTATAACGCAATACGTAACAGAAAGTGCATGTAAAGTTCTCAGTGTTGCCACAAGGGGTGCTGTAAACAGTCTTCTTTTATAGTCAGTTTTCTCTTTTAGGTCAACTATTGAAATAGTGACAGATTCATCAGTTGTTGATGGAATGGAAGCAGATCTGAATTGTAAGAAAGGGGCGGGGCTTACATAACAACAAGCTCTTAATTAAACTTCACCACAGAGAAATAAAGAAAAGAAACACGTATGGATGAATCATTTACAGTAAGATATATAAGATGCATTTAGAAAATAGATAAGGTGAATTTCCATTTTTTGCTAACTTTAATGCAATAGAGATTTGAAATTAACTGTAGCGCCCCTGTAGTACAGATCAATACATTGACTAAGCACCTAAGTATGTCTTTGTGTACTTGTATAAAAGTATGTTTCTGGCCTTGTTTAATAATAGAGCCAATAATAGAACAGTATGTAAGTGAATGCTTTTAAACCTATTTCCGACAAATTAAAAGTGCACTCAACACTTAATTTATAAAAAAAAAAATATATATATATATACAGTATATATATGTGTGTATGTGTGTTTGTGTAATCAAAAATGATAATAAAAATCTACTGAAACTCCCTTAGACAGTAATATTTTGTAAATCCAGAGTAAATCCACTTTGGTTAATGATTGCTTGTTTTATGTCTGGGTGTGTTTGACTTCTGTATTATGTACATTTCACTCAATCTACTGCTACTAGTTGGATAGAGGCTGATTATGTTCCTAGATGGTTTTTAATATGCACTTATGAGGTAATGGAGATCTTAATGACTCTGATGGTGTCTGCAAGGAAACAGTACCTCGGCGTGTTGTAGCTTCACTAATCGTCGTGTTGGCGTAAGACCTATTAGCACTCCGTGCTGGGCTAACAGTAAGGTGAACTTGAGCTTTGTATCTCCATGACACATGTAAACTGACAAGCTCTGCTCACTCCTGCCATCTTCTCCTCAGATATTCTGGCAGAACAGAACAGTCCATTGCTACAGGACCAGGAGGTCATGCCCTTCACCAGCTATCCCAGCATGCAGTACACCTCGGTGGAGCCCTCCATGTCATCACCATCATACTACTCCAGTCAGCACTGCTACCCACAGTACTGTGGGGAGGAGTGGTACTCTCCATCCACCGTGTTTGAGATGAGGAAAGGACCGTTGGAGGGAGGCTTTGATAATGAGCTGGACGAGTCTTGCCCTGTTGTCCCGACTGTGTGTAAAAGATCCAGACACGCAGCCCACTCCGGAAGGAGCAAAGGCGAGGAACTGTGTGTGGTCTGTGGAGATAAAGCATCAGGGTATCACTACAATGCACTCACATGTGAAGGATGTAAAGGTGAATGCCATAATTTACAGTATTTTTGCTGACATTTTCAGTCACAAAACATGTATTTCTGAACAAAGTTTTCATAAAGTTGGAAACCAAGAACCGGTTCTTATTCAGAATCAATTCTATAAAAAAATAAATAAATAGCAGGATTGAAAGTTTTCACACATTTCGGAACCACATACTAAAATACTCTTGTCAGTGATTCCAGCACCACTTACTGAATCAACAATGTGAAGCAGACAGTGTGTGCAGTCCAATTCCTGAACGACTGAATCTTATTATCTGATTCTACTTGTAAATCAAATCCATACACCAAAAACATACAGTGTGACCAGTGTAGTCCAATTCCTGAACAAATGAATCTTATATGCTGGTTCTTTGTAGAGAATCAAATCCATACAGTGTGACCAGTGTAGCCCAATTCCCAAATGATTGACTCTAATGAGTCAGCTCTTTTTAGTAAATCAGAAATATACAGCACAACCAGTATAGTCTGATTCCCAAACAAATTAATCTAATGAGTCAGTTCTTTTTAGTGAACCAAACACATATAGCTTACAACTTCAGTAGTCAACATTTGAAGTGGATCAAAACCTTTCATCAAAGTTGTCCTAAAACCTAAAAGCGTTCGTCTTAGGACAACTTTGATGAACTTTTTTGATCCACTTCAAATGCTGACTACTGTATATATGTGAGATCAGTATAGTTACTGACTGGTTATGTAACAACATGTAGTTAAAGAGTTTTTTTATCAGTAATATTTCATTTCTAAAAAATAAATCAATTAAATGTTGAACTATGTTATTATGATGCCTCTAATATGGCATTAAAAGTCATTTAAATCTTTTGCAAGAATTGTTGTACATTCATTTTTGTATTAATTATTCTCATAATTTGGCAATGTAATTTTTTAAAAACATTGGCTCAACCAATGGAATGAGTTCAGGGCTATTTGTTGATAGAGGCCAAGAAATTGCACATTTAACTTTAAATGCCAAATATAGCTTTGCATTTAATATATTTATTTGATATACAGTATACTGTAACAATGTACAGTTGCACCTTTGTTCTGTGACCTCGTTGTTCACCCTTGAACCTTCATAGATACTGTATATTGTATCCATTGGCTACATAGCTCATGAAGGACGTAATAATTGACATGGAACCCCATGTGCCAAATTTAGCTCTTTGGAAAATCATTGGCTGAATGACTGCAAGTGTAATTCCACCTGTGCATGGACAATGCCCAAAGGGCAGATGCTGGGCTATGTGTTCCAAGTCCCACTTGGCTGGGTTTGGTGCTCCTTCACGTTCAGTTTGGATTGGATTCCCTCTCAGCTTTCTGCTGAATAATGATGTAGGCAACCAGAGCCACATGCCACCATGCAAAGTTAATGTGTGTCATTGTGCTCATGGTGGAATAATTACCTGTTCCAAAAACAACTGCACATGTTTGTCTGCTGCCTAGAACTGAAAATCGAGCATCCAAGAGTATCTGTATTACAGTTCTGAATGTAATGTCTTAAACATTACACCATACCTTACATGGGCTGCAATTAACCTATTCCTTGATCTGTGTTTACAAAGTGGCCTTCTTGTTTCTCCTAATAGCTTAGACTTATACGGTAGCCAACTGTTGCTTCTAATGTTTTATTATGGTTTTCAAAATTAGAGAATAGTTAGATTCCTATAATCCCTGTAATACTTTGGCAATACGTACAAAAGTGAGTCATGCAAATAAGGCACTTTAAATTTGAAGCAATGTAATCTGCTCCTGAATGCTTTTGTATGTCTATTCTTGCCATCTGATCTGTCATCCACTGTGTCGAAGTGTAAAAACAACTGATAATATGATAGGGGAAAAAATTACTTATTTACCAAAACAGTGGATCTCAGGGAATTAATTTATGACACAAAATTTGAATTTGGGTCTGTTGATAGAGGTACAATGTTAAATGCTAAAAAAGCTAAATATCAATAATTAAATGCAATTGCTGTCCTTGTAAAACCATGAAAAATGCAAAAAGATGAACCCCCCCACAAACAAATGCATGAAACTACTGAAATTCAAGAGACATTTAGAAACCAACATTTTTCTATGTAGCCTATTTTAGAACTGCATATCGTTTGGGCTTTACAGTTCATGGTAATATTTATACATTTCGATGTTTTGTAAATGTAGCTTTCTCAGTTTTTTCTGTGTTGAGTCACTACATGATGGTCTATGAAAAATCTGGATCCTGATTCCCAATATTACAGTATACTATACGTGAAATGTGTGGCATATTGAACATGCTGTGCTATTTCTTCCAGGTTTCTTCAGAAGGAGTATTACAAAGAATGCTGTATATAAATGTAAGAGTGGAGGAAACTGTGAGATGGACATGTACATGCGCAGGAAATGCCAAGAGTGTCGACTCAGAAAGTGCAAAGGGATGGGCATGCTGGCAGAATGTGAGTAAGAGCACTGTAAACATTATAAAATGTGTTCCTGCTCAACTAATATATCAGCCCAAGAGTCATGCACATTGTGCAATCAGATAAGTCAGATCAGAAACTCTTGAACAGCAGTTTTTAATAACAGTTATTAACTGGCATAGTCAACTTAATTTATTTTCCAAAGAGAATGTATCTACAGAGGTACAATGTTCTATTTGGGCAACAAATGATATGAGATGGTTTGGGTTCAAATAATATTGATTTACTTGAGATAAAATATTAGTTTGTGGAAGTTGTATTTTCTAAGCTTCTGTAGCTCATGTATAGTGTATTGTTTTTTACATAAATATTTTTGAGGAATGAAACAGATAAAATATATATTTTTAAAAAATTGTTTCCAAGACTAATTTTTTCCCTTGATGAAAAGCTGTTTGCTTGTAAACTGTCAATCTTACCAATCTGTATCTAGTTTCTGTATCTATTTTGTTTTTGCATCCTCAGGCTTATTAACTGAAATCCAGTGCAAATCCAAAAGGCTGAGGAAAAACACAAAAGCCTCATCTGACGAAAGTATAGGGGATGATGTTGGTGATAGTAGAGATGCTAAACAAATTGTATCTACCACTAAACCCTCCAAGGTAAGAACACAGGTGCTGTCTGATTGGGTTATTATTATAATCCATGGTGAAAACTTCCACAAAACAAACTAAAATACTTGTCTTTTTGATTTGTGCAACTTTAAGTATTTGAGATACAGTTTACTTGGTGCCATGCTTGTTACAATATAACTTTTCAAGTATAATTGCAAACTAAGGGTGTTCTATGGCAACTTTATTGAAGTGCTATAAAAGGTTAAAGGGCAACCTCAATGATCCTCTTCACCGTCATTCTTCTCACTTTTGCTCACATACACGGTTACTTCTTAAAGATTATATTATGATCAAGGGTTGTAAAATGGCTGTGCAGGATCAAACTTTGGCTAGTTATTAAAAAATGACACCACCAATCTTTAATTATTATTTCACATAGCTGGATTCTCCATGATCCAAATTTATAAACAGGAATTTTGGCACATTTTCTCATTTCAGGAGAATATAGAACTGAGCCAAGACCAACAGGCTTTAATAAGTTATATAGTTGATGCTCACAACAAACATCGCATCCCTCAGGATATGGCGAAAAAACTGGTATGTCTTCTCGAAAATCAAAAAACAACCCTCTCATTTTAGATCAGCTTTTTAAGTCTTTAAATCTTTTTATGATTCTTTAATGCACAAAGCAGCCAAATGCTACTGTTAAAATCAGCAAACAGCAAGAACCTGTTCTTATCACTGTTAAAACATTATGTAACCAAGGTTATCTCCACCCCAATGTCGTAAAACAGTGGCTTATTTGCATGCTTTTTTCCTCCTTCCAACCTGTCCACAGCTACAAGAGCAATTTAACGCAGAAGAAAACTTCCTTCTACTGACCGAAATGGCAACTAGTCATGTTCAAGTGCTGGTTGAGTTCACAAAAAATATACCAGGTACTGTTTTTCAAATTCTACAACAGTTATTTCGCTAGCAGGATCTATACCACTTGTATGAAAATAAAATAAATTCACATAGTTCAAGAAAACACTTTATATGACAGCAATGTCCTATGAGGAGGATGCAATAACTCTGGCAGTTCTAAGCAAACATATTTGCCGCATTCTTGTTTTCTGAGCAGGTTTTCAATCTCTGGATCATGAAGATCAGATTGCTTTATTAAAAGGTTCCGCTGTAGAGGCAATGTTCCTGCGCTCAGCCCAGGTTTTCTCCAAGAAACTGCCCAACGGACACACAGAGGTACTAGAGGACAGGATCAGAAGGAGTGGTGAGCTCATTATTTGGATTGCAGCATAATTTACAGCACGATTCATGGCTTTTATGGAGCGTTCAAAGGAATCATGACTCTGGGACTGGGTTTCAAACTAGTATGCCACGTATTTGTTGAGCCCCAGAACAAAGTCCATAAAGTTCACTAGGCACGTTACATTAATAATGTATCTGTCCGCCCTAAATAACGACAGGAAATTTGCCATCTTGATAATCCCATGGTGTACATTACATGTGTAAAAGGACACTAAAGTCCAAATGGTTCCGGTTTCACAGAAGTCTAAGCACTGGATGGCTGCCAGGACAGCACAAAGAGGAAAGCCCTCATATAGTTAGACAATATCATATGCCTTATAACATGTAATCAGATTTTGTAGAAGAGCTGTGGTTAAAGAAGGATGCATGATCAATTCAGTCTCTTAAAAGCATCTTAAGCCCTCCAACATTGCACACTGAATCACCTTTATTTCAAAGATAGTTGCTTTCAGCCTCTCAATATTTGAAAAGCCGTGACAGACGTCCAGATGGTAATATTTCTAAACAGGCAGATGAATGCAGAGTGGCATCGACTGTTTGAATCCATCACTCTTTTTCCCTGCAACACAGGCTCAGGAATATTCACGCAAAAGGCCAGCGAGGAGGAAATAGACGCACTGTCTAAAGAGACTATTGTTCTCTATCTAAACATCGAGAGGCCTATTGTCCCACTCTCTGGCTCTCAGCACCTCTGACATTTCTCTGGCGTGAAGCCTTCGTGATGCGTCAGGTTTTTTTTTTGCTCCCTCATTTTTTGGGGAAAGTTATGACAAAGGTTATCCTTTCATCTGAAGGGAAATTAATGAAACCATGAAAGGAGTCTGCGTGCTGCGATCAATTCATCTCTTGGGGGTGGTGACTGTTTGTATGTACTGAGTTTTTGAAGAGTTCGTTACACCCCAGCACTGTTTTTATTTAATATGAACATTTTGGTAAGCTGAATTAAGTCATGTTTTTAAAGGGGTCATATGATGCTATTTTAACGATCATTATTTTGTGTATTTGGTGTAACAGAATATGTTGACATGCTTTAATGTTCAAAAAACACATTATTTTTCAAATACTGTACATTATTGTAGTTCCTCTATGCCCCGACTCTCTCAAACGCGTCGTTTTGTACAAAGCCCCTCCTTC
>NW_015539907.1:110265-112661 GCF_001515605.1 Sinocyclocheilus anshuiensis
TTGCGTTGCACAAATTCAAACATCTGGGTTGTGCTGTTCTGTTGTAAATAAATCTTAACCAATGATTTCTCATTGCATCTACTTTCGGAAGGCCAAATAAAGTGCTTTTGCTTTCGCACAGAAACACACAGCGTCTCCCTGACATGGCTGCATCAACACTACTGTGGTTCCTGAAACCACGCCTTCTTTCTTTGCGTGCACATTTGGGCGGCATTACGCAAATATTTCCACATCGTGATGTAGAGATGTGGGGGCGTGTTTGAATGAGGCATTTTAGCCCGGTCTGGATCAGCCTTCTCTTTTAGATAATAAATCCTTTTGTGGGAGACTTTGAGCTTTGTAACTCTGCAGATCTTATACATGCACAAATAGCTACATTACACTAAAGAAAAGGAAAAATAGAAATCGCATCATATGACCCCTTTAATGTCCCAGCTGTCTTCAGTGTGGCAGCTCCCACCGAGGGATTCCCTGATTGGTCGGTCTGTAAACCAAACCCTTATGGCTCTTCACACTGAATGCTTTACATCAGAAAAGAGCGCTCGGCTCACATAGCCAGTGAAGTATGATAATTATATCAATGATAATGATAAAGACAAAGACCTCTCACAAAACAGGAAAGCCCTTCAAAGACAGGCTTCAAATGAACTGCTGTTACTGAGAATCCCACTGAATGTGGAAACGCACAGCTGTGGGGATCCGAGGCCAGATTCAGATCAGCTCTGACCTAACAGACAATAGAAAGCAATAAGGTCACGACCCCTGATGATCTGCCATTGCACACTGAGGGAGTTTCAGAAAGTCTCTTCCAAAGCAGACAGTGAATCCACTGCAAAAATCATCTTCTCAAGATA
Source organism: Sinocyclocheilus anshuiensis (assembly GCF_001515605.1). Lineage (NCBI taxonomy): Eukaryota > Metazoa > Chordata > Actinopteri > Cypriniformes > Cyprinidae > Sinocyclocheilus > Sinocyclocheilus anshuiensis. The sequence goes on from NW_015539907.1 coordinate 111,120, forward strand.
TATTTTGTATCATTTCTCATTTTTGTCTAGTCAGAATATATAAATTTTCCTTAAACAAGATCAATTTACTTGCACAAGATATGAATAGTTCTTTTTAAGAGTGTATTTTAAATTAATTTTCTTACCTCACTGGCAAATTCAAGATATAATCTTTGGAAAAAAGTCTTAAAAGGCTACGTTTATGTAGTTTTAAATACGTTTCAATATTTTTTTCTGAGACAACAAGACAAAAGTAGATTACAAAGAGCATAAGATGAAATGTAATCGGCCTACATTTTATATTATTGATGGATGGATTCTTTCTAAGAGGAAATTGTGTGATTTACTGTAGTAAATCAATACTTTTAAATATAGGTAACACTGCCACCCTGAGGCCTCAGAATAAAACAGGCCATTTATAAAACCTTACACACTTGTACATTCAACAAAGACAGTTTCACTACTGAATACTGAAAATGTGTCCTATTAGATTTAGCTACTGAAGCTCAAACAAATACAGAATTTATGGGGGTAAGATCACAGAGCCACAGCTGAGTGTAGTGTGTACTAATGTGATCTTTAGTCCAGTAAAGAAGGCATGACCTTCATTTAATTTTAAATCATAGTTGGTATGTAAATATGTGCCTTGGTTGATTAGCTTCAAAGAAATATGTTTTTGAGTGGTTACAAGTGGCTGAGGTTGTAAATGACTGTCGTTTTTATGTTGTCAGTACTAGATATTCAATATTAGAGTGATTTATAAAAGACAAAAAAGTGTATATCTTCATAAATATTTTATTTCCTCCATAGGCATATCTGAAGAGTTTATCACACCCATGTTTAACTTCTATAAAAGCATCGGGGAGCTGCAGATGATGCTAGAGGAACATGCTCTCCTCACCGCTATCACAATCCTCTCACCAGGTCAGCTGATATCAGTCACTTAATGTTTTAAATAATACGTTTCAGAATGCAATGTTAGTTCAGTTAGGGTTAGGGTTGTTAAAAACAGTGTTCTTGTGTTGCCAAAGTTTAGTGCTGATTTGGTGCTCAAAAACATTTCTTATTATTACAATGTTGAAAACAGTTGTGCTTCTTAATATTTTTGTAGATAAATAGGAAATTTAAAAGAACAGCATTCTTTTAAAATAGAAATCTTCTGTAACATTATAAAAATCGGTAACACTTTAGAATAATGGTCCGTTGTTAACAAGTAACTATGCAGGAAGTAATAGGTAGTACTACATTAACACTTAACTTAATACTATTAACTAATAGAGGAGCAAGATTAACTAAGCAGTAAGTAGTAGCAAATTTAGGACAAAGGTAGTTACTTATTAGATATTTGATAATTACTAAAAAAATATATCCTCATTGAGAACTACTTGCGAACTATGACCAGTTAATAAAGAATAACCAATTAATTACTAATCACAACAGTAACGTCTTAAAAGTGAACAATTGGGTTCTTTGTGGAAATTAATTTTTGAATATGATATCCCCCAAATAAGTCGGCTACAGGTTGAAATTGTGACTACTACTCTTACCAAAGGATGGATGTTC
>NW_015539907.1:112875-113584 GCF_001515605.1 Sinocyclocheilus anshuiensis
ATAAAATATGTTAAATAACTTATTAAATTACTTAGTAATTAGTGAGTGGTTAAGGTGTTTTTCACTTTAAAATAATGGTCCAGATCACTAGTAGTTCCTGCAGGCTGACAAGGTAACGCTTGAGTAATTAGTGAGAGGCTAATATATTTTTCACTTTAAAGCTAAAGTGCTACTAAGGAACTACTAGTGATCTGGACCATTATTTTCAAGTGAAAACACATTAACCCCTCAGTAATTACTTACAAGTAAATTAATAAGTTATTTAACATATTTTATATCTAACATACTGTACAGTCATACATACAAGCACTAGTGATATTTTACCAGTAGGTCTTTTGTAGTGGGATACATTGATACTGAACTGACACGAAGCAGAGATCATAATTGTGAACTAATTCAATCATGAGATTGTCAGCATCACTTCTTAATTATTAAAATTTGTAAGTGAATTTTCATTTTTATTATTATTCTATGTTTAAGTTTGAACAACCATCCTTTGGTAAGAGTAGTAGTCACAATTTTAAAATGTAGCCGACTTATTTGGGGGATATCAAATTCATAAATTAGTTACCACAAAGAACCCAATTGTTCACTTTTAAGACGTTACTGTTGTGATTAGTAATTAATTGGTTATTCTTTATTAATTGGTCATAGTTCGCAAGTAGTTCTCAATGAGGATATATTTTTTTAGTAATTATCAAATATCTAA
>NW_015539907.1:113722-129030 GCF_001515605.1 Sinocyclocheilus anshuiensis
TCATCACAACAGTAACGTCTTAAAAGTGAACAATTGGGTTCTTTGTGGAAACTAATTTATGAATATGATATCCCCAAAATAAGTCGGCTACAGGTTGAAATTGTGACTACTACTCTTACCAAAGGATGGATGTTCTGTTTATTTCAAACAAAAACATAAAATAATAATACAAATAATTCATTTAAAAATGTTAATAATTAGGAAGTGATTGAATTAGTTCACAATTATGAGCTCTAGTTTGTGTCAGTTCAGTATGTCTCCGACTCCAAAAGACCTATACATTTAGTGACAGTAAGCTGGGGAGGACTTTTCTTGAATATAAATAATGATGACAAAAACAGTTCACATCCTTAATGAAGGCATCGACTGCATTTAAAATCTATTAGTTATAAGGCTGGCATGTTCCAAGGAACCATCAATGTAAATGCATTAGCATCATATGATGGATATGTTTTAACCCATTTAAAACCCACGTTTGGTTCTTATGTAATCAGTTTGTACTGTTCCAATAAGTTAAATGGTTAATGATTAATAGGGTCACAATAGAAAAGCACATTTTTGTCATTGTTTTATGCTTCAGAAGGCCACAGTGAAATGAATTTGTTTCATATGACTGAAATTGTTCTATCTATCCGTAGACAGACCATACGTAAAGGACCAGCAGGCAGTGGAGCGTCTGCAGGAGCCCATGTTGGAGGTGCTGAGGAAGGTCTGTAAACTACAGCACCCCCACGAGCCCCAGCACTTTGCACGGCTTCTCGGTCGTCTGACTGAGCTTCGCACCCTCAACCACCATCACGCAGAAATGCTGGAGTCATGGCGCATGAGCGACCACAAGTTCACCCCCCTCCTCTGTGAGATCTGGGACGTTCAGTGACTTAAGTGACTCTTCCACGTTCAGTGGAAGAGAAAATGAGCAAAAAATGGGCGGTTGAAAGAGAAATGCTATAGACTTTTACTAAGCTGCCAAAGAGAGGAGTTTACACACTTTTCAGAGAAGTGGACTGTTAAAGTATGTAATGTAAATGTAATATATTGTCAAACTTCAAGTAAAACAGGAAATAAGAAGATTTTAAGACATTATCAGCTCTTCAAGAAAAGATTGATGTACACGTTGACATTCTAATGCCTTTGTAAATGTTTACCTGGCCTTTGCAACTTGGCACCTTGTTTGTTTAAAATCTGCTTTCCTTTATCAGAGGACTTTGTGACTTTTTACATTTTATGTGTGTTTGTATTTTGTGTAATTCATCTAAATATTTTAAGGTTCTCAAAATCTGTACAGCCTGACCTGTGGTCACTCTTTTCACTTTTCGAGAATTATGTAACCATTCTTCTTCTGTGCCCAAATATATGCGTTTATCTGAAAACTGGTGTTTACCATTGTGAAGTATTATATAAACAGTATATTTAGAATAACAGACCAAATATTAGCCCATATGTGCTAAGCACAAAACCATGGGCATTAAATTAATAGTTCATCCAAAACTGAAAATTTGCTGAAAATGTATTCACCTTAAGGTGATGTAGAGGAGTTTGTTTCATCATCTGAACAGATTTGAAGAAATGTAGCATTACATCACTTGTTCACCCCTGCAGTGATTGAGTTCAAACAGCTGATATTCAAGATTCAAGATTTTTATTTGTCACATACATGGTTTTATATAGAGAATTATTAATATAAACCTCACAATAATCCACAAGGAATCCACACGACTCCAGTCCATCAATCAACATCTTGTCAAGTAAAAAAAAAAGGCATATTTTTGAGAAACAAGTCCATAATTTGGATGTAGAACTTTAAACCATTGCTTCCAGCTAGTCAAGTTAAAATGCCTTGATGTACTTGTTTTTTACAAACACACAGCTTTTCACTTCACGAGATGGACTGGAGTCATGTGGATTACTTTAGATTATTGTGATGTTTTATCAGCTTTTTGGACTCTCATTCTGACGGCACATCAGTACATTTTAAGCAAATTTAAATTTTTTCATCATAAATTCATAAACAAATGAAAAAAAGTAAGGTGTAAGTGATCATGATATTATCCACTATGTGACCAAAAGTATGTGGATACCTCAATGCGCCGCATATGTGCTTGTTCACCAGTACTTTCAAAGCCTTGTTAAAAGGGGTTAGTCTTCATAACAATTTCATTCTTCTGGGTAGGCATTTTAGACAATGGAACATGAAGGTATCAGCTCACCAGGATATAGTGCATCCTAAATGGTTCTCTAGAATGTCATTGTATGCCATGGCATTAGGATTTGTCACTGGATATCACTGGAATTAAAGGGATAGTTCACCCAAAACTGAAAATTATGCCATCATTTACTCACCTCACGAACAGACCAAAGTTGTTAATCATTGATTTGAGCAAGTGATTAGAAGCTGATCAGTCCAAATCTGAACAAATATTAACCAGTTTTGTAACTCAATTAACTGATTCATTCGTTTGATTTATTCATTCACAAAGCTTTAAAAATAATCACTTTTTGTGTTCTACAGAAGAGAGTCATACAGGTTTTTCCTATATGTAAATTATTTTCATTGCTCCACTTGTCATTTACTGTATGTGCAAGTTTAAAAGTTATTTTAATGTTAAATTAGATTTAGCATGATTAAGCTGCATAACGTCTCGGTTACGTATTTAACCCTCGTTCCCTGAAGGAGGGAACAGAGACGTCACGTCGGTAATGACCGACAAATTGGGATCTCGCTTAGAGAGACCAATCCACTTCGAGTGTAAACTAAACGCTGATAATATGAACAACTGTTTAGGTGCATATGGAAGATTAGAGGTGCTTGTAACCCTCTTGGAAAATGGCAGAGAGTCTGCCGGGGAAACACGGACTCTGAGGCTATACCGTGGACTTTACACATATGGGATCCACTTAGGTCTCTACATATGGAACCCAGCCCTATACCGGTTCTCATGGATTCATCAAGTGAGGGCCTGGCGCCGGACGTTCTGCCACGTCTGGCAGCAGAGGGGATGGAGGAGCTCAACAGGGTCTACAGTACGGACACTCTGGAGCAGTTATAGCAAGCAGACACTAACCGGGGCCTCTGAGTGCTTCTACCCATTTGAGGTGAGAACACAGGAGGATACCGGCTCCACACGAAGGCTATAGAATCTAGCAAATGTGTTGGGGGTCGCCCAGCCCGCAGCTCTACAAATATCTGTCAGCGAGGTGCCACGAGTCAAAGCCCAGGAGGATGTAACACTTCTAGTAGAGTGAGCTCGCAACCTGAATGGGCAGGGCACACCCTGTGCCTGATTAGCCAGGGTGATGGCATCCACTATCCAGTGGGCCATCCTCTGCTTGGAGACAGCCTTCCCCCTCTGCCGGCCTCCATAACAGACAAAGAGCTGATCTGAGGTCCTGAAGCTTTGTGTCCGGTGCAGGTCCCCTACCCTCTTGATAGAGGACAGTGCAAGCAGGAGCAGCGTTTTCATTGATAGAAATTTCAGCTCAACTGACTGCAAAGGCTCAAATAGGCCCTGAGCACCAGAGACAGGTCCCAAGAGGGTATAGAGGGGGGCCGGGGAGGATTTAACCTTCTCGCCCCCCTAAGGAACCTGATGACCAGGTCATGCTTCCCTACCGACTTTCCTTCCACGGAGTCGGGATTGGCAGCAATTGCAGCCACATAGATTTTAAGGGTGGAGGAAGACAGCCTTCACTCCAACCCCTGCTGCAAAAAGGACAGCACGACTCTGATCGGGCATCATCGGGTGTCTTCTCAGTGAGAAGTGCACCATTCGACGAACAGGTTCCACTTCAAGCCGTAAGCATGTCTCGTAGATGGTGCTCTCGCCGAAGTGATGGTGTCAACTACCTCCTGGGGTAGGTCACCTAGAACCTCCGCGTCCCGTCCAGGGACCAGACATGAAGTTTCCAGAGGTCTGGACGCGGGCGCCAAAGGGTGCCTTATCTCTGAGTAAGTAGATCCTTCCTCAGAGGAATCTGCAAGGGAGGGGCTGTCACAAGGAGCATCAGTTCTGGGAACCAGGTCCGAGTGGGCCAGTAGGGCGCCACAAGCAGGACCTGCTCCTCGTCCTCCTTGATCTTGCACAGTGTCTGTGCGAGAAGGCTCACTGGAGGAAACACATACTTGCGCAGGCCCCGTGGCCAGCTGTGTGCCAGTGCGTCCATGCCGAGTGTGCCCTCGGTCAGGGAAAAAAACAACTGGCAGTGAGTGGTCTCTGGAGAAGCAAACAGATCTACCTGAGCGGCTCCGAAATGTCTCCAAATCAGCTGGACCATCTGGGGATGGAGTCTCCATTCTCCCGGGAGCGCAGCTTGTGACAACACGTCGGCTGCCCGGGTGTAGACCAGTAATGTGAATGGCACGAAGCGACCACAGATGCTTTTGACTCCAGAGGAGGAGGTGGCGGACGAGTTGCGACATGCGACGGGAGCGTAGACCACCTTGTCGGTTGATGTACGCAACGGTCACAGTGTTGTCTGTGCGGACCAGTATGTGCTTGCCTCATAAGCGCCCTTTGAGACGGTTCAAGGCAAGGCGCACTGCTAACAACTCTAGGCAATTGATGTGCCAATGCAGCTGCGGGCCCGTCCAAACCCCTGAGACTGCATGCCCGTTGTACGTGGCACCCCACCCGGTGGTGGAGGCATCCGTGTAGACCACAGCATGCCTGGAGATCTGCTCTAGGGGCACCCCTGCCCGGAGGAACGCAAGATCTGACCACGGGGTGAAGGTTGCTAACAACTCTAGGCAGTTGATGTGCCAGTGCAGTTGGGGACCTGTCCAAACCCCCGACACTGCATGCCCGTCATGCGTGGCCCCCCAGCCGGTTGTAGAGGCATCCGTGTAAACCACAGCATGCCTGGAGACCTGTTCCAGGGGCATTTCTGCCTGGAGAAATGCAAGGTCTGACCACGGGGTGAATGTTTGGCGGCAGGCCGGTGTGACTAGGACCCGATGAGTGCCGCGTTGCCACGCCCACCTTGTGACTCGGCCATGAAGCCAGTGTTGAAGCAGTCACATATGAAGCAGCCCCAGCAGCGTGACTGCTGCTGCAGCTGCCATATGCCCCAGGAACCTCTGAAACTGTTTCAGTGGGACTGCCGTCCTGCTCTTAAACATATCCAGGCAGTTCAACACTGACTGAGCACGTTCCTACGTGAGGTGTGCTGTTTGTTCGACCGAATCCAACTCCATACCGAGAAAACAGATCCTTTGCGTCGGGGAGAGTTTGCTCTTTTCCCAGTTGACCCGAAGGCCCAACTGGCTGAGGTGCGTGAGTACCAAGTCCCTGTGTTCGCACAACTGATCCTGAGACTGAGCTAGTATGAGCCAGTCATCGAGGTAGTTGAGAATGCGAATGCCCCGCTCTCTCAGGGGAACAAGACCTGCCTCTGCGACTTTCGTGAAGTCACGAGGCAACAGGGACAGCTCAAAGGGCAGGACCTTGTACTGATGTGCTCGTCTCCCGAATGGCCTGTGGCGTGGAAGTATCGGAACATGAAAGCACGCGTCCTTCAGGTTGATCGTCATCTGCCGGATCATCATCTCCAGAAAGGTCTGGCTCACCCTCCGATGCAGCGATCAACATCCGATCGTCGGGGGGAGCGCCGAAGGATACAAGTGGTACCCCACGGGAGGGTCCAGCCTGTTCCCTGGGCAGCTCCACTGGCTGCGAAGTGCCAGTGGGAGATGGCCGCCTGCAACACAAACAGGGGATAGTGCAGCCTGATGTGTCCAACCCACTCGACACGGGAAGAATCACCGCCGCTGAAGCACTGTACTGCCAACACCAGAGCTTCCCAAGAGCGCGCTGAACTTGTTGAGTCTTCACTCTGTAGCAGAGAAGTCATGAGCAGAACGATATAATCGCTAGTCTCTGAAGCGAAAAGCTGAGTATGCGTTGCACCTGCTGCCTAATTATACTTGCGCTGCGATCAGCGGCAGCTGGATGCAATCATTGCATGCCAATGTGCATTGGCTCGTTTAGTTTACACTCAAAGTGGATTGGTCTCTCTAAGCTAGATCCCAATTGGTCGGTCATTACCAACGTGACGTCGAGAGTGACCGACTGAAAGGGAACATTATTCTGTTACATTATCCAGATTTATTGCTTGTATATTGTAATTTGTATACTGTAATTGTTTTTTATGTTTATTTGTATTCATATGAGACATTGACCTACAGTATGATGTAAATTGATCACATACTGTATATGAGAGGCTATTTTAGACAGGCCTCAAAAATTATGAACAAAAAGACTCACAAACTCGAGTTACCTGTTTGAATCACACTGATAAATTCTTCAGCAAAACATTGCACTTTACTTTTTAAAGCTTAAAAAGTTTTTGCTGGGTCTTGTGTGTTATGTTTTGGAACCATGTCCTAACATGCAGTTATGCAAAGTGACAGAATCATAGTCGTCCTGATCTAAAAGTCCAGAAAATAATTATTTTCTTGTTCTTCAAAATATCAATTTCCTTGTTGTCTAGTGAATGTTTTACTTACAGCATATTAATGGAAACCCAAAATCATGAAGGGGTTTCTCCTTAAAAAATTATTTCCTTCTTCCTTGTATGTCTTACATATTTACAGTTACGTTTATATTCTTTGCATGCACTCAGTTGGGTTTAGGTCTGGACTTAGTGTAGGTCAGCTTTTTTTCTCACCAGACACCATTTTATTTATGCATGTGCAAGTCACGCAACAACACAAAAGGGCCAAAACTACTTTTTTAAGGCGAAAGAACAGAATTCCCTAGAATGTCACTGTATAGCGTATAGCATTAGGATTTTTCTTCTCTGGAATTATGCCCATTATTAGTGTAATCCGTTAATTAGAAGGGATTGCCCACATTTGTTTGACCACATAGTGTATCTGGTGAGTCACTTATATTTAAGGAAACCCTTTTCATTATCAAAGGAAATGAGACATTAAACTGAACTTGGACAGGTAGATGATTGCTGTGTAAAGATAAAGAGGAACTAAATGAAAATAAAAATCTGATTAGCATCACTTCACATAGAAACGATTTTGAATAATAGCGTAGTGCTCCCTCCCATCTGGTTATAAGGCTCTCGTCCATTTTACAGATGATTAATCAAATGATTTTGCTGCTCTGCAAGCATCACTATGGAACAGCAACAGAGACATGAATTCAGGTACTTAAATACTTTTTATAATACCCTAATTTCAAGATTAATTGTTTAATTTCCTTAGTTGTATTTTTTAAAGTACTTATTTCTGTTAACATTTAATAAGAATATACATACAATTGATATTTGTATGTTATCTTCACACATCTTACTTAATTGTACATTTTTAATATATTTTCCCCAAATTTAAAGTAAGTATTTACTTTCTGCTAACATTTATTCATCATATATATGTGTATTTGTGTGTGCATATAATATTTTTTACTACAATAATATGCTAATGCCTTATTTTCTTCCAAAACAGGCCATCTTGGGATTTGTGCAGAGAAGTGCCATACATTCAAGATGAGCAGATGCCAAAGAAACGAGTGCAGTGTTTGAAATGGTTCTCGTGTGCCATTGTTGGCATGCTTGTCTTCGTCCTTGCACTTCTCAGTAAAGTGAGTTGCTTTACTAATCATTGGCTAATCATTTTATGGATGATGGGATAACATTTAACTTATCTATTTAATATTATACAAAATGTTAGACTGAAGATCTTTTTTGTCTTTACAGACATCATTTCTGCTATTGATAACATTTGGGAACAATCAAACTGAGATTATATGTTCAGAACAAAAACCGACCGCCCTACTTGGGATTGGCTTCGTTCTGGTTGGGCCAAGTGTTCTCCTTCTGCTAAAGAGCACATGGAAGTTCATTTTCAAGAGTGCAACCATGCCCTCGAAAAAAACTCTTTTTTGGGTAAGCAAACTAATTTTTAATGTTTTTTTTTAAGTTGTAAATAAAGATAATTAGAGTATGTTTTTCTGCTTTTTAAATCAGTGTGTTACTTGCCATTTCTTTAAAAATGTTTGTAATATGTACTAGCAATTTCTAAGTGAAAATTGTTTTTACACCCAGTTTTTTCTGGGTGTAACCATAACCATTCTGACTTTGATTTGAACTTTCTTCTAGGTTCTGTGTGTTGAGTTCCTGGTAGCACTGGGAGCAGCAGTTCTAACAATAGTATCCATGCCACATTTTGACATTGTCACCAATGTGATGATCCTAAACAGCGTGAGCATCCTGTCCGCAGTGTTCCAGGTGGTCGCTGAGTGCCTTGCCAAAGAGAGAAAGCGGCTTATAATGCTCCCCGTATGCTCCATTTTGTTAATCGTCACAGGTTACATGCTCTTTGCGATCAGTTATTTGGTATTCGAAAGTTCCTTAGAGATAAATATATCAATTGGCCTTGCCATTGTTGGGACCATCTGTGTTTCTGTGAACTGGTGGGAGAACTACAGCACGCTCTTTGCTGTATCATTTCTAGAGGACATTTCCAGAGACATCGCTCAGTCCCGTAACGTGGTCTGCATCATCTCCAGTTTGATGAGAATCCTGGTTACGTCAGCTGTGGTTGGAGCTTATGTTCCTCTGTCAGGTCGAGAATGGAAATCGGTCAAACTCGTCTTCGAAACAGTTGTTGTTTCATTGGTGGTGATCCAGATGACATCCTCTGCCTTGTGCCGCTGGTTTGTGGTTGTGGCTTGTAAGATGCACGCCCTGCGCCGCAGCTTCGTCCTGCCCATGTACCTGGCCTCGATCACAGTTTTGGCCGTGTTTTTGTTTCCAACTGCAGTCAGGCTCCCAAAGTCTAATCAAACTTCTACCTTTTTTGAGACCTTTCAGCCAAAATCCAGTGGCGAATGGTTACATTTGATGTTGACTGATGCTATAAGAACTCTGAACACCAGAGACATTATGGTACACAAGAAGACAGGAGGACTGGCCTGTTTGGGCTGCTCTGCTCTGAGCTGGTGGCTGGGACTCATGCTCAGTACAGTTTACATCTGGTACCTGAAGATCCATCGAATAGAAAGAACCCAAGATCTGTTTGTGCGACGCATGTATGAAGGAGCATTTCTGGAACAGTCCATGTTGTTAAACACCCGTTTTGAAATCAGAAAAAGAATCAAGGAGAAGAAGTGGTAAGTGTTTTAACTTTCTAAGTATGGTTGCATATATCAGTAATATATCAGCCAATATTAAAGCTTTTTTATTTATCCGTAACAAAATTGAATATTTAATGTTGAATGTTAATTTTTTACATTTATATTTTTATTTTATTTATTTTATTATTTACATACTGTATATAAAATATAAAAAACCTAAACGTAAAATTACCATTTATTACCATCTTTCTTTGTCATCATCTAAATCTCACTTAAAGTCTATCTTTAAACACTCCTTTAAACACTAATAATAATACATATTGTTTACATATGTTGGTTATTAGCTCTAACATAATTATGTTGTTATTGGTTTGAGTCAGTTTTTTTATTATCAATGCATCCCTTTAAATCAACCACTCTAAGTTAAAGCATGATACACATTAAATGTGTTCCCATTAAAAATGACAAATGAGATCTGTTTAAGGTTATAGTTCTTTCTCTAAGGCGTTAGTAAGATTAGGAGGGCAAAATGAGATGTTTCATCTGAGAAAGAGACCCCTGTTCTTTCACATGTATCTCCTCCAGAGTTTAAAAAGCGTTTCAACATCTCAAACTGTGCTCATGTTTACCAAAATACCTGCAATAAAATAAGTCTGCAATAAAACCCTGTTTCAAAAAGGTTTTGATATGAACTCAAACATATCTCATCTGATTCTTCCAAAACCAAAACCTGAGGGATATCAACTTTTTCTTTGGATTTCTTAACATGAAATGACTTCATAAATATTTAATGTACTCTTCAGTGCAAAAGAAACCATCAGAGTGTTTCTGTGTGCAACGATGTGGCACGAGACCTACGATGAAATGATGAAGATAATCATCTCTATGTTCAGGTAAACACAGACTATACACTTACTCAACTTGTAAATAATTAAATTGGATTTTAATTGCAATATTATTTCTTTTACTACCAGGCTTGATAAATACAGGCCCAAGACCAAGGAACAGCGCGATGTTGCGTTTGAATTCCATATTTATTTTGATGATGCTTTCAAGGATGTTGATAATGGAAGGCATGCAAATGAATATGCTGAAATTCTTGTGGATGTAATTAAAGAAGTTTACACGTAAGAATCCTCTTTAGATATATCTGTTTATGTGTTCTGAGAACTTATGTGCAAGACTAATCTACTAACACTTCACATACATTAGCATTTTCAGTGAAGAGGATCCATGTATTTTCAAGCAGAAGGCTGCACTACCACGCCAGAAGATCATAAACACCCCTTATGGGGGTCGACTGGAATACACTCTCCCTAAAGACAATTTGATGATGGTTCACCTCAAAGACAAGACACTTATCCGTCACAAAAAAAGATGGTCGCAGGTAAGATTAATTAAAGATCCAGTTAAAACACAGATACAGAATTTTTTATACCCAGAACTTCACTAATCATCTGTGTTCACAGATAATGTACTTGTATTACATTCTTGGCTGGAGACTTAACAGACAGTACTTCAAAAATCTTAAGGCAGTTGAAGAACTGGATTCCCTTAAGGAGAAATTGAAGGTTAGTAGCTTATTATTAGACTTTCTACAGATTAATACAATATCAGCCAGAATATTTGACTACAGTATGTTTTTTTTTTCAATGCTCCTTAGAAAGACAGGGAGAACACATACATCTTGGCCCTGGATGGGGACACTGATTTCCAGCCGTCAGCAGTCATGCTGTTAATCGACAGACTGAAACTCTACCCAGAGGTTGGAGCTGCCTGTGGCAGGATTCATCCCACGGGCACAGGTTGGATATATTAAAGCTACACATTGTGACTTTTGGTCCTCTAGCCGTTAAAAATAAAACTGCATTCATCTTGCAGAATAACATTGTTTTGGTTGTACGTTGGCTCTGCTCGAATAAATGTGGTCGTTTGCGGCACCAAAGTACACATGGAAATCTAAAAAGATGTCATGGTGCCATTGTGTTTTGATTTATTGGAAACATTGATGTTTTTAAATCAAAACACAATGATTGTTGATGGACCAATTGATGGACCCTTGTCATGTGCTCTATGCAGAATGCGAACCACTTAGATCGGTGTTACTGCTTTCCGAGGTTCAGATACAACCGCTATAAGATTTTATTCCTTTCGCTACAAGATTGTTAAACTCTAATGTGAAAGACATAAGCATTGTTATTAATGCAGGTATCTTGTTACGTGGTCTATCTGTATTGCCCAAAACCAATTTCCCTTAAGAAATCGCTAAATGACGTAACAAAAGTTTACATTACAAGTCGTGAACACTGGACATAAAGATTGCTAGTCTGATAAGGTCAAACATTACATTGAACTTACGCTGATGCTAGAGAGCTGAATGACTATTTATCATTTCAATTAATTATCTTACCTGTTAAGCAAGAAAAAAACATTTCTGGGTTGCTTTTGAATCCTTACAAATTTCGGAGTTCTCGCCCCACAGGAAAAGTCAAGCCAATGTTGATTCTGGTTTTATTATGGACTCTGACGCTTTCCCTTTTTGCATGTAGATGCTGCTTTGTTCGCACATTTGTTTTGTTTTTGTATTCCCCGGAGGATGCTGTTGTGCATGGTCCACAGTCGGTACTATTTCAATAAAAATATATGGTTAAAGTAGTAAAAATACAGATATGACATTACACGCATGGGCGAATGACATCCAACAGCTCTAGAATATATATCATTATTATATCAAAGTGTTCCTGATTAAAGTAAAGAAATGGTTTGAAAGATGGATTCTTTTTCACTTTCTCAATAACAACATTTTATTTTTTAATAATTCACAAGAAGAAGAATTTAAACAAAAAAAAGTTAATTAAAAGAACTAGAATGGAGTTGCGATAAAAAAACCATTACAATTTTAAGTAAACAATAAGGTAAGAGAGACCGCGCTCTACTGTGAATAATGCTGCATTCACATGTCATAATTATTGTAATTTCAAGATGAAAACACGTGACATTCTACTAGGAACTGTTCACACCCTTGGACTTGGACTCAGAACTATGGCACTATCAATGCATAAACATAGCACTTAATGAATCTGAGGCATAGGCGGAGTTTCACTTTTATGCGTGGGGGGTTGGTACCAACTGGCAGATGAGTCACGAGCACTTTTTTATATGTTCTACATTTCATATATTTATATAACATATATTCTACATTAAAAATACATTTAGAATTAACAATGATGGCTGTACAAAGAGTAAAAAAAAAACATACCAAATGCAGAAAAGCCACCTCTTTTTCCGAGTTGCGTAGATGACTTCTGAATCTCTTCTGAAAAAAATTCTGTCAAATCGTTCTCTGTGTGCAGTAGAGAAAGATCAGAGAATCTGTCCTGTGCCATTGAAGATCAGAGCCAGTTTCTTATTCTCCTTTTAGTGAATAGAATAAGTACATTTTGGGCTAAATTAATTTTAGTTGTATTTAAACCCCATATGTTCATGATTCTCAATATTCCCAGTTGTCGCAATATATTTTCTTAGTTTAGTTTCTTATTCTCCTCATAAAGGTCAAAATAAAATGCTATCAGTTAGCATTTTCCAAGATGTCCTACTGCACCTTTAAGTCACGGCTGAAGGACGTTGTTTGGCACAATGCTAAGCGAGTGCCTGTGTTGTGCCGTGAATTTTTCTCAATACAGCATGCCTCGAGTAGGCCTACCTTATTGCTTTTAAGAAACGGTTACCACACAATACAAATATTAAAACAAAACAAAACAAAACAAAAAAAATAATAATAACAATGTATTGATGTTACTTTTTGAAGTAAATTCATTAAATTCTGTCCTTCCACTAAAAAATTGTTCCTGGCAGTGACAATAAATGGCAAGAGAATGTTCCTAGGTGTAACATTCCAAATCTCATGGAGCTCAAATAAGAATAGGAGCTGTTCTTATCCGCTGTGTCATACATCATATATTGTCTCACACATATACATCTGCTTATCTCTCAGCATGAGAAAACGTCTGTTTTCTAGTGATGTTGCGTTCAACACCGAAGCTTGTATCAAAAAAAAAATAAAAACACATTTCACATTGAAGCACTAGTATGCTTGTTTGAGATGCGCCGCGCCGCGCCTCGCCTCGCCTCTGCCTGAAATGTAGGCGAGAGTAGGCGGCTGCAGTGAGGGGAGGAGTGAAATAAGCGCAGTCAAGACGGACAGTTCTGACCTCTCGAAGTGGAGCAGATACCTATGAGATCAAAGACAGATATTGTGTTATTCTCACTCATGTGCTGTGCTGCTGATTAACATGATATAATTTTTAGTTCTGTTGCCTTTATATAAAAATAAATATGATGAACAAGACACTCAAAGTGCTTTAATTCCATACGAAAGGTGTATTTATCATCCATTTTTACTTTAATACAAACATGTATTTTAGATTTTTATAGAAATATGACAACAATCACATATCTCACACCGAGATCGCACTGTCATAGTGTTTGGGAACATTCATGCATAGTTTAAATACATAATCACATGAAATCAGATTAAAAAAAAAAATATTTTAGAAGAGAACCGCAGCATCACAGGTGTCTGAACCAATGAGCATTAAGCTCAAGTCGGAGGTAAGTCGGACACATTACACGTTGTCGGTGATCCCAAGGGTCATTTTCTCTTGTTAGTGGTTTCACTTGGTCAGACCATCTCAGTTTTATTAAATGTGTATGGGTACAATTCTACTATAGAAAATACCACTTTAATGGACATGATCAGTGAAAATATTCAGTACTGGTTAAATAAATACCCCAATGCTGTTCTTATTTTAGGTGGGGATTTCAATATGGTTTTAAATAGTGATTTAGATAGGTTTCCCCCTAGAGCTGCTTCTATAAGTCCAATTCTGAATAATTTCATGTTGCGTTTTTGTGTTGTTGATATATGGAGAGAAATATATCCACAGCAGAGACTCTATACGTGGAGTAGCAAGGACCGTTCTAAGCAGTCCCGAATAGATTACTGGCTTATTTCCCAAAGCCTAGCAAATAGTTGTAAATCAGTCAGCATTCATGCTACACCTCTTACAGATCACAGTGCTGTCTCTCTTAGGATTTGTCTTTCTGCATCCCTTGATTTCAGCTCATCTCCTTATTGGAAATTGAACAATTCTCTTCTCCTTTTTGAAGATGTTAAGAAGAACATTACATTATTGATTGGGCAGTACTGGAGAAGAGCTTTAGTGTTAGATTCATATTGTTGCCAGTGGGAGCTGTTGAAGTTTGAAATTAGTAAATATTTTAGAAAATTTGGTAGTAATTTATCTAAACTTAAGAAAGCAGAAGAAATTAAGGTGGTGTCTAAAATTGCAATACTTTCTTCTAAACCCCCAGAGTTGTTTTCTGAATCTAAAAATATGACAACAATCACATATCTCACACCGAGATCGCACTGTCATAGTGTTTGGGAACATTCATGCATAGTTTAAATACATAATCACATGAAATCAGATTAAAAAAAAAATATTTTAGACGAGAACGCAACATCACGGTTGTCTGAACCAATGAGCATTAATCTGTGTCGTCAGCCAGTCGTTTCCCATCATGCTTTTGATCAGCGCAGTCGGTGGAGAGCAACTGCGCTTGACGACTACACAATCGTATGGCAAGCCGTTTTAGCATTAAATACTCCTTGCTGTAATAGTCAATTTAGTTTTGACTAGTCAAAATTCCAATTCCAGATATCTATTCTGTAATTTTGACTCGTCGTAATTGGAATTAGATATCTACAATGTGATTATGACTAGTCATTATATTCATTGAAGACATCTACAATGCTATTACGACTAGTCATATTGTACCATTGACTTCCATTGGAAAATATTTTCGGATATCTACAAAAGAGTTTTGACTAGTAGAAATTGTAATTAAAGATATCTATAATTGATTTTGTACTAGGCATAATTCTAATTAGAGATATCTCAAATTACAATTCTACTAGTGATAATTAAATTAGTCTGGAATTGGAATTTTGACTAGTCAAAACTAAACTATGACTAGTACAGCAAGGAGTATTTAATGCTATAACGGCTTGCCATACAAAACTAAATTATGATTAGTACAGCAAGGAGTATTTAATGCTAACACGGCTTGCCATAAGGAGCAGGTACGATTCAGATATCTTAAAATATAATTGTGACTAGTCGAAACTGAATTAGAGATATCTCTAATTACCTTTGCGTATGT
>NW_015539907.1:130391-134222 GCF_001515605.1 Sinocyclocheilus anshuiensis
TCCACTTCGAGAGGTCAGAACTGTCCGTCTTGACTGCGCTTATTTCACTCCTCCCCTCACTGCAGCTGCCTACTCTCGCCTACATTTCAGGCGAGGCGAGGCGAGGCGCATCTCAAACAAGCCTATTCCGACACAGCCGCCGTCGCGAGAGTTTTTAGGCACACGTCAGCATGACATCAGAGCAAGTCAGACATAACTCGGACACTTTTCTAACCGGCATGCACCTCACGTGATCACCGGGTGATCGGTTCTCTTTCAAGCATACGTTTCGGTGTCTCACTATGGGATACGCCCCTTCTGCGTATTCCTAGAAGCCCTATTACATTCCCACAGCCCTCCCCACCCCTCAGTATAAAGGGCACGACACAACGTCACTATGACATTCAAAAACCTCTTCTCGCTTCACACCAGAAGCCTACAAATTAGTTATACTTTTAACGAACTCCTGGACGAAAGACTGGCTTCCACGCCGTTTTTCGCCTGACTCCTTAAATTGGCATTCCAGCCGATTGCAAGGACTGTTTGATATTACGATGGCTGCAGCAATGCAGACTGTCCCGGCTAGTGAGGGAGATGCTGTGCGACTTTGTTCATGCGGGAACAAAATTTCATGCAAGTACACACACCAGGTCTGCTCTGCATGTCTTGGGCTGAAACATTGAATTGGCGATCGAGAACCCCAGTTCCTGTGAACACTGTGCACGCTTCACTATGAAGAGCCTTCGTCGCAGGCTAGCACGCCAAGCTAGCCTGTCAGGCCACGATCCCCTCATGTCACCTAGCCCCGTTCCAGCTGCCACTCCGCAGGTACCCATCCCTGTAGAGCTGCCCACCACGGCAGCTTTATCCTGGGGTGAACAGCTTGACGTCTGCATCCCTCTGCCCAGTGTGCTCAGCACGGATGAGGAAGAGGACGCGCTTGATTTCGAGGAAGAGGGACAATCGGACTTTCTTCTCTCTGAAGAAGAGGAAGATTTCGAGGACTGCCCATTCCTCCCCCCTGCGCTCCCGGCACAACCCCTCGCCGCGGCGGGATCCACGGAAGATGCGGACGGGGCACCATCCCCTCTTCTCAGTGTTGATCTGCAGGATGTGTGCAAACGCGCTGCAGAGAAACTAAACATTCCGTGGCCGACCGTGGTAGCAGAGACTGTAAAGTCTCGCTACGAGGGCAAGAGGCTGCCGAGAGCGAAACGGGCAGCACGGCAGCTCCTTCCTATGTTTCCAGAGCTCCTGGAGGAGGTTGCGGTGACCTGGAAGGACAAACCGTTCACCAGCAAGATGCCCGTGCAGGGAGGATCCGCTCTCGATGTGGAGGAAATGGAGAAGGTAGGACTTCTCCGAATGGCCCCCATGGAGCCATTAGTTGCCGCACACTTGCACCCAAAGCACACGGCGGCTGCAAATCCGACGTTGCCATCCAAAGCAGACCGTTTCCAGTCAAGCATGACGGAACACGCTTATAAAGCAGTTGCTCTCTCTTTCTGCGTCTTCAGAGATGCGCGGTTAAAGCCGCGGGCAAGGCCATGGCCACAATGGTCATTCAAGACAGAGGACGTTGGCTTAATTTGGCGAATCTCTCTGACAGGGAAAAAGAAGCCATCCTGGACGCGACCGGTGGTCGCAGAGGGCATTTTTGGCTTGGCTCTGACACTGATGCAAAAGAGATGCGAGGAAAAGAAGAGGGATGATGAGGCTTTGCAGCTCTGTATGCCTAGAAAGGCACAGACTGCACACCCTCCGCCACCACGGCAGACCTTCGCACAAGTTACGGCCCGCCCACCCCCCAGCTATCGCATTCCTAGACGGCAGAGACCGAATGTGAATGCAGCGGGTCACAGCGGAGTCCCAGAACAGAGAACTTCCTGGCCAAGGAAGAACTATCCGCCTGCAACAGCTCAGGCGGTGCAGCCAGCTCCTCAACCTCATCCTCACTCCCATCCTCAGGGAGCGAGGAGGAAGAAGAAGGCAGTTTGATGGGGTCTTCCCCGGGGAAAGGAGCCCACAGCCCCCCTTGTTCCCTTAGAGGTGATGAGACACTTTAACTCTGTCCAAGCGCTAAGTGCCCACGCATGCGCAGTACAGACCACAAACTCGTTCACGACTCAGCCACACGATGGCGCCAGAACGCTGCGAATAATCAGTTGGCGAGAATGCACACAGTCCCGCTGGGTATTAAGGACAATACAATTCGGGTACAGACTGCAGTTTGCCGCTTCCCCCCCGCATTTCAAAGGGATAATTCATTCTCAGGTGCGGGGAGAATTAAAGCATGTTCTTCAGGAAGAAATTTCCTCTCTGTTGAACAAAAGGGCGATAAGAGTGGTCCCGCCCGAGCAGAGCCACAGCGGACCAGAACGAGCCACAGCGGGTTTTACTCGAGATACTTCCTCGTCCCAAAGAAAGGGACTTGAGCTCTTCGTCCCATATTAGATCTGCGTGCACTGAACAAATACTTAAAGAAGTACAAGTTCAGAATGCTCACTCATTCTACACTCCTAAAATTAATGCGACAGGGCGATTGGTTTACATCAATCGACCTGAAAGACGCATATTTTCACATAAAGATATATCCACCCCACAGCTTTCCTTGGCGTGGCATACGAATATCTGGTTCTACCATCCGGCTTGTCTCTCAGCCCCTGAGTGTTTGTAAAATGTACAGAAGCGGCCCTGACTCCACTCAGGGAGAAAGGCATTCGTCTCGCTACTTACATAGACGACTGGCTGGTGACAGCTCGGTCAGAGCAAGAAGCGAGAGAACACACAGTTATGCTTCTGGAACATATACAGAAACTGGGTTTAAAATTAAACATCGAAAAGAGTGTTTTAATTCCCACACAGTCTATAACATATCTGGGGCTGTCACTGAACTCGGTGACATTCAGAGCGCGACTGTCGGAAGACAGGGTGAGAACTCACTCGTTGCATGACTGATTTTCAGAGAGGAAACTGTGTCTCCTTTCGCACATGCCTCAGACTATTAGGACTGATGGCCTCAGCCCTGATAGTTATTCCCTTAGGCAGACTGTTCATGAGAGAGTTTCAACGCTGGGTAGCGTCTCAGGGGCTGGACCCATTACGTCACTCTCGGAGGAGAGTGAGAGTGACGTCAGAGGCAGTCTTGGCACTGTGCCAGTGGAGACACCCGACCTTTCTGGTTCAAGGGGTACCCATGGGCGTGGTTCGAGCCAGACGAGTCATAACAACAGATGCGTCGTTGTCCGGTTGGGGGGGAATTCACGAGGGCAGGATAGTGAATGGAAGATGGGGTCAACAACTGACCAATCTTCACATAAACTATTTGGAAATGCTAGCCGTTTTTCTGACGCTGAAGCATTTTCTTCCTTTTCTGAAAGGGCATCATGTTCTCGTGAGAACGGACAACACTACAGTTGTGGCTTACATAAACCGACAGGGAGGTCTCAGATCACTTTCTTTGCACACGTTAGCACGCAAACTGATTTTATGGAGCAATGCCAATCTTTTATCCCTGAGAGCGACGCACATACAGGGTGTCATGAACCAGGGTGCGGATCTGCTGTCCAGGAGCAATCCCCTCTACGGGGAGTGGAAATTGGACAGGGAAGTGGTCGAACAGATTTGGAGCATATATGGCAGAGTGACAGTGGATCTGTTCGCGTCCCACGACAATGCTCAGTGTCCTCTGTTGTTCTCTCTGAAAGATCAGAGCGCGCCTCTGGGGATAGATGCGCTGGCGCACGAATGGCCTCGCACTCTCCTTTACGCGTTCCCACCGATAGCGTTAATATCCCCAACACTTTACAGAGTGAGGGAGGAGGGACTGAAATTGATATTAATAGCTCCGAG
>NW_015539907.1:134234-142672 GCF_001515605.1 Sinocyclocheilus anshuiensis
GGCTCTCCCGCTGCGCAGAGATCTTTTGTCACAAGCAGAGGGAGATTTTTCATCCTCATCCAGAGTGCCTGGCACTATGGGCCTGGCCTGTGAGTGGTTCAATTTAAATACAACCGGTCTTGTCTGACAGCGTTATTAGAACCATACAAAATGCTAGAGCTTCATCGACTAGGTCTCTTTATGAATGCAAATGGGGCGTGTTTGAGCGCTGGTGCATAACTAAACACGAGATTCCCTTTAAGTGTTCAGTGGCAGTTGTTCTATCATTTCTTCAGGATTTGATAGACCAAGGGAAAGCATTTTCAACAATAAAAGTGTTTCTGGCTGCTATATCTGCTTGTCACATTGGTTTTGATAACAAAACTGTGGGACTTACGTGCACACTCAACAAGGGGAATGTCAACTTCGTGGGCTCTTTTTAAAGGAGTCACGTTACAGGATATTTGCGAAGTGGCAAGTTGGTCCTCACCGCATACATTTGCAAGGTTTTATAAACTGGATGTTACAGCTCAAACTTTAGCACATGCAGTATTGAGCGTAGGAATGTGTGTTCTTTTTAGCAGCATCATATGACCCCTTTAATGCTTTCAGAGAACCGGGGTTACGCAAGTAACCTATTGTTCTGCGCAGATTTTGCTAATCTCAAACAAGCCTAATCTCTGACAAGCCTACTGTATCGTAGCTTGATTCGTTTTGAGAAAAGCACGTGATCTATGACGTCCGAAACTTCATTCGCGAATTTATGTTTTGTTTATTTTACTTATTTTTAGTGCCAGTACACTGACACAAATGAATGACTTTTGGCGCTTTTCCACTGCGTGGAACGACTCGGCTCGGTACGGCTCAGTACGGCACGGCACGGTTCGGCTCAGCACGGTTTGCGTTTCCACTGCAGTTCAGTACCGCTTTAGAGTGGGCGGGATTATTCACATGTCATTATAGATGCGCCGCCTCTACTACCACGACTCCTAAAAAAAACTTTTTCATTCCACGTCGCCCCATCAAGCTCTCGCTAGATCTGCTCCTCTGCTATCAACAGAGGACCGTCTGTACTTCCGCAACATACAAAAAAACGTTTTGGTTGTTAAAAAAAGATGCGCTCGTTGCGTTCGATCCTTCGCTGGCTGTGCTGATTTAAATCTAGCGGTTCTTTTGTGTTTGTGTTACGTTTTGGTAACGGTACGGTTCACTTGGAACCCCAACCGAGGTGGTACTAAAAAAAGTACCAGGTACCATATACTGTACCCAGTGGAAAACCCCCAAAAAGTGAACCGTACTGAGCCGTACCGTGCCGTACCATGCAGTGGAAAAGCGCAGTTTGACACTGACTAGGGCCGGCCCAAGCCTTTATGGGCCCTAAGCAGAATTTTACATGGGGGCCCCTTATTTTTATTACAAAAATATATACACAGGAAAGTTATTTTTACACAGAAGACAAAAACTTTAATCAAAAACTAGCTAAGTAAAATATTTTAATAACACCCCCGAAATGCGATCAATTTTAATTTGATCAAGCATCGGTCATTCCTCTAAAATAGCACGGTGGGATTGTACTGACTCCCCAAATCGTCTTAGCAGACGCAGAACGAGTGAAGTATCGATAGGGAACGTACTCGGTTATTAATGTAACCTCGGTTCCCTGAGATATGGGAACGAGTACTGCGTTGCTGGCCGTGCTATGTAGCTGTACGTCTCTGTCATCGCTTCAGTCGAAGTAACCTGAGGATCCTATGGCGAAGTGCACGCTTATATATCCAGATGCCCCGCCCAAATTGGTGGGCTGTGTCACCTGTGTCTCCGCTGCCGAGCCATTGGTTCGTTTTTAATACACTGCACGAACCAATGGCCGTGCAGTTACACTGCGTTATTGAAAAAGGCTTTCAGTATTCGGAGAAAAAGGAGTATTCCCCAAAGCGTCTTAGTAGAGGCTGTACTCGTTCCCGTATCTCAGGGAACCGAGGTTACGTTAGTAACCGAGTACGTTTTCTCCCAGTTCACTGGACACTTACTTTCATGTATTTCGGGAGAAAAATGGGTGAATTTAGGTGATGTAAATTCGACAGATCCACACGACAGCGTCCAGCACGCATTATAGATCAACTAACATGGTCATTAAGGTTGTTTAAACGACAAAACAAATTAATTTACACATATTTGACAAGCAGAATAGGCTGTATCATATAGTTCATGATGCAGGCTAGTTAACAAGTTTGAGTATATTTTGAATAAAAAAGGAAAAACTAAATAAAAGTCATACGTCTGTCATACAGCGCTATTGTGCCTGCATGATATGTCGCCATTGAAATAATAAGATGATACGTATAAATGATTTAAATATTTAATATTGCTTTTTTTCATGTACTCTTTGGGCCCCCCTGATGGCCACAGTGGCCCCGAACTAAGCAGCAGCTTAGTTCGCTTATGCCTTGGGCCGGCTCTATTTAAATTATGCATGAATGTTCCCAAACACTATGACAGTGCGATTTCTGTGTGAGATAGTGATTGTTGTCATATTTCTATAAAAATATAAAATACATGTTTCTATTAAAGTAAAAATGAATGATAAATACACCTTTCGTATGGAATTAAATAGCCGTTTTTGACCATTATTTATTCATATCACACATTTAATGTATGTATGTATTGTAAAAAATTATCACGTAATAATCATACTTATATAATAGTAAAATAATTGTTTGACATTTTTAAAAGCCGAAGTGATAACCTTATTTTATTATTTATAATATGTAAAACTGAATATTTTAACAAATTCCAAAAGCTGAATAATTGATCAAAGCCAACTGATTATTTGGCAAAATAATTGACAATTTGTCAATTATTTGTTCCAATGATCGTTAGATTAATCATTTATCAACATAATTGCTTGTTGCAGCCCTAGTTCTAGAATGGTTTTCAAAGTATGATGCAGAGAAGAAGAATTCAGCAAATAAAAATAAATAAGTAAATAAGGAAGTAGTCTGGACTGTATTTTCTTTACCTTCTATAGATTTTTTTTCATGGTTTTCAAATATGGTACAATTCTATAGATTTTTTTCATGGTTAAATATGGTACAATATTTAACCATTTTGCTGCTTGAAGTACCACTGTAAATTTGAGAACCACTGCTCTATGAAGCACATAAAAGATCTATTTAAAAAATGCACTAGTGACTACTTGTAGATTATAAAGGTGATAAATTGACTAATAAGATCATTTCTTCACTATGCTTAAAGGGCCCATGGTGTGGTATCAGAAGTTTGAATATGCGGTAGGCCACTGGCTGCAAAAGACTGCAGAGCACGTGTTTGGCTGTGTACTGTGCAGCCCTGGATGTTTCAGTCTTTTCAGAGGAGCTGCACTCATGGACGACAACGTCATGAAGAGATACACAACCAAAGCCAGTGAAGCCAGCCACTACGTCCAGTATGATCAAGGTCTGCTTGAAGCTAACCACTGACAAATTATATCAATTCAGCTAAGACTAAAGTAATTCACCCTCTGTTTGGTGTAATGTCAGGTGAGGACCGCTGGTTGTGCACTCTGCTGCTGCAGCAGGGCTGGAGGGTGGAGTATAACGCAGCATCTGATGCCTACACCAACGCTCCACAGGATTTTAAGGAGTTCTACAACCAGCGCAGACGCTGGGGACCCTCTACCATGGCCAACACCATCGACCTCTTGGGCTCAGGAGGACTGACCTCTCAGAGGAACAGCTCTATCTCAAAACTTTACATCTTGTACCAGATTATCAGCATGGCAGCTTCCATCCTGGGCCCTGCCACTATCTGTCTCATGATATCAGGTAAAGTTAGCAGTTTAGAAATATTTATTTGAATAAAAAAAATCTATAATTTGTGCTTATTGGATTTATTATTCTGTTTCAGCAGTATGGCATAAGAAAGATATGTTTTTACAGTTACATTTGTCCAAAATATCAATTAAAGTGCTTTGTTTATATTGCAGGAAGCTTTGTGTTCATCTTGAATATGGATGAAAATATAGCCCTAACTCTGGCCATAGTGCCCCCTACTGTCTACCTCATACTGTGCTTCAAACTGAAATCTGACACACAGATTAAAATTGCAGCAATCATGAGTGTACTCTATGCATTTCTCATGGCAGGAACGATTCTCTCAATCATAGGTAACTTTTTTTTTGTCTTTAAGTATCTTTTAGTTTGATCAGCAGTTTTCTTTCCAGTGTCGTTTTCTTTTCCAGTTGGCACAGTAAGATTTTTTTAAAAGAAATCAATGCTTTTCTTTTGTAAGGATGCATTAAACTGATAAAAAAGTGACAGTAAAGACATTACATTATTAGAAAAAATCATCACTGGAGTAAATTATATTTTAGAACATTAAAAGACATAAGAAGACAGTTCTTTTAAATTGTAATAATATCTCAAAATATTCGTTTTTACTATATTTTTGAAAAAATAAATGCAGCCTTGCTGAGCATAAGAGAATCAAAAATATTTACATTTACATTTAGTCATTTAGCAGACGCTTTTATCCAAAATTGTCTATAAACAACTATAAAATAGACTTTAAGAGGGTGGGTAATAGTGGCTGAATGTGATTCAAAGGAGCTGTTGATACTCAGAGATGGTAAAGGATTAAATTTCCAATCATTAGAGATAAGCAGACCAGTACCTCCACCTCTTCCAGTCAGACGGAGGGAGTGGGAAAAAGAGAAATTATTGGAGAGTGCTGCAGGTGTAGCATTATCCTCTGGTTTGATCCACGTCTCTGACAGGGCCATGAGGTTTAGTCTTGAATGACTTGTAATAGAAGTAATAAAATCTGCTTTGTTTACAGCAGACTGGCAATTCCAGAGACCAATTATATAAAAAAATATATATATAAAAAAAATCTTACTAAAACTTATGAATGGTAGTGTACATTAGACTTAGATGCGTTAGAAAATCTTCCCAACCTTTTGAAAGTACAGTAGTGTATACTTTAGTCCATCAATATTTTTAGACTGCACATTTTTTCTAAAAGATAGCAATATGATCTAACCTATATCTATAATAGTTGCTCTTCTCTTGTCAACTCTCATAGGTGATTTAGTGAAGCAAAAGACTTTTCTGACCCCCAGTGGTCTGTTCCTCATCGGCATGGTGGTTTTGTACATCATCACGGCAGCTTTACACCCTCAGGAGTTCTCATTGGTCATCTATGGTTTGTTATACTTCCTCTGCATTCCCAGTGGGTATCTACTCCTAGTTATTTACTCCATAGTCAACATGAACAATGTCACGTGGGGCACTCGTGAAACCGGGAGCCAGGCTAAAACTACGGCAGTCGATACCATCAAGAAGAAGGTCATGAATGCCACATGCTGCAAATGTCCATGCGTGGAATCTGAAGATCTGAGTGAGAAGATATTACCAGCAGAAACCATAACACAAACTGAAAAGCCACATATTCCCTTGGAAACACAAAGGTAAAAACATGCCCACACAATAGGACAATTTAACACTGACACTTCAGTCCATCTGTGTAGCATTTTATTTTGTAACCATTCTTACATTCTTACATACTACTACTAAAACTAATACTGTATTCCTACAATGTAGGGATCATGAGTTCCAGCTTAGTCCTCATCAAAGTAAGTGTGACTTCCATAAATAATATCATAATATTCTGGGTAGACTTATTGAATTTGACTATTATTAAAACTAATATATGTTTAATCCAAAAGCTTGGATTGAACATCTGCAGATGAAATCTTACGAATTTCCTTTGGATGAATCTGCACTGTTTTTGGTAAGTCTAACTAACAAAATATTTGAAATTAATATTTTATTTTATAATTTAATTTAAACATTATTTGTTTATTATTTAGTTGTTTTTTATTAAAAAGCAGCCATGTATTTTTGTGCCATAATACAGTTTTATTTTTCACAGTAATTTTTGGTCACGCTAACTTTTTTGTCCATGTCATGCTTTTATGAGTTGCTGAATAGATATTAGCAAAGCAAATTTCCTCAGAGATGTTTTAATTCCGCATTTTTAAAATCACATGTTGCAGGATGAAATCGACTTCTGGAGAGAACTGCAGAAGAAATATCTGGAACCTCTTAAAGAGAATAAAGAACAACAGGAAAAAGTTGCTGATGATCTGAGAGAACTTCGAAATAAGGTAAGCAAAAGAAATAAAGTATGTCAGTATGCAAAAATAACTTTTTATGTGGTTTTGTCTAAAGTATTTGCTCTGGAACAGTAAAGATTTGTTTTCATGCTGTTAGCTTTTCTTTTCCTTACAGGTTACATTTGCCTTTTTCTTCTGCAATGCACTTTGGCTGGTGGCAACTTTCTTCCTTCAGGCGATTGGTGACTTAGTCTCTATAAAGATCCCAAAAATCTATCCCAATGGGACTTATGACCCAACAGAAGTGTTTTCCCTAGATCCAATCGCACTGATGTTTCTACTGAGCTTCACAGTACTGCTGTTAATGCAGTTTGTTGCAATGCTTTACCATAGGTAACTAAACATGCACATAAGAATCGAATCACAATTACTGATAAAGAGAGGTTTTTTTAATGGATTATGTTCTTTTGTTTCAGAATCTACACATTAATCCATTTTGTGGCATATGCTGACACCGAAATTAAATCTTATAGAAAGCAGTCACATCAGTCACATCAGGTGAGCCAATGGATCACACACAAAATTATGACATTTTAAATGCTATAGTTTTTTTTTTGAATGAACCATGTCGATCATGTTGCACAGATCCTGGACTCAAACCACCAGCCTGAGACGTATGGGCCAGACACAGCTTTATGTTTCCAGAACCCATCTGCTAGGTCTATAACTTCAGTATAATGTTTTGCATTTAATAATGAATGTTTATAGTCTAGTGGATAATAACATAGTGCAAATAGAATGTTCTGAATATTTATTTAGTGTTTAAACCTGAATTTAGAGTAAACATGGCCTGCCAATTAATTAATTAATTACATAATATGCAAATTAATAATTAAACTAAACAGTCAATTATATAGTACTGAATATTAGCATTAAATATTATTGACATTACAAGAAATGGCCAATTATGTGTAGTTTGTTAGCCAATATATTATTTATTTCCATTTTATCATTTCCATTCAATATACCATACCACTATATTTCTTTCTTTCCTTCTTTCTTTCTTTTTAAAAATAACCACACTAAATTAACATGTTAAATTCAGTTATATAAAAATATTTAAAATCTATTTCTTTGAACACATTTACTGTAGAGTGCTTTTAAATAAATGAAAGTGATATATGCTCTTTTGAAATTGTCTCTCATTGTGACTCACGAAGTTTTAATGTTGTTGAACAGAAGTTCAGTTTGTGTGAAAACTTGTATACTTGCTTCTAAATGCTAGAAATAGTTATTTTATTGTTTTATGTGATGTAAAATAAATAAAAAAAGAGGAAAAACAAGCATTATTCTATGAATCCTTGAATAGTATGAAACAAAACACTTATAGATCACTTATATGCTAAAAATAAATAAATAATAATAATAGTACAACTTGATAGCAAGAGCCTGAATTCGTCCAATCAATGACACTGCAAATATGCAAATAAGAACATTAACCCAGGATTTAGATAGTGTTAAACGTCAGCTTATCAATAATACTCACAATTAATTGATAACACAGTATTACATTTTGAATGACCCAGGGTTAACTATTTCAAGTGTGAAAAGCCCTAATGCTTGTTAAGTCATTAATGAAGCCCCCCCAAAATTAAATAATAATCAAACCTAATGCCTTGATACTTCTCTAAAGTTACCAAGATTGATATAATTGAATTGGTAAGCTCATTCCCTCTCTCTTCTCTGATGTCCTGTGATCATGTCATTGAGCATGACAGTGACATTGGTGTGACCTAGTGTTGCTTTCGTCAACGAAAATTATGACTAAATATCGTCGTCAACGAACCTTTATCATGTGACGAAAACGAGACAAGACGCAACGTAAATGCAGGTCATGTGACGGTGACTAATTAAATGTATAATGCAATATTGTTGACGAATAAAAATGAGACTAAATGTGGTTTACAAAATAAAAACTATGCTAAAATGTCTCTTCATTTTCGTTGACCAAAACGAGACGAAACGAAATGTTATAACGTTATTTCGTCTCGTTTAGTCGCATTATTATTATTATTTTGCAGTATTTCTGTTTCCTGTGTCTCACTTCAGGGGCTGCATCAGGTCGCACTGCGCAGACGCAGGCGACGCCACTTCCTCAAGCCCCACTCGCGGCATTATTTAGACCAGTGTTTCCCAACCGGTGCCACGTCTGTCAAGAGCAGGGGTGCCGTGTAAAAAAATCCTTTTTTAATATTTTTTAATTGCTAAAATGTTCAAAAAAAGCATCTATTATATAATATCCATTTCTGATGTCGCCAATAATTAGAGATGCACTGAAATTCCG
>NW_015539907.1:142682-146640 GCF_001515605.1 Sinocyclocheilus anshuiensis
AAAATATCTGTATGACATTATATTCTGCAGTTCTTCCCTGTTGTACCGAATATCTATACTTTTCAAATTATCACATCGAAGTTAGAAATTCTAATATTGTGACAAAATTAATTTTGTAGGGTGCCACAAATTTGTTAAAACTTCCAAAGGGTGTTGGAAGTTCCAAACTTCCGCGACTAAAGAAAGGTTGGGAAACAGTGATTTAGAAGATGAAAACCAAACAAAGTTAAGTCTGACATAGAGAAAGGGACCGATGGCCGGCCAGCCGGGGTTCGTCTTTATTTAAATTTATGTGTGTGTACTTCTAACATGTTTGGTTGGTAAAATAAATGTTGTAAATTCAAATCAGAGCGTCTTCCGTGTCTGGAATGGATGTATTCTTGAGTCTATAAGGTAACAATAATATAATAAGATAACCTTGTTTGAAATGGGTTTGGCTAAAAGAAAATTGTGGTTTCGTCTATACTACTAGGTACTTAAACTATATTGACTGGGTTAAATAGAATTGCATTTCTAAAAAGAGACTAAAATACAATTTTCATTGACTAAAACTAGACTAAATGTCATCAGTTTTCGTCGACTAAAACTAGACGAAAATAGTCATGGATAATTCTGACTAAAATAAGACTAAAATGCTCAGACTTTTAGTTGACTAAAACTTGACTAGACTAAAAAGAGTATGAACGTGACTAAAACTAATAAAAACTAAAATTACAGCTTCACACAAAGACTAGACTAAAACTAAAATTAAAACAGGCCGCCAAAAACAACACTAGGTGTGACTGTGACCCAACCTGTAAAACCGCATGCCTTTCGAGTAAATCCTATAAAAAGGGAATTGCTTAAGAAGGTGGATTATCTGCTTACTCATAATTGTAGTGAGTAAATATGATAATTCAACCTGATAATTAACTTGTTTTGAACATGTGACTCTATTGTGCTGGTCCTTTACCACAATCAAAGGCTGTACATGTTACTCACGGTAATGTGTTAGTGCACATGCTACCCTGCAGCTTACCCTCTGAGACTGATTACAATTAAATTGATTTCAAAGGCCTTAATTTTATGTCTGTTTTTGGCATTCCAAAATCAATTCTGTCTGATCAGGGCTCGAACTTCATGTCTTGATACTTCTCTTAAGTTACAAAGGCTGATAGTTGAGATGGTAAGCTCATTCCCCTCTCTCTTCTCTGATGTCCCTACCTGAACTCATGTCACTGAACGTGACTTTGATGTTGGTATGGCCCAACTGGTAAAACAGCATGCCTGTTGAGTGTATCCCGTGAAAAAGGAATTGCTTAGAGAGGTGGATTATCTACTTACTCATAATTTAGCAGAACCCAATTTTAGTTCTTTAAAAGACAGGATGTGATACTTACTTGGACAATGTTGTTCTGTATAGTTTTTCCTGGTCTGAACATCTTGACTAAATTAGAGATCTTTTTTCAAATCTGACTATTAATCTTGCTAAGCGCTAATTTGGAAAAGCCACTGTGACATAATTGGGCTGTGTTCTGTAAGACCCATCAATGCTAAAATGGATGCTATCTGTACACAATCTCATCTTGAACTGTATTGACTTCTAGGGATGGTGAAGTACTATTGAGGATTTTGTCAGGATTTTGCGAGTGGCCTTCTTTAGCTTTCTCAAAGAGGCCTTTAAATGGTCAGAAAGTTTGCCTTCGAAAATGCTAAAGCTTTATTATCAAATGCTCTTGTGCTAATTACTCCTAATTTTGAGAAACATTTTCTCCTTTTAGTTGATGCTAGCGCTTGTGGTACCAGCACTGTTCTTTTTTTAAGATTTATTTTTCGTATTTTTTGACTTTATTAGTATAGGACAGGAAGCAAAGTGGGGGAGTGACATACTTCCTTCTGACAGTTTGTGGCTGGGCGATATTGCCAAAAAATCATATCTCTATATTTTTTTGGCCGAATTGTGATGAAATGAACAACAAAAATGTTGTTGTTGTTTTTAACATCCTGCCCAATGTTGTATAACTAATATATTATAAATTATAAATTTAAGTTTATATTAAAGGCTCTGACAATAAAAATGTGTATGTGTGAATGTGTAAACATGTAGGCTATGTAGGGCTGGACGATATGGCCACAATTGATATCACGATATATTTCTTAATTTCGGTCGATACGATATAATTCCGATATCGATATGACCACTATTCCGTTATTGAAAAAAATTATATCGCGATACATATTGATATTGAATTATTGTCCAGCCCTAAGGCTATGCTATATTATGTGCAAAAAAGAGGATAAAATCACATGACATTTTAAATATCATAACTTTACAATCTAAAAACAAAAACAATGCTTTTTAAATCAGAAGCTAAATTCACCAGGGCTGCCAATATCTGAGTTCAACAGCATTATAAAAGGCAGTTATTGAAAATGAAATGATGAAACCATTTTTTTGTTTAGTGAAAAGGATACTTTGTGATTTTGTGTATTGTACTAACACAAATGAAAACATCCTGAAATGTTTGAAAAACAAAACTTTTATTCAGATTCTGAGTGAATTTGGCCTATATGTAGTCCAGAGAGCGCTAAGAGCGTTCCTTCCCTTTATAACCACTAAAAAAAGTCACTCACTTAATTTCATCACGATCTCAGTTCTGTTCAAATCAATTTTCGATTTAAAGTTCTGTACAAATC
Source organism: Sinocyclocheilus anshuiensis (assembly GCF_001515605.1). Lineage (NCBI taxonomy): Eukaryota > Metazoa > Chordata > Actinopteri > Cypriniformes > Cyprinidae > Sinocyclocheilus > Sinocyclocheilus anshuiensis. The sequence goes on from NW_015539907.1 coordinate 145,359, forward strand.
AATGAAGCTCTCTACACTACACGATGAATCTCTTATTTAAATTGTTCATACTTTTCATTACAATGAGAGGATTCACGAGCGTGATTCTGATTCGGATTACAATGAGAAGAAAAAAAGTGTTACGCAATCAAAGAAATCACCAGATATGTCTGTGAAACTTTTGACGCTCTCCAGAGCGCAAACACTAATACGCACTGGAGGTTGTCAAATCTGTTTCGCCAATTATTACAGTTTAAAGTAAGGATGTTCTTGCTTTCATTTGAGGACGCTTTTCAATGCATGAGAAAATGGACACGTGGCATGAGAGCATGAGAACAGTGTTAGCTGCCCGAGTCTCACGCTGAAAACATGAAAGTTGGCACTCAGCCCTGATTTAATTCACTAAACTAAAATGAATACGAATAAAAACAAAAGCACAAAACTGCATTAGCCTATATTTTGATTACCCCATTACACTAATCACTTTACAGGTACTGCTATCATAAAAATAGGCCTACACTGATTTGCAGGTTTGAAATTCTACATATGGCACATTTATTGTTCAACAGCAAATATTTTAGCAAAATGTATGTGTATTTTAGTCAGAATTATTGTGCTCCTATTTTGCTCCATCTGTTTGTTCACTGAAGTTTATGATGTTCAGGGGAGACTCGCATGCAGAAGGCTTATCCATTCCTGACAGCAAAACATAAATATGTCCATGACTTTCTAACATTTACAATTGGAGAATATACACGTGAAATGCCAGCACAACACTATGGGCCCTATTTTAACGATCTAAGCACATGGTCTAAAGCGCATGGCGCAGGTGCACTCAGCGCGTGTCGTCCGAATCCACTTTTGCTAGTTTAACGACGGGAAAACGGTCGGCGCGCCCGGGCGCATGGTCGGTTGTCCCTATTCTCTTAATGAGTAATGGGTGTTTTTTTGGGGGCGTAGCGTGCAATAAACCAATCAGAGTCTCATCTCCCATCCCCTTTAAAAGCCAGTTGCGCTCGCGCCATGGCGGGTTCGCTATTTACATGGCGGAATTAAATTTTTTCATTTTTAAAAATGTTTGTGTACTGCTGCGCGTCCCTGTGTGTGTAATAAGCTAAGTGTACGCGCGTTGTGCACCCGCCTATAGGCGCATATTACAAACGCGCTCTTTAAATAACAAAGAAAAAATATTGCGCCAGACTTTAGACCAGGGGCCCGTTCTTCGTACGTCGATAACTCAGTTAGCTGTATTGTTTACGATTTGGCATGATCTTGGATTGTTTGGTTCTTCGAAGCTCATCCC
>NW_015539907.1:146908-150201 GCF_001515605.1 Sinocyclocheilus anshuiensis
CATTCTTTTTTAGAAACCTTGCACTTTTCTACTCAATTTTAAACGTTGTAAAATTTTAAACAAATTAAGCATGATCCACTGCTGCACACGTGCCACAATATCGATACAGGGCCAGCTGTATCGATACTTGTATCGTCAAATCTCTGTGATGATACATCGTCGTATCGATATTTTGATCACAGCACTAGTTCATGCACGGAGCTCACTTCTAACGAGATGATGATCTGAATCAGGTGTGTTAACAAAGAGACGTGCAAAACATGCAGAGCGGGGCTACGCGAGGACTGGAATTGAGAACCGCTGGTCTAGAACACTTCTTACAAGTATAACGGCACCGCCGGTGTGCCTACACTCATAGAAAATAATGTATCTGAATTTTAAAGACGTGGCACGACGCTGCGCTTCTCGTCCGGTGTGCGACCCATGATGTTACGTTGCTGTCTTGCCGCCAGCCAATCGCTGCATTGCTGCTCTTGGTTTCGAGTATCGATAGGCTACATAACCCCTTTTAAACCAACCCATGAACGCGCAATTATCTCAGATAACTCAATCCAGCCATACTAATCATTAACAACATGTGCGTTCGAAGAACCAAATTAGCCAGATCCTGATTAGCGCGATGATATCATCTTGGATGTGACATTTTATGGCGCAGGCTATTTTCAGTTCCTCAAAATAGCAAAGCGCCAACAATGCGCCCGAACACACCTCTTTTTTTAGACCAGCACGCCCATGGGCGCACAAATGGGCGCAAATGCATTTGCCATTTAAACAACGCGGCGCTGGACGGGTAAATGAGAACTGCGTCGGGCTGAAACTAGCAAAAACACTTGCGCCGGGTGTATGATAGGGCCCTATCTGTCAGCACATACAGTGCCCTCCACTAATATTGGCACCCTTTGTAAATATGAGCAAAGGCCCTTTGAAAATAAATCTGCATCGTTTTTCTTTTCGATCTTACATTCAAAAAAAATCACAAAATTCTAACCTATCATTGAAGTAAAACAATTGAAGAGAGAGAGAGAGGGAGGGAGGGAACTCACATTATGAAATAAATGTTTTTCTCCAATGCATGTTTGCCACAATTATTGGCACCCCTAGAAATTCTTATAAGTAAAATATATCTGAAGTAAATTCCCATTCATATTTACATTTTTTTGTTTACACACCAGGGTGACTAGGAGCATGAAATTGTCCAGCCGTGACCTTCTGTTCCACAGGATTATAAATATGAGTGAGCACAAAAGCCAAATTCCCTTAATCATCTGTTACAAGGAGTAAAAGAGCGACCGGGCAAGCCAATTTAAACTATAGCATATGTGTTAACTATCTTGCAAGCTATTTCAAAGCCCTTAATATAAAGCTTGTCTCATGTTTAGGACCAATTGTATTATGCGGTTTCCCTGCAGCAGCTCACTCAGTGTCCTCTGCTATTTTTCAAATGCATTTGTATCAGACTACTGTATATTGATAGAAACAGTCCCTTACAAAAATTAACCATGGTTTTTGGTGTATTGATTACAATTTGTATAACCACACTTTTACTACAAATACCATGGTTAAACTATGGTTAGTGTAGCAAAACCATGGTTAATTTGTGGTTACCATGGTTTAACTACATTAACCATGTTTTTTTAAATTATTTTTAGTAAAACCATGGCTAATTTTCATAAGGGTATTGCTTCATTATATATCATTTATTTAAAAAAAATGATAAACCAACTATACCACCCAACCCTACCGGACAGTCGAAAACAATCATATAAAATGTCCTTAGAAAAACAAAAGAGCCCTGTGCCCTTTATGGGTATGAGCCCTAACAAAAAAGGTCCCTGCGCCCTCTGAAAGGGCCACTCCCAAACTGTAATTGGTTCTCTGGAATGCCATTGTATACCATAACATTAAGATTTGTCACTGTAATTGACAGGAATAGTTCACCCACACTAAAAAAAGGCATTAATTAACACACCTTCCTGATGTTTCAAACACCGTGTGTGACGAACAGACCAAAGTTGTTATTCATTGATTTGAAGAAATGCCGATCAGTCCAAATCTGAGCAAATCAGTTTTATAAACTGAATCAACTGATTAATTCAATTGGTCTCCAGAGAACGGTTCATTCACAAACCCAACATTGATTAATCTTAAAAGTTTCTGTAGTATGTAAATGATTTTGACTGTTCTCAGCATTTACTGTATGACCATGTGCTTAAGTTTAGAAGCAACTTATACTATTGCTTGAATTTATCAACATAATTAAATGAAACATTACCTGTTTGAATCAGTCTGATGAATCCTTCACTAAATGAAGTCACAGAATCCACTGGAACAGATATCAAATCACTCTGCAAGAAAATATTTGCATATTTCAAGTTTTTGCTGGGTCTCGAAGTTACATTCCTTAGTGGGATGTATAGGATAAAAATGTTTTGGAACCCTTGTCCTAATATACAGTTATGTAATAAAGTGACAGAATTATCTTCCCTATCTAACAGTCCAGAAAATAATTTGATCTGAGGGCAACTCTTTTTTTTTTTTTTCCTTCAAAATATCAATTTCCTTGTTGTCTGGTGATTGTTTTACATATAACATATAAATGGTTATGAAGGTGTTTCTCATTACAATTTCATTTTCTTCTTCCTCGTATATATTTACAGATACATTTATATTTTTTGCTGGGGTTCAGGACTGGACATGGCAAAAAGTTATTTCACATCATACAGTACACCATTTCTTTATGCATCTTGGTTGCAGGTGTACTGTCTCACAAGAACAGAAAATGGCCTAAACTATTTTCTTAAGGTGGAAGCATAGAATGTCAAATAGGTTCAACAATGCCAGTATCATGAGTTAATTATAAGGATTGCTCACGCTTTTTGACCATGTTTCTGATGAGTCACTTATATTTGAGAAACCCTTTTCATCATCAAAGCAAGAAGTTAAAATATGAAGCTGATTAGCATCACTTTACATAGAAAACGTGCTGAATAATAGCGTAGTGCTCCCTCCCATCTGGTTATAAGGCTCTCGTCTGTTTTACAGATGATTAATCAAATGTTTTTGATGCTCTGCAAACATCACTATGGAACAACAACAGAGACATAAATTGAGGTACTGAACATTTTTTAAAAATACCATCATTTAAAAATTGTTTAAATTAACATCATTTTTTATTTCTTAAACGTATTAATGTTAATTAATAATTATTTTAATATTCAATTTTTCCCCCAAATTTAATTTATTTTTGAAAAGTAATTATTTAATTATTTCTGCTAAGAATATATATATATATA
>NW_015539907.1:150224-154045 GCF_001515605.1 Sinocyclocheilus anshuiensis
ATGTATATATTTAAGAAAAATGTGTTATGTTTATATATTATGTATATTTATATTAAAACATATATAATAATATAAATATATAGATGTATATACATGTAAATATTTTCAAAATATATACAGTATGTGTGTGTATTTATATATACATAATAAATAAACACAGTACAAATACATATCATGTAAACAAAAACTTATTTTGGATGCGATTAATCATTTGACAGCACTAATATATATTAGGAGGGTGAACCAACTCCAGGGTAAGGCTAATAAAAACGTTAGAAATGGATAATTATATAACGTTTCATTTTCACCGTTATTCAAACAGCGATAAAATTATATATAGAAAGTGACATTATCACTAACATTGATCTATCGCGAGTTTAAGCACTCTCAAAAAAACAAAACTATAGTTATAATCACTGAAGCTGTATACACTGTTAAATGAATCTCTTACTTACATTGTACATACATCTGCACTTTGTTGTTTATGATGAGAGAATTCGCAAGAGTCTGGAATTTAGTCAGCGAACGCGCGCGCACTCAACAAAACTGATCAGTTTGAACGATGAACGCTTCTGATTGGCCATTCATTCATAAGCTCAACAAAATTGTGTGTGATTGGTTAAAATGCGCAACACTGTAAAAACACCTAAAATAAAATACGGTGCAACATGAGTAGATCTTAATTTAATGCCGCAATCGACACTGTCTATTCATATTCACTTTGTTAGCAACAGACGTAATAGATTTAATTTGTTTGTACAGGGGCATTTGTGTCCAATTTAGTGTGCGTGCGTGTGTGTGTGTGTGTGTGTGTGTGTGTGTGTGTGTGTGTGTGTATATAAAGTGTTTATGAGTTCATTTGCAAAAACCGATAAACGCCACTTTCAAAAAAATGAGCTGATTGCCGTGCATTATTCTCCACATTGTAGTATCTTTAATAATATTCAGGCTACTACATGAACTGAGTTGAAGTTGACTCTTTACTTTCAGTTTGCAGCAGTTTTAGTAACAGACATAAACACTGCATACATCCTGCATGGGACATCTTCTTCAACTAACTATTCAGGTAGAACATAACATTTGTAATACAAAAACGACACCTAGTGGTTACTGCAGGATACTACATTCCCTCCTTCTTAAAGGGGTCATATGATGCGATTTCAATTTTTCCTTTCTAAATAATGTTCTTTTTAGCAACATCATATGACCCCTTTAAGCTATCAATTGGTTTGTCTTTTTTGTTTACTTAGGTGTCTCTTTCTTGTTATTATTATTACATAACCAAAATCACATAACTAAATACCAATAAAATTACTTAAAGTATATAACACTGTATATCAACAACACATTATTAATATCTTATTGATTAGCACTTTTTTTGTATTTTTAGAAAGAACTCTTCAACATCTATATCAATTATATTGCATTGATCGTCTCTTACTGACTTGACATATGTCACACTCTTTCAAGTGAGCTGGAGAACGTCTCTCTCTTGCAGACCTTCTCAGATTTGTAAGTTGGTTAGTCTCCTTTTCAACAACAGTCATTTCTAGTGATTGTCCTTTCTCAAGGGCAGACATCTCCTTCTCTGCAGGTGCATTGACAACATCCGCACTCGATAATGCAGAAGTGTCACCATCCTGTTCATTCTCTGTGGGCGGTACAGTCTCGAGCATCTTGTCGGTACTGCGAGTTCTTATTTGGTCCACATGCCTTTTCACGGTCGTTCCATGCCCTAGAGCGGTCTTGTATGAAAGAGGTCCTGTACAACTTTCCACTACTGCAGGAATCCATTTTGGTCCACCACTGTAGTTCCTCACATACACAGAATCTCCAGCTTCAAAACTTCTGAGTTTGCAACTCTTGTCATGGCCTTTTTTTTGTTTCTGTTGTTTTTTTGGTCTTCACATCAGGAAGGAGTAAGTCAAATGTGGATCTCAACTTCCATGACATTAACATCTGAGCAGGTGACAACCCAGTTGTTGCATGAGGAGTGATTCTATAATTAAACAAGAATCTTGCTACTCTTGTCTCCACAGTGTCACCTTTCATCTTTTTCATCCCCTCCTTGAAAGTTTGAACAGCGAGTTCAGCTAGGCCGTTTGAAGAAGGATGGTAAGGAGAAGACGCTACATGCTGAATGCCATTCCTCTTCATGAAAGTTTCAAACTCTTCACTTGTAAAGCATGTTCCATTGTCTGAAACTAACATTTTAGGCAATCCATGTGTACTGACACACATTTTCAGTTTCTCAATGGTCATTTGGGAAGTGGCATGTGTGACAGGAAAAACTTCCATCCACTTGGAATGAGAATCTACCAGAATTAGGAACATCCTTCCTAAGAAGGGCCCTGCATAGTCTACATGAAGTCTTTCCCAGGGTGAGCTCGTCCACTCCCACGGGTGCAAAGGGGCTTGAGCAGGTGCCTTTTTTAAACTTTGACACACTTCACATTTCTGCACCACTCTCTCTACATCCTGATCCATACCAGGCCACCACATGTATGATCGGGTCAATCCCTTAATTCTCGACATGCCGGAATGGGTCTGATGTAACTGTTTCAATACAGCTGCTCGACCTTGTGATGGTATAATGACTCTCGCTCCCCAAGTCACACACACATCCATCCTTGACACTCAGAGCATCTTTCCTATGATAGTACAGTGACAGTTGTGGCTCTGCTTTCTCAGGCCAACCCTTTAATATATACTCATGTACCTTGGAGAGTGTTATGTCATGAGATGTCCACTTCCGAATTTGTTCTGCACTTACAGGTGAGTCATCCATTAACTCCATCATCAGCACTTGATCATTAGTGCCATCAGGTTCTCCCTCACCTGGCACTGGAAGTCTACTCAGCGCATCAGCATTTTGGTGGTACTTTCCTGGCTTGTACACAATGTTGTACTGATATGCTTGTAACATCACAGCCCACCTTTGCACTCTGGGTGATCCCATTTGGGGAACTGCCTTCTTCTCACTGAACAAATTGATCAAGGGCCTTTTTTTTCATGGCATAAGGCACAGATCTAGGTCTGAAAAACATGAAGAGTAGCAGTAGTGCCCCTTATGTCCCAAGCTCCTCTTTGAACACTTCCTCATGCTTGGATAGCACCTGTTGCAACGTCATCATCTCCGACGGAAGCAAAGGGTAACCTCATCTTCGATTCCATTAGCCACGAAAAATTGCTCCAGTATTTCGGAGTACTCTTCCCATGTTTGAGCTTTTGCATCAAATGCTGCTAGTGAGCCAATAGTTCCTGTAGCCATGGTTCGTCTTCTTCTCTTTATCCCTTTTTAGATTCGTCTGTTTCCCCCACAGCCAGTTATCAGCACATTGCGCTCTCTCTCCCTCTTTTTTTATGTACTCAATCTCTTGTCATCACAGACTTTCAGCTTCATCCTCGTTGCCAAAAATGTAGTATCTTGAATAATCAGGCTACTACATGAACTGAGTTGAAGTTGACTCTTTACGTTCAGTTTGCAGCAGTTTTAGTAACAGACATAAACACTGCATATACATCCCGCATGGGACATCTTCTTCAACTAACTCTTGAACTATTCAGATAGAACACAACATTTGTAATACAAAAACAACACCTAGTGGTTACTCCAGGATACTACACACATATAGCGCGATCTGAACCCTAAACACCTTTTGTCAAAAAAGCCGGTTTTGTCCGCTTTCAAGGCATCGCGAGTTCGTGTTTTACTGCAGAAGCCGACAAGCGCCCTTGTTGTTTTTGAACTGAAGCCGATAAGTCCATTTTAGCGAATCAGCGCGCTGTATTCAGGTCAGGTGACAAGGCTACTTTCACTT
>NW_015539907.1:158718-168576 GCF_001515605.1 Sinocyclocheilus anshuiensis
ACTATACCCCTAAAAGTGAGCATATTAGTACCATACAAGTATGCATGCTTTAAGGGTAGATAAGTTACAAAGGTGCACCTTTGAGGGTACCTCATGAAAAATAAACATGGTGTTACATAAGTACTAAAATTTAGTATTATTATTATCATGGTAAATTTGTGGTTACTGCAGTTTTACTACAAATACTGTAGTAAACTGTGGTTACTGTAATAAAACCATTTTTTTCTGACAGATTTATTAACAGCAATTACAGAACATAACACAATCCATTTGAACTTTCAACACGACAACAACGTTTGTCAGGCATCTACATTGTCATCTGAGGAGATTACAAAGATTAAACGAGTGTTTTTTTTAACTCGAAATCATGAAATGTGGAGTTATCTGCTTTTGCCAAAAAACGACTGTTGGAGTTATTTGCTTTTGCTATAAAACAAACTTAATATGTAAAAAAAAAAAAAACATACTTTCAATGAACTTTAATTTTGTAAATTACCTGTATTTGTTTAAGTTATTATTACTTAATCAAAACAACCCAACTGCAGTTTGATTGATATTACTTGGAATGCGCAATAAAAAATGTGATTTCTGAAAAAAAAATAAAAATGAGTTATCCGTTTTTGCAAATGAACTCTTCATATATAAACTTAGAACAATTCTCTACAAATCACATACAGTTGGATACATATGTATTTATAAATGTAAAAAAAATAAATCCTACAACTTCTCTTGCATGATAAATACCACTATTTAGTTATCAATGAACATCTTTAACATTACTCAGTCTAATGAATTTTAACTTTTCCAGTAAGCTGTTCCCTTTTTTTCTTCCGAACCAGGCAATCTTGGGATGTGTGCAGAGAAGTACCGATCATTCAAGATGAGCTGAGGCCAAAGAAACGAGTGCAGTGTTTGAAATTGTTCTCGTGTGCCATTGTTGGCGTACTTGTCTTCACACTTGTGCTGCTCAGTAAAGTGAGCTGCTTTATTAATCACTAGCTAATCATTTTATAGATGATGGAATAACAGTTAAAGTGATAGTTCACACAAAAAATGAAAATTTGCTGTTAATTTACTCACTGTAAGATGTAGGTGACTTTTTCTTCAGTAGAACAGTGAAGAAGATTTTTAGCCGAAACTGTGGTCCATGGTGATAAAAATGCAACTCAGCAGCTACTGTTTTTTGAGAATAATAATAAAAAGCATATCAAGGAACACAAAATGAATACACGTGGCTCCTGACGATGTATTGATATATCTAATAAGTAGTTTGTTTACGCAATCATGCAATGACATACGCAATTACTGTATATTATTAAAGCACCCATTAATTAAGTGAAGACAAGTGAAACTTGTTTTAATCAGCTCACCTTTTTACATAAACAATATCACTAGCACATTGGTCTTCAGTGACTGTGACTGGAGTGACTGTCAGGCACGTCCGAAAGTGAGTTTTGATTTAGTAACTTGTAGATCTATGCTGCTTGAGCCATGAACTGTTCAAGACGTTCAGTCCGCTTTGATGAACTGGTTCAAGTAGTTCACCAAAAAGAATTGGTTCAACAGAACGGTTTGTTCGCAAACCGAATGTACCGTTTGCCTGAGGCTATGGATTAGGGATTAGAGGTAATAATGTTGTAAAATAATGTTCAGTTTCTTGCACAGGCTGATCGTTTCGCTTCATAAGACCTCAATATATCGTCAGGAGTAATTCTGTAATCTGGCAGGGGTCAGAATTGGGCACAACACCGGTGTTCTGTTGATTTGTGCTACGATTTTGCTACCTCCCATTAAAACAGTAGGTAGTACAAATTCGACAACGAAAACTGCTACCTGTCAAATTATGGTTTATTAACGTCTGCACCTACCACAACCCTAAACCTACCCAGTAATGCAAATACAGTAATTATGTGTTCGCAGTTGTGGCTAGAAGGGATACAGTCACGGCCGGTGTTCCAACTAAAAATCTTCTTTACTGTTCTACTGAAAAAAATAAAAATAAAATAATAATAATAAGTCACCTATACATCTTGGATGGCCTGAGGGTGAGAAGGTAAATTAACAGTGAATTTTAATTTTCCACTTTTCATTATCCACTTAGCTATATTACAAAAAAGATTGAAGATCTTTTTTGTCTTTACAGACATCATTTCTGCTTTTGATAACATTTGGGAACAATCAAACTGAGATTATATGTTCAGAACAAAAACCGACCGCCCTACTTGGCATTGGCTTTGTTCTGGTTGGACCAAGTGTTCTCCTTCTGCTAAAGAGCACATGGAAGTTCATTTTCAAAAGTGCAACCAGGCCCTCTAAAAAAACTATTTTTTGGGTAAGCAAACACAAGTGTTTAATGAATAGATTTATACTCTGTAAAAAAGTTGTTAATAAAGATTATTAGAGTGTGTTTTTCTAATTTTTTACTTGTTTCTTTGTGATTGTTATACTTACTAGCAATTTCTAATTGAATATTGTTTTTACATCCAATTTTGTTTTCAGTCTAGTAGGCATCATAGAACCTGATTTTGATGGCCGTAACCATTCTGACTTTGATTTGACCTTTCTTCTAGGTTCTGTGTGTTGAGTTCCTGGTAGCACTGGGAGCAGCAGTTCTAACAATAGTATCCATGCCACATTTTGACATTGTCACCAATGTGATGATCCTAAACAGCGTGAGCATCCTGTCCGCAGTGTTCCAGGTGGTCGCTGAGTGCCTTGCCAAAGAGAGAAAGTGGCTTATAATGCTCCCCGTATGCTCCATTTTGTTAACCGTCACAGGTTATGTGTTCTTTGCGATCAGTTATTTGATATTCGAAAGTTCCTTAGAGATAAATATATCAATTGGCCTTGCCATCGTTGGGACCATCTGTGTTTCTGTGAACTGGTGGGAGAACTACAGCATGCTCTTTGCTGTATCATTTCTAGAGGACATTTCCAGAGACATTGCTCAGTCCCGTAACGTGGTCTGCATCATCTCCAGTTTGATGAGAATCCTGGTTACGTCAGCTGTGGTTGGAGCTTATGTTCCTCTGTCAGGTCGAGAATGGAAATCGGTCAAACTCGTCTTCGAAACAGTTGTTGTTTCATTGGTGGTGATCCAGATGACATCCTCTGCCTTGTGCCGCTGGTTTGTGGTTGTGGCTTGTAAGATGCACGCCCTGCGCCGCAGCTTCGTCCTGCCCATGTACCTGGCCTCGATCACAGTTTTGGCCGTGTTTTTGTTTCCAACTGCAGTCAGGCTCCCAAAGTCTAATCAAACTTCTACCTTTTTTGAGACCTTTCAGCCAAAATCCAGTGGCGAATGGTTACATTTGATGTTGACTGATGCTATAAGAACTCTGAACACCAGAGACATTATGGTACACAAGAAGACAGGAGGACTGGCCTGTTTGGGCTGCTCTGCTCTGAGCTGGTGGCTGGGACTCATGCTCAGTACAGTTTACATCTGGTACCTGAAGATCCATCGAATAGAAAGAACCCAAGATCTGTTTGTGCGATGCATGTATGAAGGAGCATTTCTGGAACAGTCCATGTTGTTAAACACCCGTTTTGAAATCAGAAAGAGAATCAAGGAGAAGAAGTGGTAAGTGTTTTTACTTTCTAAGTATGGTTGCATATATTGGTAAAATATCAGCCAATATTAGAGATTTTTTTTATTTATCCATATCAATATTGAATATTTATTGGTGAACTGGTAAATTTATTTCATTTAAATCTTACATTGAATATCCATTTTAACACTTCATTATAATGCTATGATGCCTAAATTCAGTTATGGCGTTTATTATTATTAGTAGTATAATTTTTTTTTTTTAGTTTTTAATGTTTAATTTTTTATTGTATTGTATTTAGACAAAATACCAAAAAAATTTAAATTACAAATTAGATCTGTTTGATGTCTTAGTTCTCTTTCCTAGATGTGAGATTAAAAGGAGAGCACATGGAAATTTTGCTTAAATCTCACACTTATAGATGTTTCATCTGAGAAATAGACCCCTGTGCTTTCACATGTATCTCCTCTAGAGTTTCAAAAGCATTTCAGCATTTCAAACTGTGCCCACATTTACCAAAATACCGGCAATAAAATACGTCTGCAATAAAGCCCTGCTTCAAAAGGATCTCATCAGATTCTTCCAAAACCAATATATGAGAACTTCAAATCTGTTAAACTATGAAAGACCAAACTTTTCTTTGGATTTCTTAACATGAAATGACATAAATATTTAATGTACTCTTCAGTGCAAAAGAAACCATCAGAGTGTTTCTGTGTGCAACGATGTGGCACGAGACCTACGATGAAATGATGAAGATAATCATCTCTATGTTCAGGTAAACATAGACAACATTTACTCAACTTGTAGAAATTTCAGTTGAATTGTAATTGCAATACTATTTCTTTTAATACCAGGCTTGATAAATACAGGCCTAAGACTGACAAACAAAGTGATGTCGAGTTTGAATTCCATATTTATTTTGATGATGCTTTCAAGGATGTTGATAATGGAAGGCATGCAAATGAATATGCTGAAATTCTTGTGGATGTAATTAAAGAAGTTTACACGTAAGAATCCTCTTTAGATATATCTGTTTATGTGTTCTGAGAACTTATGTGCAAGACTAATCTACTAACACTTCACATACATTAGCATTTTCAGTGAAGAGGATCCATGTATTTTCAAGCAGAAGGCAGCACTACCACGCCAGAAGATCATAAACACCCCTTATGGGGGTCGGCTGGAATATACTCTCCCTAAAGGCAATTTGATGATGGTTCACCTCAAAGACAAGACACTTATCCGTCACAAAAAAAGATGGTCGCAGGTAAGATTCATTAAAGACCCGGTTAAAATGGATCTACAGATGTTTTCTACCCACTTTTTCACTAATAATCTTTGTTTGCAGATAATGTACTTGTATTACATTCTTGGCTGGAGACTTAACAGACAGTACTTTGAAGAATTTGAGGCAGGTAAAGAGCTGGATTTCCTTAAGGAGAGACTGAAGGTTAGTGGCTTAACTTTAGACTTCATTACTAGTTTTTTTTCTAGAAAGAATACAATATCAACAAGGCTCTTAATGTTTTAAATTCTCCTTAGAAAGACAGGGAGAACACATACATCTTGGCCCTGGATGGGGACACTGATTTCCAGCCATCTGCAGTCATGCTGTTAATCGACAGACTTAATCTCTACCCAGAAGTTGGGGCTGCCTGTGGCAGGATTCATCCAACAGGCACAGGTTGGATAGATATTAAGTATAAACCATTGTTATTTGGTTATTTTATTGTTTCTGATTATTTGGTCATTCCATTGCTTCTAAATACCTACAGATGTAGCTACTGTTTAAAAGTTTTGGGTCAGTAAAGCTATGATCAGACTGCAAGCAAAAATCAGATTTTTTTTTATGACAATAATGCCAAAAAAGGTGACAGAAATGCTGGAAGACACCGAACCCCTTGACCCTATGCTGCACAGCGAAGCCAGCCGTGACTAAAGCATGGAACCTTATAGTATATACAAGTCGCCTCCGTTGCTAAAGCACTTATTTGGAGTGCGAGATGATGATTTTTCCTGCATCCGTTTGAAAAACCTTGTTACAAACATGGGTACGCCTGCATCATTACCGAAGCCACCCATACGGATATGCTTTTCTAAAAAAATTAAATGACAGCAGTGAGAAAACAGCAGTTAAGAAAGCATCTGACTGTAGCGATTGCACCAGTTTTGTAATTCGGCGCTCCAGTAAAGTTCAATCTGTCATCTCATTTTGTGTGCCAAATATATTTATTTGTATTGTAAAAAATTATCACGTAATAATCATAATTATATAATAGTAAAATAATTGTTTGACATTTTTAAAAGCCGAAGTGATAACCTTATTTTATTATTTATAATATGTAAAACTGAATATTTTAACAAATTCCAAAAGCTGAATAATTGATCAAAGCCAACTGATTATTTGGCAAAATAATTGACAATTTGTCAATTATTTGTTCCAATGATCGTTAGATTAATCATTTATCAACATAATTGCTTGTTGCAGCCCTAGTTCTAGAATGGTTTTCAAAGTATGATGCAGAGAAGAAGAATTCAGCAAATAAAAATAAATAAGTAAATAAGGAAGTAGTCTGGACTGTATTTTCTTTACCTTCTATAGATTTTTTTTCATGGTTTTCAAATATGGTACAATTCTATAGATTTTTTTCATGGTTAAATATGGTACAATATTTAACCATTTTGCTGCTTGAAGTACCACTGTAAATTTGAGAACCACTGCTCTATGAAGCACATAAAAGATCTATTTAAAAAATGCACTAGTGACTACTTGTAGATTATAAAGGTGATAAATTGACTAATAAGATCATTTCTTCACTATGCTTAAAGGGCCCATGGTGTGGTATCAGAAGTTTGAATATGCGGTAGGCCACTGGCTGCAAAAGACTGCAGAGCACGTGTTTGGCTGTGTACTGTGCAGCCCTGGATGTTTCAGTCTTTTCAGAGGAGCTGCACTCATGGACGACAACGTCATGAAGAGATACACAACCAAAGCCAGTGAAGCCAGCCACTACGTCCAGTATGATCAAGGTCTGCTTGAAGCTAACCACTGACAAATTATATCAATTCAGCTAAGACTAAAGTAATTCACCCTCTGTTTGGTGTAATGTCAGGTGAGGACCGCTGGTTGTGCACTCTGCTGCTGCAGCAGGGCTGGAGGGTGGAGTATAACGCAGCATCTGATGCCTACACCAACGCTCCACAGGATTTTAAGGAGTTCTACAACCAGCGCAGACGCTGGGGACCCTCTACCATGGCCAACACCATCGACCTCTTGGGCTCAGGAGGACTGACCTCTCAGAGGAACAGCTCTATCTCAAAACTTTACATCTTGTACCAGATTATCAGCATGGCAGCTTCCATCCTGGGCCCTGCCACTGTCTGTCTCATGATATCAGGTACAATTTTGCATATAAAAATTAGAGATGCACCAGTCATCCGACTGATCTGTTTTCCAGAATTGCACACAAACTGCATTGCAATAATTTCCCAAAATGCCATTTGTGTGGAAATGTTATGAAGTCTGTAAACAACCAATAACAGAGGCCAGAGACAGAGAATATTTAGTGATGCACGAAATATTAAAAAAAATATATATATAGATATTGAATTGGGGCGAGTTATATGAATATATCACTCAAGGGAACTGACCGTTATCAGAAAAATGTTGATGCCATTTTCTTTTTCTCTTACCTCCATATTAAGTAGTTTATAACTACTTGGTTTATTACTGCTTTGTTTACAGTGGTAAACGAGGAAAGGCTATATCTCTGCTTTTCCATAAGCACCACCTGCTGTCAGAGAGTAAATTTGCATATTCATTCAGCCTGTTTTTGTTTAGTGCAAATGTCTTATGCAACAATTTCACAAATCTGAAGTCAGACCATTCTATTTTTGCTTTAAATCTTAAAATTATACAATCTAATTCAAATCAAAAATTGTGCATGCTCATGTGTAGCATCTTTGGTTGGATCATGATTAAAATGCATTGATTGCTTCTTATTTAATATGACGAGCAAATAAACAAATAAATTAGCTTAAACAAAGACAAAAATCGGCAATCAGCCATGAAAAATTATGATCGGTGCATCACTAAAAAAATGTTTATTGACAGGAATTTATTGTCCTGTTTTTGCAATATGCCAACAAGATTTAATTTTACAGTTACATTTGTCCAAAATTTCTAAGTGCTTTTTTTTATCTTGCAGGAAGCTTTGTGTTCATCTTGAATATGGATGAAAATATAGCCCTAACTCTGGCCATAGTGCCCCCTACTGTCTACCTCATCCTGTGCTTCAAACTGAAATCTGACACACAGATTAAAATTGCAGCAATCATGAGTGTATTCTATGCATTTCTCATGGCGGGAACAGTTCTTTCAATCATAGGTAATGGTTGTTTTTTTATGTCTAAAACACAATTTATTTTCAATTTCCTGTTGACACATATAGGCCTACTTTTTGAAAGAGATTAGTACTTCTTAAGAATTAGGGTTATTACAGTTAACAAAAATGAAAACTGATACTAAAATTAAACCATTAAAAATCATTTTAAACTGAATTAAAGCGAAGCATAAAAATGTTTATTAAAGCAATAAATCAGCATATTAGAATAGATTAAACTGAAGTAATGGCTGCTGAAAATTCAGCTTTTCCCCAAAGAAATAAATTATATTTTAAAATATATTCAAATAGAAGACAGTTCTTTTAAATTGTAATAATATTTCAAAATATTGCTATTTTTATTGTATTTTGATCAAATAAATGCAGCCTTTTAGTCCATCAATATTTACTAAACTAATGGACTGCTAAAAGATGGCAGTAGGCTACTATCTAATCTTGGACATTGCCACAAACCTATCATTTTGTTTCTAGATATCCATGTCCAGAGAGCAAACATGTAAATTAGCTGAACGACTTGATGGGTGACAAATGGGTGAAATATTGATCTATAATACTTGCTCTTCTCTTGTCAACTCTCATAGGTGATTTAGTGAAGCAAAAGACTTTTCTGACCCCCAGTGGTCTGTTCCTCATCGGCATGGTGGTTTTGTACATCATCACGGCAGCTTTACACCCTCAGGAGTTCTCATTGGTCATCTATGGATTGTTATACTTCCTCTGCATTCCCAGTGGGTATCTACTCCTAGTTATTTACTCCATAGTCAACATGAATAATGTCACGTGGGGCACTCGTGAAACCGGGAGCCAGGCTAAAACTACGGCAGTCAATACCATCAAGAAGAAGGTCATGAATGCCACATGCTGCAAATGTCCATGTGTGGAATCTGAAGATCTGAGTGAGAAGATATTACCAGCAGAAACCATAACACAAAGGTAAAAACATGTCTACACATTAGGATAATGTTACACTGGCACTTCCATCCATCTGTGTACCATTTTAATTTGTAACTATTTTTATAATTAGGCTTGTTTTTAATACTACTACTAAAACTAATACTTTATTACTACAATGTAGGGATCATGAGTTCCAGCTTAGTCCTCGTCAAAGTAAGTATGACTTCCATACTTAAAGGGATAGCTCACCCAAATGATGAATTCTGTCATCATTTACTCGCCCTCAAGTTGTTCCAAACCTGTATGAGTTTATTTCTTTTGTTGGACATAAAAGAAGAAGAATGAAGAAGAAGAAGAAGAAATACAGCGGAGGTCAACCAGAAACTGATTGATTACCCTCAGTATTCAAAATATTTTCTTTTGTGTTCAGCAGAAGAAAGAAATTCATAGAGGTTTAGATGAGCAATATCACTCGGGTACGAGAGCGATACCGGCTCTATATCAGCATGGCTGTGATTAGGCCAGAGGCACGAGGCAATCACAGCCGCTGATATAGAGCCGGTATCGCTCGAGTACGAGACAATATCTCACGGTTCTCAACCAATCAGATTTGAGAACCAGAACGAACTGTTGTATAAAACAACTTAAGGGTGAGTAAATGATGACAGAATTTTCGTTTTTGGGTGAACTATCCCTTTAATATCATAATATTCTAGGTAGATGTATTGAATTTGACCACCATTAAAACTAATATATGTTTAAATCCAAAAGCTTGGATTGAACATCTGCAGATGAAATCTTACGAATTTCCCTTGGATGAATCTGCACTCGCTTTGGTAAGTCTAACTGGTTAAAACGAAATATGTGCGATTATTATATTATATTTATTATATTATCATTTAAATATTATTTGTTTGTTATTTAGTTGCTTTTTTATTGTATTATACAAAAGCAGCCATGTATTATTGTGCCATAATATAGCGACGTTTCTCAGCTTTTTTGGGGGG
>NW_015539907.1:168641-171881 GCF_001515605.1 Sinocyclocheilus anshuiensis
TAACTAGCTGATATGTCAGTTGAATATTAATACCTTAAATTTACAGTTTGACCACACTAAACTACCATTTCAATACACTAAACTACAGCAACAACTTAATTTTTTTGACCATGTCTTGCTTTTATGCATTGAATTGCTGATTAGATGTTAGCATTAATTAAATTTCCACTGATATGTTTTAATGCCTCTTTTTCATTTTAAATGTTGCAGGGTGAAATCAACTTCTGGAGAGAACTGCAGAAGAAATATCTGGAACCTCTTAAAGAGAATAAAGAACAACAGGAAAAAATTGCTGATGATCTGAGAGAACTTCGAAATAAGGTAAGCAAAAGAAATAAAGTATGTCAGTATGCAAAAAGAACTTTTTATGTGGTTTTGTCTAAAGTAACTGATCTGCAACAGTACATATTTGTCTCCATGCTGTTAGCTTTTCTTTTCCTTACAGGTTACATTTGCCTTTTTCTTCTGCAATGTACTTTGGCTGGTGGCAACTTTCTTCCTTCAGGCGATTGGTGACTTAGTCTCTATAAAGATCCCAAAAATCTATCCCAATGGGACTTATGACCCAACAGAAGTGTTTTCCCTAGATCCAATCGCACTGATGTTTCTACTGAGCTTTGCATCATTACTGTTAATGCAGTTTGTTGCAATGCTTTACCACAGGTAACTAAACATGCACACAAGAATTAAATCACGATTACTGATAGAGAGACATTTTTGTTTTATATGCTAAAAATTATGAGACCTATTTTGTTTTAGTATTTCAATAAAAAGTAGAAAATCAATAAAGTGTATTATACATATTAACGTATAATGTATATTAACCATTATAAATGTAAAACTAGTCCAAGTATGAATATATAAATCATCCTGAATGAGTCATCCTGTTTTAATCCTATTTTATGTGCAGTATATAAGTAATGAATTATGTTCTTTTGTTTCAGAATCTACACATTAATCCATTTTGTGGCATATGCTGACACAGAAATGAAATCTTATAGAAAGCAGTCACATCGGTCACATCAGGTGAGCCAATGGATCACACACAAAATGATGACATTTTAAATGTTATTTTTAATTTTTTTAATGAACCATGTCGATCATGTTGCACAGATCCTGGACTCAAACCACCAGCCTGAGACGTATGGGCCAGACACAGCTTTATGTTTTCAGAACCCCTCTGGGGTTATAACTTAAGTATAATTTTTTGTATGTAATAATTAATGTTTATAGTTCAGTGGATAATAATATAGTGCAAATATATAGTGCACCTGAGTGACCTGTTGTAGTGTAAAACATCAGGCCTGATAATTAATGAATTTTTATTGAATTAATGATATGCCAAGTAATTATCAAATTAATCACAGTCATTCACATAGTATTGAATATTAGCATTGAATATTATAGACATTACAATAAATGGCCTTTGAAGTCAATTATGTATTGTTTATTAGTCAATATATTATTTGTTTAGTTTATTATTTCCATTCCATATACCATACAATTATATTTGTTTCTTAATTTTTCGCACTAAATTAACATGTTAAATTTACAGTCATTTAATTCTATTTGTACACATTTACTGTAGAATGTAAATATATGAAATACATTAAAAAGATATATGCTCTTTTAAAATGGTCTCTCATTGTGACTCGGGAAGTTTTCATGGTTTTGAACAGAAGTTTTGTGTGAACACTTGTGTACTTGCTTCTCTTTCTGAGAAGACAGACAGAGCTCCAGGTGGTTGTTGTTTTTAAATGCTAGAAATGCTCGGAGGTTGTTGTTTTTTTAAATGCTAGAAATAATTATTTTTATTGTTTTACGTGATGTAAAATAAAATTTAAAAAGAGGAAAAACATAAGCATGAATAGTATGAAACAAAACACTTAAAGAAGTCGGTTTTGTGCTGAAATAAAAAATAAACCATGAGAAAGGAAAAAAAACATCTCGGACACTTTTAATATTTGTTAAAGTACTAGGCTACATGTTAACAATAGTAATTACAATGGAACAATAAAATCAGCATCAACTGTGCCTGTGTAAGTTTTTCTTTAACCATATGAGACAGTTACACTAACATAACATGCTAAACAATTAGCCTATAGCTTACAAGAAATAGTAACATTATAGTAACGTTCACTAATAAGTTAACAAAAGGGATATATAGGCTAATGCTTAACAGATTAGTAGGCCTATTTCATTTACATTTAAATATGAATAGCCTATATATGAATTAAAGTTCTAATTTAACGTACAATAACTAATGATCTGCTAACCATAAAGGCTTTTAACATCGTTCTAAACTCCATTCTAAACTAAACTAAACTAAAGTGAAGGTATACGTTTCACACTTGTAATTTAGAAGCGGGGTTAGCCCCGCTTTATCCCCAGTATAATGTTACGGCTAGGCTTAGCAACAGACACCCAATCGCATGCCTCGTAAGCGCATAGTATAAACACTCCTTTTGGTGTCAGAGGGAAAATGTCAAATGGTGACGGAAATTCCCATGATTCATTGTTAACGCAGGATTCCATTTAGAATGATCCAGGGTTAACTATTTCAAGTGTGAAAAGTTTTACCCCCCAAAAAATATACAGTATTTATTTACATTATGGTTGTGATGTGAAGCACATAACAATAGTACTATGTTAAGAGGTACAAAAAAAAACTAATTTAGTACAAAAACTAAACTATGAATGAATCAGTACTGTTGCTGGCTTTGGATCTCAAGGGAAAGTTCTGTCTATGTTCATGAATTCGCCGTCAGGGTAGACCAGGAAACCAGAGAAGGTCGTATATCTTCCCTGGTTGCTGTAAACGGCATATCCGTCATCCTGCTGACTGTACAGCCAGACACTGTCTCCTCTTTTCAGTGACAACAGCAAACTCTGACTCTGCATCTCTCTCCGCCACGACATGTCCTCGTCGAACACCACGGCCCGCACCTCGCCTCTGCCCGTCATCAGCTTCACTGAAACCGCACGACGAGGGTGCTTTCCCACGGTAAATGCAAAGTAATACGCACCGGGGAAGTGGCAGATAAAATGTCCGGATGTTTTGTTAAAATGGCCACCAATGTTCACATACTCTACGTCAAACGTGAGAGCATCTCTTTCACGACGCCCTCTGCTTTCTCCCAGCGCTTTATCCCCAGGGTAATAAACCCTGCTCAGGTAACCCTCCGCAGGTAACCCCGCTTTGCAACGCCGAACACGTACAGTGTGCAACAGCTACAGTAT
>NW_015539907.1:171891-172363 GCF_001515605.1 Sinocyclocheilus anshuiensis
TTCCTCAATGCTTCTCCAATCATAATAGGCATCTACAGGGGGAGGACAACCTGGAAGATGGAGGCCTGGAAGGCCTGGAGGGTTATTGAGATATCCAACAGAAGATGTAGAGTCTGGTTAGACGAGATAACCACTAAATGTGATGTACGGTCCGACGTTGCTGTAGATGGTGTAGTGGTGATTCTCCTGAAGCAGCAGGTAGACTGAATCCATAGGTTTTAGACTGACCATCACGCTCTGGCTTTGAACCTTGCGGCCCTGGTTCTGGTATCCATCGTATGCCATGGCCTGCACCTCCATCCCGTTCTTTACCAGCATGACCGACAGCATCTTTTTCGGGAACTTTCCCACTGTGAATGAGAAGTAGTATGCGCCAGGCAGGCGGCAACGGAAAGTGCCCGTCTCTGGATTGAAGTCTTCTCCAATGTTGACTAGAAGGTGGTCAAAGGTCACAGCACGCTGAGTACAACCA
>NW_015539907.1:173048-175314 GCF_001515605.1 Sinocyclocheilus anshuiensis
GTATAATGTTACGGCTAGGCTTAGCAACAGACACCCAATCGCATGCCTCGTAAGCGCATAGTATAAACACTCCTTTTGGTGTCAGAGGGAAAATGTCAAATGGTGACGGAAATTCCCATGATTCATTGTTAACGCAGGATTCCATTTAGAATGATCCAGGGTTAACTATTTCAAGTGTGAAAAGTTTTACCCCCCAAAAAATATACAGTATTTATTTACATTATGGTTGTGATGTGAAGCACATAACAATAGTACTATGTTAAGAGGTACAAAAAAAAACTAATTTAGTACAAAAACTAAACTATGAATGAATCAGTACTGTTGCTGGCTTTGGATCTCAAGGGAAAGTTCTGTCTATGTTCATGAATTCGCCGTCAGGGTAGACCAGGAAACCAGAGAAGGTTGTGTATCGTCCCTGGTTGCTGTAAACGGCATATCCGTCATCCTGCTGACTGTACAGCCAGACACTGTCTCCTCTTTTCAGTGACAACAGCAAACTCTGACTCTGCATCTCTCTCCGCCACGACATGTCCTCGTCGAACACCACGGCCCGCACCTCGCCTCTGCCCGTCATCAGCTTCACTGAAACCGCACGACGAGGGTGCTTTCCCACGGTAAATGCAAAGTAATACGCACCGGGGAAGTGGCAGATAAAATGTCCGGATGTTTTGTTAAAATGGCCACCAATGTTCACATACTCTACGTCAAACGTGAGAGCATCTCTTTCACGACGCCCTCTGCTTTCTCCCAGCGCTGATCTAGTTCTTGCCACTGAAAATGCAGAACGTGGTTCCTCAATGGTTGCTCTTCTTCTCCAATCATAATAGGCATCTACAGGGGGAGGACAACCTGGAAGATGGAGGCCTGGAGGAGATAGGTGGTTATTGAGATATCCAACAGAAGATGTAGAGTCTGGTTAGACGAGATAACCACTAAATGTGATGTACGGTCCGACGTTGCTGTAGATGGTGTAGTGGTGATTCTCCTGAAGCAGCAGGTAGACTGAATCCATAGGTTTTAGACTGACCATCACGCTCTGGCTTTGAACCTTGCGGCCCTGGTTCTGGTATCCATCGTATGCCATGGCCTGCACCTCCATCCCGTTCTTTACCAGCATGACCGACAGCATCTTTTTCAGGAACTTTCCCACTGTGAATGAGAAGTAGTATGCGCCAGGCAGGCGGCAACGGAAAGTGCCCGTCTCTGGATTGAAGTCTTCTCCAATGTTGACTAGAAGGCGGTCAAAGGTCACAGCTCGCTGAGTGCCACCCAATATGCTGCTGCTACGTGTGGCAGAAAAGGCAGAGTGCAGGCCTGTTGTCATTGGGCTGATGTTAAAGGATGCCGCACAGCCCAGATAGATGATCAGCACAAGTAGACAGGAAACACATCTGTTTGGTCTCCATAATGCCACACAAGCTGAAGTAAAAAGACATTATTGTCATCAGAGGTGTTTCATGTCACTTTTTGGCACTGTTGAAAAATAGTTCTCAAAAAAACCCAACTAATTATTCAAAAATGTATCAGACTGTAATTTTATATTCTGCACCACACATACAAAACTAATCACTTTTATTTCTGTGTAAAACTATATATAAAAAAAAACATTGTCCTTTAATTATTTTAATCATGAGATTAATGATCATTAATGTTTTAACCCTCTGGTGGTCTTTGGTCATTTTAGACTGAAATATGTTATGTTGTGACTTTTTACATTTTATTTCATCAGAATAGTACTGATGAAGACCAAACTTGGTGACTTTTGTGGCACTTCTATATGAACACACAAAAATGTGGATATTATGAGAAAAGGCTAAATACTCACATCGGTGATCTTCATGGTCAGAAATGACCACCACAGGAAATGAGAAATATAAAAATACAGAGCAATTTTCTAGGGTACAATCTACAAATCAGCTATGATAAAGTAATCTTCGATAATGTATAAATATAAATCTGAATGGAAAAAAACTTAATAAAAGTAAGTAATTATGCAACAAGGGAAAATGGCATTACATTTTTCTTTATTTCTGCCCCCAGATGGCTTTGTACTGGATTTTAAATAACTTTGCTCTATTTTTAATTCAAACAATATTAATTAAAAAAAGAAAGAAATATTATTTTTGAATTATTTTGCACATAAATAAATGGTGCGCAGTTTAGAGGTGAATATTGTCTAATGTTGCATCTGAACTCTTCACATATATATATATATATACACACACACACACACACACGCGTATATATGTATATATATATATATATA
>NW_015539907.1:175366-178791 GCF_001515605.1 Sinocyclocheilus anshuiensis
TATTCTAATTTGTTGAGATAGTGAATTGGTGGGTTTTTGTTAAATGTGAGCCAAAATCATCACAATTAAAAGAACCAAAGACTTAAACTACTTCAGTCTGTGTGCATTGAATTTATTTAATACACAAGTTTCACAATTTGAGTTGAATTACTGAAATAAATGAACTTTTCCACGACATTCTAATTTATTGAGATGCACCTGTATTATCATCATGTGATGTTTCTCTCTACCTACTTTTTATTAGGCCTACTACTTTTACTATTTATTCTTGCTTGTACTTATAACATATTATTCATAATTATATAACTGTTTAATATGTTCCTTAAATGTTTTAGTGTGTACTCCAAACATAATTAAATTATATATATATGTGTGAGTGTGTGAGAGTATAACATTAGTATTAGTTTGATACATCGTAATATTAAAGGACTCTCAGTCTTCACTATTTCAATTTTAAGATCTATTCATCCATCACTACTTTTGAATATGCCCTACTGTGATGTGTAAATGCCTGTATAAATATATGAACATAAATGCTTAATATAGTATATATTTTTTTAGATTTTCAAAAATTATAAAGGTTTTTACAAAGGTATATTGTCTACAAATATGACACAATATTTTAGGATAAATCATACTGATAAAAAACCCCAATAAGAAATGTTGTATTTAGGCATAAAAGAAGTTTTCATACCTGGTCTTAGTATCTGAAGAGACTTCATTTCTATGATGACCTGCTCCTCTGTGTCTGGACGCCTTTGAAAGACTGTGAAATGTTATTTCTGTGTAGCATCTACTCCAAAAACGACAGTGCCCATGTTCAAATAAAAGAGGTATTAGGGGAGAGAGAGAGGGAGAGAGAGAGGAGGTGCTTCACGAATACACTTTATCAATATAGTTCATGATTTGATTACGTTTATAGTTTTATCAAGTTTATGTCAGAATATTTCCATCAATACCAGCTGTCCTGAGAATGCTATATAATAGGTTTTTAAGACTGCAAATGTGGAAATGTAGTGTTCATACATAAGCATATTTATCAAAAGTGCTCATTTCTAAATGTTCACGTCAAATACAGGACGTCCTCAGTAAAAAAAAAAAAAAAGTGTAAAAAGTACTGCACAGAATGAATGACATAAAACACTTTAATCGTGTGTTTTCTCGGGACGCGTGAAAGCAACAGCTTTCATTAAATACAAACTACAACGTCCATATCGTCATCAAATTCGTACGTTTCCGCGTGCGTCAGGACGCAACGTGCCGGAAGGCGTGTGTGCACTGCGTCTCCGCCGTCAATGCAAACGAAGTAAGAGGCACCGAGAGTCAAAGCTAAAATCCGCATTCAAGACAAGATGGCAGGGTTGCCCCGCAGGATCATTAAGGTAACCGTGAAGTGAGACACACTACACTTTTTTAATCATAATACCACGAAATCCTCAAATATAATTGAA
Organism: Sinocyclocheilus anshuiensis; assembly: GCF_001515605.1. Classification (NCBI taxonomy): domain Eukaryota; kingdom Metazoa; phylum Chordata; class Actinopteri; order Cypriniformes; family Cyprinidae; genus Sinocyclocheilus; species Sinocyclocheilus anshuiensis. The sequence goes on from NW_015539907.1 coordinate 176,818, forward strand.
ACTATCAGCCAAAGAGAAGCGACAGCTGGCTTAGCGTTTGGCACTCTTGTTGTTAGCCACTTCCGTTTCGGTACATTCACTCGTCTCCCGAATATGGGTGGGTTAAAAATACATCCACCGCTGTGAAAGACGGCGAAGGGCCTATGTCTTATTCCTTACTATTTGCAAGCCAGAACCAAAAGCATTAAGAAATGACAAACGTTCCCACTCTAACTGAAGTGTAAATTGTGAGAGAGGCACGCTCGCGGTCATTCATTGCTTGCGCTCGAGCTGTTGTGTGTGAGCTCGCGAGCTAACCGTTCCAGAGACGCTAGCTAGGCGTAAAACTTGGTAAATGGTGGAATTTAAGCAGTCACACAATTATTTCTCCAACGATTTCATTTATAGACAGTCATACATCTGTTTTCCTGCGTGCAGCATGATTATCTGGCCATTAAGGATACGATTATAAGCAAAACAATTCGGCTCGCCCGCTTCCTGTAGGCTAGGGAAGCTGTTGTGGTGCTTCTGCTGCTAAATGAGCTAATGACTGCAGGCCCCAAACAGCTGAAATGTCAAATAAAAACAAGAAGAGATAATTAAATAAGACATTAGTTGAAGAACAGAACGTCCTCAATGAGAACTGCTGTTTATTCTCCCAGAAAAATTAAACGTGTAACGCTGAATTAAAGGGACAGTTGACCAAAAATTTTGATTTAAACCCTTGTGCAGTTTCAAACCAAAAACAAAAGTTTTATGTCAGTCTGGAACACAGAAGGAAATATTAGGCAAAATGAAAGTCTCAGTCTCCATTCACTTTCATTTTATAGAAAAATGCAGTGAATGTAAATGGGGACTTGAGCTGTCAGTGTCTGATATTCTTAATTGTCTCCTCCTGTGTTCCACAAAAGAATGTGATTATTTTTGGAACAACATAAGAGCAAATAACGACTTTTTTATTTATTTAATATTTTTAAATAACTGTTTACAGTGAACAGATTTAAGGCTAGTGAAATAACACAAGCTGCTTCCTCCTGATAATATAATATAACTCTGAATGCATGTTTCTGCATATTTAAGATAGAAATTAGATGCATTAGAGTTGGCCCTAGTGCATCCTCTGTGCCCCTGTATTTTTTGGGTATATGTGGGTACTTCTGCTAATATATAGTAATTTGCACCTGTACATGTTTTGGTCACAGGGAGGATACTGTTAATTGAATTTATTGCATCTATAAATGTATACTTCCTCAGGTTGGCTGGGAAATTAACTGACTAATGTGAGTTGGAGGGCTGGGAATGCATCCTTAATGTCCCCCAACCATGACAGGGAGCCCCTCTCTTGTCTGTGTTTGCTCTGCATGGTTTTGTCTGTGGGTTATCTGAAAAAATTTGAGGAATTTAATTCTGAGTACAATGTATATATTAAGTTAACTGAAAAACATAGGAATAAATGTGGCTGTGTTTGGAGTTAGAATTTAATATTTTTTATCTGTATATATATATTTTAAATACATATATATATTTTAATATAAATATAAATTAACCCTTTTAACTGTCACTCGTCCCCTCTGTGGGACGCCTAAGTTTACTTTACTATATTACAATTAAATCCTAATCTAATCATGACAAACTATATATCGTTGGAAAGGTCTAAGACTCCTAAATAGATATTTTACCAATGTTTTTGTTAAAATGATGTAGGAAAAGTAATAGATTAATTTTTGACATTAATCTATTACTTCTTATTATAGTTGTAATAAGTGTTTTGTGTAATTCGCTGTATGTTGATGATAATGCAACTGAGAGAGAGAAATTAATGTGCACAATTAAAGTTCATTGACAGTTGATTTTACATATTAAAAGTTTGTTTTATAGCAAAAGCAAATAACTCCACATTTCATGTTTTAGAGTTAAAAAAAAACTCTCGTTTAATCTTTATAATCTCCTCAGATGACAATGTAGATGCCTGACAAACGTTGTTGTTGTTGTGAT
>NW_015539907.1:179157-179568 GCF_001515605.1 Sinocyclocheilus anshuiensis
ATGACAAACTATATATCGTTGGAAAGGTCTAAGACTCCTAAATAGATATTTTACCAATGTTTTTGTTAAAATGATGTAGGAAAAGTAATAGATTAATTTTTGACATTAATCTATTACTTCTTATTATAGTTGTAATAAGTGTTTTGTGTAATTCGCTGTATGTTGATGATAATGCAACTGAGAGAGAGAAATTAATGTGCACGTTAGTTGTAATAAGTGTTTTGTGTAATTCGCTGTATGCTGATGATAATGCAACTGAGAGAGAGAGTTTCTCGTGCTGTGTTTTGTTTAGCTCTTATGGTGATTGTTTTTTGGAGTGAAAAAGGACGCAATAAACTTAAAACATCAGTGAAGTTTTGGTCATCGTTCAGATGAGGTCCGCTACACTTATGAAAGTTACAAAAGTTATTT
>NW_015539907.1:179711-195237 GCF_001515605.1 Sinocyclocheilus anshuiensis
CTTATTTGATTAGCATTAAAGTGCAGACACTCAGTACAGCTCAGTGCCTTCACGCAGTTAATTAATAAACCATCGTTTGGTATATCGGCCTTTTTCCTTATATAGCCGATATGCCGATGGTTGTAAATTGAGGAAAAATCGGCCGATAAATATGTTCAGATCGCGCTGCATGTGGAGAATAATGCACAGCAATCAGCTCATTTATTTTTTTTAAAGTGGCGTTTATCGTTTTTTGCAAATGAGCTCTTCATATATATATATATATATATATATATAATTCAAATAAATGGTGTTCTTTGGAACTTCCTATTAATCACAGATTTCTGAAAAAAATTATATTGATAATAAGAAGAAATGTTTTATTCAGCACCGGAATAAATTTAGATTTTAAGATATATTTAACTGTCACTCACATTTTTTAACATAGACGTGAAAGTGCACGATCCAAACTTAAATTTGTATAATTCATGAACGAAAACATTTTGTAACATGATATTGATGTACCATTTTCATGGTAATGCAGTTTGATTTTAAAAAGGGTTTCAAAGGATGAATTTTGAGATTTAAAGTTTTCAACTGATATATAATTTCTGATGATTTCTAAAGTGTGATAGAGAAAAAGGCAACAAAGAAGACTTTTTGTGACAAAGGTCAGAACTCCTGTTATGATGTAGATTTTTGAGGTGCACTCTTGTCAAAAATTAATCTATTACTTTTGCTACATAATTTTTAACAAAAACATTGGTAAAATATCTATTTAGGAGTCTTAGACCTTTCCAACGATATATAGTTTGTCATGATTAGATTAGGATTTAATTGTAATATAGTGAAGTAAACTTAGGCGTCCCACAGAGGGGACGGGTGACAGTTAAAGTTAAGGTAGAAAAGTTATTTTAAATTCAGATTTCAAAAACTTTAAAAATAATAGTGCCAACCCAAACCTTTGAACGGTAGTGTATATTATATGTATAATGGATCACGATTGTTTTTTTTGTTTGTTTTTTGTTTTTCAGGATTCAGCATTATGAAAATATCTCATGCTAGTTTTGTCCAGGAAATTCTTGTAGAAGATTCTTGTTTTACAGGTTCATCATTATATAGCCATAGATCCCTTTGAACTTACAGGTTACAGGACAGGTGTGGTAGCTTTTGGGAATAGGTTTGTGACACTGAGATTGTAATATCCACTTTTTGGCACAAGTTCTCAGATGCCAAGTAGACAATCTTTCAGGTGTAGAGTAAAGCATAGTACAGCAGTTCTCAGATGAACGACGTCTCCAGACTCAAGCATTCCACAGGTGATATCAGATTCTCATTAGTCATATGGGTGTGAGTTTCCAAAGGGCTTTAAGGTTCAGCCCTGTGTCTCTCTCACAGGACGCAAAGTGTCTTGATTCAGTTTTAATGACTGTCAATTTGACCCTTGAAGACTTGGTTTCGGATGAAACATTGCTCTAATGCGGGTATATACACTGTCTACATTATTTTAGGTCCGATTTCAGGATTTCCGCAGGGTCTTAAAAAGTCTTAAATTTAGTTGTATCAAATTTAAGGCCTTAAAAAGTCTTAAATTGTACAAGAAAGTCTTAATTATGATTTCAAGAGGTCTTAAATTTGGGGACGGAAAGACCAGAATTGCGATATGGCTCAATGTGACGATTAAACTTCAAAAGGCTATGAAACATGAGCGCTGCACGTTCAAAGTCCGGTCCTGCGCTGCTTTGTGTTCTGCTGTTACCGGGGAAACAGTTATATTTCTACCAAACGCGCCACCTGCTGGCAGAGATTGAATGTGCAATTTCAATAAAACTGTTGTTTTGATCAGAGTACAGACAAATGCGAAAATCCACCCATGTTTTTACACTGCAAACATGCAGAGCTTTAAATGTGAACTGGTGGATCGATAAAAAAACAATACATTATAAAAATCTTAATAGGGGTGGGCTATGGTCTGCAATAATCGTAATTGTAGTTTTAACGATGTGCGATTTGACATTATGGAGTATACTGCGAAAAGCAAACAAAACATACCTACAAGAGTGCATGCATACATTACGTGATGAAGTCTAGTAAGTTAACATAGGTTACGCATTTAGAGTGCCTTTCACTGCATGAATCAGTCTATTAAAATGCATTTAGAATTATCACATAATTCAAGATATGGGGGCAGAAAATGTATATATATAATTTCATATAGTTAATATCACATGAAGAGTGCCGTTTTTTTCTCCAAAAGTCAGCATGATTACAAATGATATTGATTTTATACAACAGTTCAATAAACAAGAAGTTAATATTAGGAGACTTACAATGAATCGCAATGACTCACTTATTAACTGTGACTTGCTACTACCTGCTGGTGGTTTTAACTTCACATTTAAAGTATCTTTTAATTTTTTAAATAATTTCAAACATCAGTTTTGAATGTTTTGTTTCAAATATCAAAACATTATTTATGCATTTGTAACTGCAGGTTAAAGTATTCTATGTCCCTCTGATCTGCATTAAACAGTGTGTAAATGCATCTAAATGCCACTTCAGATGCAGCTTCTGTGTTTTCTCTGCATTGCAAAGATGAATTGTGTTGATACTGATTTAATTTGCTTGGTAACAGCCCAAATGCAAGAATTTGACTCAAAAGATGGTGCACACTTTTAGAAAAAATGGCTTAATGGTAAAAATACCCATAAAACGTGTTGGAAAAGATTAATTTATATCACTGCTATGAACTGACCACACAGAATATGAAGAATATCAAAAATTCAGGAGTCAGCTGTCCATGGTAGTCCTTAAAATACCAGCACAATAACACACTCAGTGAAATATCATCTAATTATCGTTATCGATAAAATCCCAGAAAATATAATTTTTTTGTCAATATTGCACACCCCTAATTTAGGTTATTTAATTTATATAACAATTTATTCATAATAATTGTTTAAATTAATAATGAATACTTTTGACTCATCCATTTTCTTAAAAATGGTTTAAAGGCTGAAATGTAAAGTTTATCATTTGTAAAACTTTTTGTTTTTGTGGAAACTTGTATCTGAACTGTAAATTATGCTTTTTACAGTAATTTTACAGTTTAATACGGTACTGTAGGCATTGCTCTACCCCGCTCATATGGTATTAAATTTATTTGTGCAGGTCTTAAAAAAGGTCTTAAAGTCTTAAATTTGTGCTTAAAAATCCTGCAGAAACCCTGGATTTTCACATGCAGTTTTCTAGAGTTCGCCACAAAAGCCCAAAATATGTAAAAGTATGAATTATCAAATTATTTTTCAGCTTTGCCATCACATAAATAAATGACATTTTAACATATGCAATTTACAACTCTTGTGTAATGTGCAAACCACAGTCTTGTAGTATGAAAGGAACGGAGATCCAGCAACTTTGAAAATCGGTATTACCGGCCAGTTAAATTCATGAGTAATGCATACCGTTGAGATATAATACCATGATAATACTACGCTAAATATCATTGAGCAGTACAAGCTAAAAGACAGCATAAACACTGATCATGTAATAAGAACTGATTTGATATTGAAATTGCAAGGCACTGTCTTTTCTAATGTCGTGCAAAGAGAGTGTTTACTGAAAACATTGCGAGTGCCTAACCAGCAGTGTTTGTGTTGATGTAAGATCATCCTCTGCCATACTGAAGGTTAAGGGTACTGTATTATCTGTAAATATTGTAGTTCTGACGTTAGTAACTATATTTAAACAAAGTTTGTGACTTGGTTGATATTTACATTTAAACACTTCTTATTTAAGATACATACACTTTCAGGGAACCTTTCATGGTTCAATTAGTTGTGCCTAGTAGCATTCAAAACTCTGGGGTCAGTAAGTTTGCTTTAAAATGGTTTTGAAAGAAAACGTCTCTTATGCTTACCATGGCTGAATTTATTTGATTAAAAATACAGTAAAAAAGTAAAATATTATTACAGTTTAAAATGACTTTTTCTAATTTCATTTATTATGAAATGTAATTTGTTTCTGTGATGGCAAAGCTGAATTTTTAGCAGCCTTTACTCCTGTCTTCAGAGTCACGTGATTCTAATATGCAGATTTGCAAAATGTTGAAAACAGTTATGCTGCTGCTTAATATTTTTGTAAAAACATTAATGCATGATATTTTTTCAGGAGTTTTGGATTAATAGAACAGCATTTTTTTCAAAAATAAATATTTTGTAATATTAGCAACAGTAACTTGTCTTTACTGTCCCTTTTCATCATTTTATTGCACCTTTGCTGAGTAAAAGTATTAATTTCTAGCAAAAATAAATATATTGCTGACCCCAAATTTGAATAATAATGTACAAGCTTGCTTTAATAAAAATGAATAATAATAATAACAACATGCAGCAGATTTCCACAGGGTTGGAACAAGTGCTCACAAAGTTTATTTGTTCATTTGGTAAATACTTTTGTCTACCAATAAGAATGCAGGACTTTCATCTCCAGTTAACACATTTTGCCATGTTTAAATGAATTCTGCAATCTGTGCGGGAAGTCTGTCTAGGCTTGGTCATACTGATATCTAATTAAAAAAAATGTTTCATCTAGCCATACAGGTTTGTTTGCCATTGAAATGTGCTGTTGTAGGACAGTTAGTCTTCGTTACATGACCATTGTGGAAGGTTACAAGGTGAAGCGATACAGTTTTTCAAAAACACAAAACTGTTGTCACCGTGAGCATTACATGTTGTCTCTTTCTACTGATTTGTTTACTCCTGTGTACTCGACTGTCTCACTACCAGTGCTTTGGCTAATTGCTAATTAACTGAGTGTGTAGATTCTTGATGTTCCAGCCTAATTGATCCTGTTTCCGTGTGTCTGTGTCTGTGTCTGTGTCTGTGTCTGTGTGTCTGTGTGTCTGTGTGTCTGTGTGTCTGTGGTAGGAAACACAGCGTTTGTTGGCAGAGCCGGTGCCAGGTATAAAGGCAGAGCCAGATGAGGGGAATGCTCGCTACTTCCATGTGGTCATCGCCGGACCTCAAGACTCCCCCTTTGAGGGAGGAACTTTTAAACTTGAACTCTTTCTTCCTGAAGAATATCCCATGGCAGCTCCGAAAGTACGCTTCATGACCAAAATATATCACCCCAATGTAGACAAGCTGGGAAGAATATGTCTAGATATTTTGAAAGGTGAGAGACTGTTTTATTTAATCTTCTAAAACTCTCTAAATAACAGATCATGCTGATTTTAGTCATTTTGACCTAAACACGAATGTCATTAGTGCTTAATGCTTTAATTCTGCTATAATAACTCACACTTTCTTGAGACATGGAACAAAACGTGATTCATCATTTTATCTGCCATTGGTCTTTAAAATGGCAACATTTCTCTTTTGAAGTTAATCAGTCACTAGATGTTTCATTATTTAGATTTCACATCCTGAAGGGCCTGTTTTTATATTTCACCTGCTGTGAACTGGAGTAATGGCTGCTAAAAATCTGCTCTGCCATCACAGGAATAAATTACATTTTAAAATTTTAATTTGGTATTTAAATAACATTTTGTAATATTACTGATTTTACTGTATTGGATCAAATAATTGCAGCCTTGGTGAAAATAAGAGACTTGTTGACCCCAAACTTTTGAACAGTTGTGTGTGTATGTACATATACAATTAAATTAAATGGCTACTTCATTTAATACATGCGTGATATGCAAGATATGATTTTGTCTGTGAGTTTCTGTGTGATGGTGAAAATTCAATAGATATAGCTATAGATATAGCTAAAAATGAGCTTGGAACAACCTTTGTTCTCGGTTCATTTATTCATCAGTGTGAATGCTAGACTATCAATATTTACAGTAATTATATTATAGAATTGTTTGTGTTTGTATCTGACAGTGTTTGCTCATATTGAGAGAAAACAGAAGTAGAAGCAGAAGTTTTCCAAAGCAAAAACACATACTTTTAACATTTAACATTTTTATCCAAAATAATTCCTTGATACATCAAATGTTATTATTATTATTATTATTATTATTATATATATTTTTTTCATTTCTGTAGTGTGTCAGTACTAACAAAACAGTATAGTAAAAATGATGAATAATATCATTTTTTCCCCTTCACTCTTGGTTGAAGTAGGCATTAAAATGTGCTGATAAAATGGGGAAATTAGGATGTTGTCCCTCGAGTAGACTGTGGGAGAAAAATGAATATGAGAGTTATGATTTCTGGGGAAAGACTCATTTGATCTTTACCTCAGAGAAATGGCAGTTTGAGTCTATTACATTTTATAGCTCACTTACCTAACATGCACATAGTGTGAAAGATTTGCCCATTTAATCTCTGTTGAAAGATTGAGGATCTCAGATCACACTTTTGACCCCACAGAGAATGATTCTCTGCTCGACTGTCCAGGATTTGGTACATATGGAAGCTAGCTGCTACATTTCTGCTAATGCTCTTTCTCTTGTTTATCTCTCTCCATGGCATGATGTCACACAGATAAGTGGTCTCCAGCCTTGCAGATCCGCACAGTGCTGCTATCAATCCAGGCATTACTAAGCGCTCCCAACCCTGATGATCCTCTAGCAAACGACGTCGCAGAGCAGTGGAAGACTAACGAAGCTCAAGCCATAGAGACAGGTGGGTGCTGGTTAAATGCATTTAAAGGGATAGCTGATTCTTAAAAAGGAAATTCTTTAATTTTCTGATGAAAAGATAATTTAGAGTTTGGCTTATGATTCAGCATTTCTTCTCTCAGTTCTGAGAAAATATTGCAAAATATAAACCCGCAATTCTGGGAAAAACTTGTGTAATGATGAGAAACTCAAAATTATAAACTTGGTTATAAACCCAGACTTGCGAGATGTATACTTGGAATTACAAGATAGAAATTTATAATTGCAAGATATATATTAGAATTCTAAATTTACATGTCGAAATTTGGACTTTTTCTTTGAATTTTACATCTCTCAACTTTTTTTTTTTTTTTCTCCACCACTGAATAAAAAATAAAAAAGGTAATTGCATTTTTTTTTGTTTCATAATTCAGACTTTTTTCTCACAATTGCGAGTTAACATCTAACTATTCTGAGTTTATATCTCGTAATTCTGAGTTTATATTAAAAAAGGGATTTAAAAATTGTGGTGAGAAAAGTCAGAATTGTGAGATAAAAAGTCGCAATTACCTATTTATTTTTTTTAAATTCCATGGCGGAAACAGGCTTCCATACATTCTAAACCTTGACTGACTTCTGCAGAACACAAAATATTTTAAATATTTTTTTCGCATATAATGATAATGAATTGCTTCCAGTACTGTGTATGTACAACAACAGTCTTCAAAACATTTTTCTTGTGTGTTCAACAGAAGAAAATCATAAAGGTTTAGAATGTCATGAGGAATCCATCTCTGTACTTTGATACATCTGTTAAAAGATGGAATGAATAATAGATATTGCTAATATTTGTTTTAAATTCACTTAAATCAGAGGTTTTTCTCTGGGTATTCAATAAGCTTTAATAGCTTTAAGAGGCCAGTGATAGTCTGTGTGTCCCAGAGGCCTTAATCCATAATAATGCTCTTGCGGAATAGTTCTTATCTCATGTAGCTGCCTTCGAAGTACATTGTTTTGCTGTTATTAATTGCTTTTTACAGTTAGTCATAATGAATTGGAAAAATCTGCACCCTTTTTGTTCACACAACTGGAGTTGAAGTCAGCTTTGTGCTGAAGATACCAAGTAATTTATCTCTACATGGATTTAAGTAGGAGAGAAAACACTTCCGGGTGTATTAACCCTGCATTTGTTTGTCTTTTTCAGCCCGAACATGGACCAGGCTTTATGCCGGAAACAATATTGAAGTCTAGAAATGTATGTGGGGAGACAAAAAGAGAAAAAAAAGCAAGTCAAGAGTGAAAACAACTCCATGTTCTGCCAAGACTTATTCATTTTCATGTAAAGGACACAGTCTTAGGAAACAAAATGATGATAAACTGTAAAGAATATATTAACACAAGTAAAAAAGAAAACTTCAGACAATTTGTGATTTAAATGCACATTAGTACAAAAAAATGTCTTTGTCCTGATTCACTGCTGTTGAGATGCATGGGCAGATGATCTACTCATACGGCTTTCTTTTACAGTGGTTGAGGAGGTAGCCGCAGACTTCTGCTATGAAGCGTGCATTAAAACTGACTGTCATTTGTCTGTCCCTTTGTTTGTTTGTTTGTGGGAGGGGGATAATTTTTTATATTTCTTTTAACCTATTTTCCCCTCTCATTGCTCTTTTATTTTTTTTTTTTACACTGAGGAGCAGCAGACTAGCCCCCGTTTAGAGCACCCTTTGTCAAACTGCAGACTTACCCTGATAGAAAACCTAGCAAAAAAGTGTACGTTCACTAAAACGGAAATGAGACGCCAGATTTAAAGCACATGCAAACAGTAATTTCACCTGGGAAATGGTTCAACTGGAAGGTCCTTCCACCATCACAGAAACCGTTAAAGATGTAAACCCTAATGTAGACTTGATTTGTTTTGGACTACAGGCAAGGTAGAGCTAGAGTGAAGGGAGATTTTGCGTAATATTTCTTTTAGTATAACAATTCTGTTAATGTATCCGGTTTTAGTGTTTTGTTTTATCTATCTTGCCATCGCTGTACTAATTGCACTCTTGAAACTCCATTGCGTGCTTTTTATTTTCTTGTGTCCATCACAGTCCAGTGCATTAAGATTCATTTGTCTGTTTCTTCCTTTAAGCATTTATTTTGAAATGCCATGATTGCAGGGGAGGGGGGCTGGAGACAAATTATGAATTGTTAGATTTTAGTAAAGGGGTGAGGGGTGGGAATGTTTGCAGAAACATTGCAAAAGATGAATAAAGGCTTTGTCTCAATTTCCACGATTGGTCTTTGGTTAAAACATCAATTTCAACTGTGTTTGTAAGTTCCTGCTTTCTATAGAAAGGGGAAAAAGATCCTGCTTTTTAAAATGTGATGACAACAGTCCACACACATATTTCTGTTCTTTCTGTAAATAAAATCTGTTGATTAATAAGAAATATTTATGGTGGTGGTTTTATTACATTTCCGAGAATGACTAACACGTTAAATGCTCATTTGTTTTTCCATGTCTGCTGTTTTCCTGACTCAGAAGGCTTTCATAGGCTGGAGAAAATATTAGTCACAGCATAATGTTTATCGTTACTCCAAAATAACCTGTGGTCAGTTATAGATTTACTTCACTTAAACAAGTACCCTTTTAAGTTATGAAGATTGCTGTTGTGCCTATATAGGTGATGTCTGCATTATTACACTTTATCAACTGTTAATATTTAACGATTTGTTAAATATTTAAGTCAGTGTTTCCCATACGGTTTCTCCTACAATATTTCGTGAATCGGTTCTTTTTAGTGAATCGGTTCTTTGACTCGCCGGAACTAGTTAAAACAGTCAGACGATTATTTAGCTCCAAAGTTGTAGCCCGTTTTAGTAAAACGTTTTGTGTTGTTGTTTTTTGGGATTATTACACAATCTAATGGTAAATGTTCCCAGTACGTTTTATTTGTATAATTTCCGCTCTTCGACTATTAAAGCAAGAGCTCAGTCGTATCGTCGATTCACTCTTGGTTTATCAAGTCGAACCTGTTAGAAAAAGTTGGTTTGCTGTTCAATAAGTCGGTGAGGGGTTGATTCGAGAACATCAACGAGTTAAAATAATGAATTATTCTTAAAATAATAATTTGCTCTCTGTTTGCACTCTCAAACGATTGTATTTATTCGGGGTACCAGCAGATGGCGCCAGAACAACATCACCACAATCTCTGTTATAACGCTGCAGCGTGGCTTTTGTCTCTAGTGTTACTTTGAATCAATAACTGCTGACATTTGTATATAAATTATAGCGATACTGCATTGTTTAGTTCTACCCTCTTCCAACGCTCGTGAATCAATTTCCTCTTTTGTCTGGCGGCTGGGATGATGTCTCATTCATATTATCAAAAAGGGAAACGCCTATCTGTTGATGGCATCTTGGGTTTGTAACGCAGATCCTATTGCAGCTGATTTAAAGCGACTGCGCAGAGCTGGAGAGCCGCAGCAGAGTGTTCACACAGCACCAACCAGCCAGCATGCTCAAGACGAGAACACCTCAACTCACAATCTCCGCTGTCAAGAGAGGAATTATGTCTTCAACGTGAGGCGCTTCTTATAAATGCAAACTGTATGATCAGCCTGGAAAATCTGGGACGACTTTCAGCTCTTGGCCTGAAAGGCAGTTGCGTTGCGCGTAGGATCCAAAAACTAGGCAACCGAGAACACTTGTATTCTTGTTTTGTTCGGAGAAAACCCCACATGATGAAATTTAAGCCCAATCAGACAAGGACATATGACGGAGAGGGCTTCAAAAAACGAGCAGCCTGTCTGTGTTTCAAGAACGATCGGGAGGACGAGGTAAAGCTGAGAAAAGTGCAGATGTGGTTGGTGGTGTACTACTACTACTACTGTCGCCTTCAGAGACGTCAGACATAGATATTACAAGCCGTTTTTCAATTGTATTCCTTGTTATTAACTATATATTTTACAATACAATGACTATTCCTTTAATTAATGTAAGCCAACCAATAGTGACTAGAGTCATTGATGCTTATCTGTTAACACTTTACAATAAGGTCCCATTAGTTAAACGTAGGCTAGTAAATAACTTAATTGTTTGTTCACTAACGTTAACAATTGGAACCATCCAATAGTGACAGGTCAACTCAATTACTTAATAGTCACTAGTAGTGACGTGTAATTATTCCACTGCAACATAGCCATTGATTGTTATATGTATCTGTGGCAGGTATAAACTACTATCTTCTGACCTAATCCAGTTTACTAGTAACTATTCAATAGGTACTGCTATTTAGCCTATTTCTTAGTTAATAATATATTTCAATAGTATCCATTCCAGTTTTACTTGTACTTATGCTAGTGACTAGTATCTATCCCAGTATAACTTGTTTTCATTTCCTATTTTACTAGTTAGCTGTTCATGGATAATTCAATAAAAAATTGTTCTAGTAAGATGAAAAAAAAAAATGAATACATGCTGGTAAGTGCTATAAAAGCTGAGTATGTACCAGTAACTAATAATATTAAAAATAAAGTTAATTTTAATTTCAAGACTTACTGATACATTTTTCAAAATCAAAAGTTGTATCTGCTAATATTTATTTGACTTGAGCTTACATGAGCTATCATTAACTAACCTTTACTAATAGGAAATTATTGTAAAGTGTATAAGTATACCTACATAAGTAATAATAACATAAACATAGATACTAGTTCATTTTAAGGACAGAATGTTTAAATGGCTTGCCATATTTCATCCTTTTTAACTCCCTAAAGTAAATCCGCACAAGTAAAATCACAATGATAAGACTCTTATGGGTGGTTCTCACGACCACTAATTCATGATTCATGTCTAGAAATATATGACTCTGCATGGAGGACTGATGGCAGGTGTTATAAATGGAATCAATGAGATCAGCTCACTAAAAGCCAGCAGTGAGCTTTACTCCTGAGTAATGACAGCTGTCCACAACAGGTAGCAATTGACCTTCTGCTTAAGACATGATTTCTCATCCAGCTCATATCTCACAGTTGTTACCCATTCTCCAGTTTATTGTTTTCATGGTTTTTGCGGTTTAAGGTATTTGTATACTGTTTTGTAGTCTATATGATAGAGAGAGAATAAGGGGACACAATGTTCTTAATCAGCAGGGTTGTTGCCTAATTTTGTTTAAATGTACCACATCAGCCAATGCTAGTATGAGATTTTGTTTTCATAGAGCTAGTTTGATTGGTCTGCCACAGGTTTGATAAGTATTTATTAAAAACAAGACTCAGTTGATGTTGATATATGTAGTTTTATAGAGGCTCTATTTAGTGCATACTAACTAAGGGTTTTATGATTGTTTGACATGTACAGTCACTTTATGCAACTTCATGCATTGGATGTTCAAAATGTCAAATGGATAGTTACAAAGGAGAAAAAGTGATTACCCAAAAATTAATCACTTATATAATTTACTCGCCCTCATGTATTTCTAAACCATGACTTTAGAATGGAACACAAAATAAAACAAAATTTCTATTCGACCTAATTTAAAGTCTCTCGTTGAGAATTCTGAAAGAGCAGTTACTATGAAATTTATCACTCGTAACATTTTGCGACATCCTTGAAAGTAGGTTCTGCTTGGACTAAAAATACTGTCTATTATGAAACATTTCAGTCACAGTCGAGGTGTTCTTGACTTCTGAGACGAGGGCTTGACCTAATGTGCACTCAGAAATTACAGGAAAATGCTGTTGTATACACAAACACTCCCCCATAGATGTCTTCTTTTCCTTAAATGAGCTCGAACTTGTTCAAACTACCAAGTCAGTGTATTTTTAATTAAGTACCACTAGAGCTGTTGAAGTTTGATTACATAAGACATGTTGAGGCATGGGCGCTTCAGACCCTGAATATTCCGCATTGCAACAGGACCTGGTCTCCCAGGTCTCTCCTCCATGTGATTAGCACTGAGAGGGGGGAAGAGAGGAGGTAAGTTACACTATGTTCTGAGGCTCCAAGTGACCTATCAGCAGCAATTTATAGAACCAGAATGACAGCACTCACTCTCCCCTGACGGACTCCTTTTCCCACTTTTTAATCAGTCTTTTTCTGTCTAATTGATTCAGTCGGTTGCAGTTTTGCAGTTTTTTTTATCCTCCTGTTTGGGGAGAATTGTACTTCTTTTTTTGTCTATTTCTATTGACTCCTGATCATTTTAATAGTTGAGTATAGGAACTCGGTCTACTGTGGATGTCAGTACATTCCTGTCATAGCAACAGTTAGCCGAGTACAGGCGACAACATTGCACATCCTCGAAGCCCGTCAGCTCGTCTGCTCTTTGTGCTCCTGTCCTACAGCAAGACCTCACAAAGACCCATAATAATAATAGCTGAATCTTCACATTTTTCAAAGAAAGTGAAAAAGGTACTTTGCTTTTCTAAAGCTCACCGCTATAATGGTCTGGTTGGTGTTTTGGATGGTTGTGAGGGCAATGTTACGCATTTGCTAATGTGTTCTGAGTGTTTGATTTTTACATTTTCTGAAGAAAGTGCAAAACACAATGCTAGGATGTTGATATGTAGTTGCTAATGTGTTTTAATTGGTTTGTGAATCAATATCTGCATATCTGTAAAAAAAAAAGAGTATATATATATACAGTCATGGCCAAAAGAGTTGGCAGTGACAATTAATATGATCAAAGAAGACTGTGAAAATTAATCTGCATTGTTAATCCTTTTGATCTTTTATTTTTAAAGATCACAAAAATCTAACCTTTCATTGGAGAATAAGAATTGGGGGGAAATATCATTATGAAATTAATGTTTTTTTCTCAAATACACATTGGACACAATTACTGGTACCGCTAGAAATTCTTATGAGTAAAATATATCTGAAATATATTCCCATTCATATTCACAATTTTGAGCACACCAGGGTGATTATGAACATGAAATTATCCAGCCATGGCTTCCTGTTTCAGGTACTTACCAATTCCCTTAAAAACTTTGTGAAATAGAGGGACATTTGGACGCTCAATAAAACTGTCAATATGAGTAATGAGAGCCTCCTTTACCATTTTATATCCAGAAACAATTATCATTTTCTCACTGCCCACTCTTAAGCTGAATATGGTCCCATAGACTTCAGCCAACTGAAATTCAAAATATTAACATATCCACTGACACAATACTGTCTAAAAAGAACATTAATTGGCATGCAAATAAACAAATTATGCAAATTCCTCCTACCTTATTCACGTTCCTAAAATCTATCTCAGTGAAGACATTTCCCAGGAATGGTAGAGGCCAGGGTCCTGGGGGGAAACTGGAAGGATTCCTATATTTGATGATATCTACAAGAAGCAGTCAAACAAAACTTAAAATGATCCAGCTTTTAAAATCAAAGCTGTCATATATAAATTGAAGAATCATGGTGTTGAAGAAAATAGCACGTTCCCTTTGTCAAAGACTATTAAGTGATGGATTCTGCAGTTGACACATTTTTAAGCTAGACAGGGAAACAGGGTCGTCGTTCGGGGGATGCAACTGGCCCTGCCTTTCACTCAGCCACTGCAGACCCCTCTCCACAATTAATGCTTGGGAGGCCCTCCTGAAAAATGTAAACATTGCAGGAAAGGCGTGGAGAAATATTCCAGGAAGGAGGGAGAAACAGACTCCTACTACTAACTATGTATAAATATTTTGAACACATACATTTGTCAAGAGAATCTTTAAGAACATGAGATAATATATTAACAACTTACCTTGGATTTCATATACTTGACAATCATTTCCTATTTCAAAACAGTGTTAAAGAGTGAATTTGATAAATTGTAAGCTCAGAACTGAAGTATCAGGTCATTCTCAGTAATCTGCAGTGTCTCTTGTGCCCCACTAGCCATTTAATTTAGTTTCTTTTAAATTCGTTATAAATAAATTAATCACTGATTAGTTGTGGTCTTTAGCAAGTTACATACAGTCATGGCCAAAAGTTTTGGCAGTGACATAAATGTTGTGTTTTGCAAAGTTTGCTGCTTAAGCTGTTGTGTAGAGTGATCAGATGCATTTTAAATAATTGCTAAAAGCTTCATTGGCCAAAAAATGAACTTTTCGCAAAAAAACAAATTTCACTGTTTTTTTGATCGTGACACAAAATGACCAGCTAACATTAATTGACCAATCATATCAGCAGCACATGTGAAAGTGTGAATGAGTACTAGTCAGGTGAAATCACTACCATACTAATTAGATTGTAAGAGCAGACTGATTGCTATAAAAGGAGGGAAGAAGCACTTCCAATAATTTTGTTCTTGTTAGCAGTAGTTATCTCCAAAGAAACACATGCAGCCATCATCGCTTTGCATCAAAATGGCCTCACATGCAAGGAAATTGCTATAAAGAATATTGCACCTGAAAGAACCATTCACCGGATCATCAAGAACTTCAAGGAGAGAGGTTCGACTGCAGTGAAGAAGTCTTCAGGATGTCCCAGAGTGTCCAGCAAGCGCCAGGACGGTCTCCTGAGGAGTCAGCTACAGAATCGTGTCAGCAGCAGTGCAGAGCTTGCTCAGGAATGGCAGCAGGTTGGTGTGAGAGCCAAGGACAGACTGAAATTCTGCAGGAAGTACAAGGATTGGACAGCAGAAGACTGGCGCAAAGTTATTTTCTCTGATGAAGCTCCCTTCCAACTGTTTGGGACATCTGGAGAATCGATTGTTCGGAGAAGAAAAGGTGAATGCTACCATGAGTCCTGTGTTGTGCCAACAGTGAAGCATCCTGAAACCATCCATGTGTGGTGTTGCTTTTCAACCAAGGGAGTGGGCTCTCTCATAATTCTGCCCAATAACACTGCCATGAATAAAGAATGGTATCCAAACGTCCTGCAAGAACGACTTCTTCCAACGATCCATGAGCAATTTGGTGATGATCCGTGAATTTTCCAGCATGATGGAGCAC
>NW_015539907.1:195277-195778 GCF_001515605.1 Sinocyclocheilus anshuiensis
CATTTAGTCATTTAGCAGATGCTTTTATCCAAAGCGACTTACAAATGAGGACAATAGAAGCAATCAAAACTAACAAAGAGCAACAATATGTAAGTGCAAATGACAAGTCTCGATTAGCCTAACGCAGTACGCGTAGCAAGGTTTTTTTTTTATACACACACACACATACACACACAATATACAACATTGTATATACATGTGTATGTGACCCTTTACCACAAAACTGGTCATAAGGGTAAATTTGAATCTGAAAGCTAAATAAGCTTTCCATTGATGTATGGTTTGTTCGGATTGGACAATTTTTTATATTTACGGTAGGGAATTTACAAAATATCTTCATGGAACATGATATATATTTTTTGCCAATAAAAGCCTTTAAAACTCATATGCTTATCATTGTTTTTCAGTATACCATAGAAACATGGAAAAAATAATCTACAAATACTGAAGCAGCAAACTTTGCAAAACACAAAATTGATGTCACTGCCAAAACTTTTGGCC
>NW_015539907.1:195818-198399 GCF_001515605.1 Sinocyclocheilus anshuiensis
ATACACACACAATATACAACATTGTATATACATGTGTATGTGACCCTTTACCACAAAACTGGTCATAAGGGTAAATTTGAATCTGAAAGCTAAATAAGCTTTCCATTGATGTATGGTTTGTTCGGATTGGACAGTTTTTTATATTTACGGTAGGGAATTTACAAAATATCTTCATGGAACATGATCTTTACTTAATATACTAATGTTTTTGGCATAAAAGAAAATCAATAATTTTGATGCATACAATGTATTTTTGCTACAAGTATACCCGTGCTACTTAAGACTGGTTTTGTGGTCCAGGTTCACATATATTTATAAATTTATA
Source organism: Sinocyclocheilus anshuiensis (assembly GCF_001515605.1). Lineage (NCBI taxonomy): Eukaryota > Metazoa > Chordata > Actinopteri > Cypriniformes > Cyprinidae > Sinocyclocheilus > Sinocyclocheilus anshuiensis. The sequence goes on from NW_015539907.1 coordinate 196,144, forward strand.
GACACTACTGTTCAAATGTTTGGGGTCAATATGTATTTTTGAAAGTATCTGACACTTGTTATTCAGCAAGGATGCATTTAATTGATCAAGTGACAGTAAAGACTTTTACGTTGTTACCAGAAATTTCAGTTGTAAATAAATTCTGTTCTTTTGAACTTTTTATTCATCAGTGAAACTTGAAACAAAATTTTCACACTGTCCAAAAATATTTGGCAGTTTGATTAAATAATGACTTTTAAAAAGTTTATAAAAAATTATGCATATACACACTGGAAAAGTCAAAAGTTTTGCACTGTATCGCACTGAATTGTGGGATACAGTATTCCACACTGTGTGCTCTATTGTGCTCCATGTATGCAAAATAAATAGCTTAGTGTGCTGCAGCAATAATTCGAGCATAGCCAATGATAAATCTGTGGGATTTTTTTGTCTAATTAAATATCATTGAAACAATGTTGCGTAAACATGACTGGTTGACTTTTCAATGTGGTTCTCTTGAGAGTGTGTGTTTACAATCAGAAAGAATACTGCTGATACAGTGCTTCTGAAAAATGTGTTTGTGTTTTTGGGTGTGCTTTTGGTTTGAGCCACTGTCATTCTCTCGCCCACTTATGACTTGTATTGAATGTGGTGGCTTTGCTTGTTTTAGTCTTTGGATGGAGTTGTCCTAAACAAAAGTAGATTTTATAACTCTAGCTATTGTTTAAGTGTACAAACATTTATGTTAGCAATAAGCTGTAATTTCAGGTCTACCACAAGGACCACATTCGCCTCAGGGACTTTATTGCAGTTTTTGAATTGTCAAGCTGGTTCGATAACAATAATGCCAGAGTAGTGCTGGAGTAGTCATGGCAACAATGATCCTGTTAAATGCGAATATGATACAGTGGACTGAACCTGAACAATGACCCTTAAAACAAACCAGAATGAAACATCACTCAGTTGCATGCTGTACGTGACTGATTTTAAGCCATAAGCGTTTCCTCCTTTGGCTAGTGAGCTTTACCTTTCAAACTTGCAAATGAAGTGAAAGGTCTTGGTTACCAGATTTTGTATTGACATGCTGTTCTTCAAGTTAGTTATTTAGTAGCTTCTCTGGTACACTAGCACCTGGAAGTTCATGGGTTCGATTCCCAGGAACACGCGTGTCAATCCACTGTAAGAAGTTTTACAGTATTTGTGAATCTTGTAATACTTATTATAAACTTGTCCACAAGTAGTTTTAAAGACTCTTCTGAAACCTCAAAATCTCTGGTACACTAGCAACTGGAAGGTCATGGGTTCAATTCCCAGGAACGCACACGTGTAAGAAGTTTCACAGTATTTGTGAATCTTGTAATACTTTTTATGAACTAGTCCATAAATAGTTTCACAGACTCTCCTGAAACCTCAAAAACAGCCCTGACCCTGATGCCTATCGTGACTGGAAGACAGCCACTGTTTGCTGGGGCGATAAGATTAGAACTCTCTTCGGTCGTGTTTATGACGATGGGGCCACACGTTGCCCCTCAGACTCATGCTGGGATTTAACATGCACTTCATCTTGAGTGTCAGTGGGGCTCTGAACTTGGTCAGTGTGTCAGCAGATGCTCAGGACTGTGAAGGATTGGAGTAATAAAGCCAATTAATCCTTGTATAATGGAGAAAAAGATTGATTAATTTATTAGACAGTTGTTTAGGGAATGTAATTCAAAAGAATGTGCTGGTTTTTTTTATGGTATAAGTCATAGAAACTGTTATCCATTTGTTTTGGCTTTCAGACAGTCCTTGATTCCGAATGTTTTCTTTATCCTTGATTTTGAACGTCATTAGCTGGTAGACTGATCTATAAACAGTAGGGTTGTATACCATTTTAGAACTGGATTAAAATGCTTTTAAATTCTAATTCAGTTTAAATTTGAATCAGGAATATTAAAGTTTAATAAAACTAAAATATTTGATTAAAAACATTTTATTTCAGTTATTTTATTAAGCATTTTATTTTAGTTAAACTTGATGTACTAAAATAACTAAAACTAAAACTGAAATAAAAATTTATAAAAAAGAGTATTTAGAATAGTTTTAAACCAATAATAAAAATAACAAAAACAACATTAATAGAACTTAATACACATAAAATATAATTAAATATATTAGTATGGAAACTATAATAGTATCTCAGTGATACTAAAATAATTTTAAAGGAAGTAACAAAAAGAATACTTGTATTTAAATTTGATTTAGAATGGAATGCAAAATTTGACATTTTAAAGTAAA
>NW_015539907.1:200755-205687 GCF_001515605.1 Sinocyclocheilus anshuiensis
TTTACTGCTACATTAGAGTGAACTGGGCCAAAATACAAAAAAAGTTAAACATTCAATGTGATGGATATATTATTTGAAGATGTATGTGTCATGTAATGATACAAATAGTTATTTTAAAGTATATATCTCCTGTAAATGATGTAAGTTTACAGTGACATTACATACCTTTAGTTTACATACAGTACATTTAAATTAAGATGTGTTTCTAGAAATAAAAATTCCAGAAACTAATTTTTAACTTTCTGAATTTAATTTTTTTCTTACCAAGTTCTTAAAAATTCCAGCCACAATCAATCACAATGTATATACAATTACAGATCATTAAGCCTATAAATCGTCAGTTTGTTGTTTTACACACATGCACACAGACATTATTTCATACGCGACAGTCGTGAGATGCATAAGAAATCTTTAGACAAACCATAATACATAACAACAAAAGACAATACTTTATTTAACCTTTTCTGATAAGAAGTGTGCGCTGCAAACGCGAGCATTTTTGACTATCGTTTCTGTCCATTCCGCTCGTTTTATTGTGTTTAACCACGTCGTCGGTTTTTTGTCTGGCGGTGGCAGCAGGTATGCTTTAAAATTTTTAATTGGAGCCTCTACTACGTCGATTCTGGCACCCAACATCACAATAAGACGATATTTGAAGCTCCTTATGTAGCTGAAGCTGCGCTGGTTTGAATTGGCCGCCTCCAGTTTCCCCTTTGTTTCAGTCTCCTTTGTTTTGCCTCCAGCTAGCATGGTCACGTAACTGTGACGTCGGCCCTAAAAGGTTCTATAAAGACCCCATTTCTAATAAGTAGAAAAAACCAATGGTCAGTTTGTATATGGGACATCCCATAATATATCCACACCTCACATGAAACCATTTTACATTTAAATTTAGTCATTTAGCAGACACTTTTATCGAAAGCGACTTACAAATGAGGACAATAGAAGCAATCAAAACTAACAAAGAGCAACAATATGTAAGTGCAAATGACAAGTCTCGATTAGCCTAACGCAGTACGCGTAGCAAGGTTTTTTTTTTATACACACACAATATACAACATTGTATATACATGTGTATGTGACCCTTTACCACAAAACTGGTCATAAGGGTAAATTTGAATCTGAAAGCTAAATAAGCTTTCCATTGATGTATGGTTTGTTCGGATTGGACAGTTTTTTATATTTACGGTAGGGAATTTACAAAATATCTTCATGGAACATGATCTTTACTTAATATACTAATGTTTTTGGCATAAAAGAAAATCAATAATTTTGATGCATACAATGTATTTTTGCTACAAGTATACCCGTGCTACTTAAGACTGGTTTTGTGGTCCAGGTTCACATATATTTATAAATTTATAGACACTACTGTTCAAATGTTTGGGGTCAATATGTATTTTTGAAAGTATCTGACACTTGTTATTCAGCAAGGATGCATTTAATTGATCAAGTGACAGTAAAGACTTTTACGTTGTTACCAGAAATTTCAGTTGTAAATAAATTCTGTTCTTTTGAACTTTTTATTCATCAGTGAAACTTGAAACAAAATTTTCACACTGTCCAAAAATATTTGGCAGTTTGATTAAATAATGACTTTTAAAAAGTTTATAAAAAATTATGCATATACACACTGGAAAAGTCAAAAGTTTTGCACTGTATCGCACTGAATTGTGGGATACAGTATTCCACACTGTGTGCTCTATTGTGCTCCATGTATGCAAAATAAATAGCTTAGTGTGCTGCAGCAATAATTCGAGCATAGCCAATGATAAATCTGTGGGATTTTTTTGTCTAATTAAATATCATTGAAACAATGTTGCGTAAACATGACTGGTTGACTTTTCAATGTGGTTCTCTTGAGAGTGTGTGTTTACAATCAGAAAGAATACTGCTGATACAGTGCCTCTGAAAAATGTGTTTGTGTTTTTGGGTGTGCTTTTGGTTTGAGCCACTGTCATTCTCTCGCCCACTTATGACTTGTATTGAATGTGGTGGCTTTGCTTGTTTTAGTCTTTGGATGGAGTTGTCCTAAACAAAAGTAGATTTTATAACTCTAGCTATTGTTTAAGTGTACAAACATTTATGTTAGCAATAAGCTGTAATTTCAGGTCTACCACAAGGACCACATTCGCCTCAGGGACTTTATTGCAGTTTTTGAATTGTCAAGCTGGTTCGATAACAATAATGCCAGAGTAGTGCTGGAGTAGTCATGGCAACAATGATCCTGTTAAATGCGAATATGATACAGTGGACTGAACCTGAACAATGACCCTTAAAACAAACCAGAATGAAACATCACTCAGTTGCATGCTGTACGTGACTGATTTTAAGCCATAAGCGTTTCCTCCTTTGGCTAGTGAGCTTTACCTTTCAAACTTGCAAATGAAGTGAAAGGTTTGAAAGCAGTAACTTCTTGGTTGCCAGATTTTGTGTCGACATGCTGTTATGCACGTTAGTTATTTTAGCACGGCAGTAGCTTCTCTGGTACACTTGCAACTGGAAGGTCATGGGTTCGATTCCCAGGAACACGCGTGTCAATCCACTGTAAGAAGTTTTACAGTATTTGTGAATCTTGTAATACTTATTATAAACTTGTCCACAAGTAGTTTTAAAGACTCTTCTGAAACCTCAAAATCTCTGGTACACTAGCAACTGGAAGGTCATGGGTTCAATTCCCAGGAACGCACACGTGTAAGAAGTTTCACAGTATTTGTGAATCTTGTAATACTTTTTATGAACTAGTCCATAAATAGTTTCACAGACTCTCCTGAAACCTCAAAAACAGCCCTGACCCTGATGCCTATCGTGACTGGAAGACAGCCACTGTTTGCTGGGGCGATAAGATTAGAACTCTCTTCGGTCGTGTTTATGACGATGGGGCCACACGTTGCCCCTCAGACTCATGCTGGGATTTAACATGCACTTCATCTTGAGTGTCAGTGGGGCTCTGAACTTGGTCAGTGTGTCAGCAGATGCTCAGGACTGTGAAGGATTGGAGTAATAAAGCCAATTAATCCTTGTATAATGGAGAAAAAGATTGATTAATTTATTAGACAGTTGTTTAGGGAATGTAATTCAAAAGAATGTGCTGGTTTTTTTTATGGTATAAGTCATAGAAACTGTTATCCATTTGTTTTGGCTTTCAGACAGTCCTTGATTCCGAATGTTTTCTTTATCCTTGATTTTGAACGTCATTAGCTGGTAGACTGATCTATAAACAGTAGGGTTGTATACCATTTTAGAACTGGATTAAAATGCTTTTAAATTCTAATTCAGTTTAAATTTGAATCAGGAATATTAAAGTTTAATAAAACTAAAATATTTGATTAAAAACATTTTATTTCAGTTATTTTATTAAGCATTTTATTTTAGTTAAACTTGATGTACTAAAATAACTAAAACTAAAACTGAAATAAAAATTTATAAAAAAGAGTATTTAGAATAGTTTTAAACCAATAATAAAAATAACAAAAACAACATTAATAGAACTTAATACACATAAAATATAATTAAATATATTAGTATGGAAACTATAATAGTATCTCAGTGATACTAAAATAATTTTAAAGGAAGTAACAAAAAGAATACTTGTATTTAAATTTGATTTAGAATGGAATGCAAAATTTGACATTTTAAAGTAAATGTTTAATTTATCATTTTTTTACCCATAAATGCTGTCATATATAACTTTTTTGTAAATTAAATATTTATATATATTTATATTTGAAATTCCATCTGTAGGAGTGCAAGCTGTGGTAATTTAATTTATTAATTTCATAATTTGTGTTTAATTTATATACATATTCTCTAAAATTTTATACACATCTATGAATTTATCTTTTTGAATACCTTAACTTTTATGTTATGGGTATGGTGGAAGAAATTTCCCATAATAAGATACTCAATGTTATATATATATATCAGTTAATATTTTTATAGAGGTATTGAACTTTATTTAATATTACATCACACATGCTATAATGTAGATAACACTTTGAAACAGTAGTGCTGCCAGAAGTTTTGTTATTCTTGTGGCTTAGGTTTATTAATTTATCCGTTCCAAGGAAGACTGTATCAAAAGAGTAATCGAAATGGCTTTTATAGTTATCAGTGGATTGAGAATTTTGCTTGCCATATCATATAGCCAAATATTAACTGCTTACTGGAATGAAAGTGCACTAAATTGCTAAAAATAAAGGTGAGCAACCTTAATGCTAATTGCATCCTGCTTTCTATATTATGATGCTGTATTTTTATGTTTTTATTCTTTAACAACTCACTGATCCTGCATTAGTAGACATATTTGGTTTTCTCAAATTAAGGCTATGACTGAGCACTGTGAAGGCTGAACCTGTGAGATTTCTCCACATCTGTCATGGTCACCTGGTCCGGCCGCAGCTGTTTTTGCTCCCACAACTCCTATCCCAAAGCAGAGCTTGACTCTCAGCAGATAGAATCTGTCACTATGGCTGAGGCAGCTGTTGCCGGTAGTTTATTTATAAGAAGTGATACCACAGATATACGATTGCCTTCTAGAAGAGTAGTGGAGAGTGACGGCATTCAGTGAGAGTAATGCAATGGAATCACAGTAGCTCATTATGGAAGTAGAAATGCAGTCGTAATTCATGTAGAATTCAGTAAAAATATTGCATTTGCTCTGTTAACATTTTTGTAAGTGATCAAGCTTGTAATTATCTGTCAGACATCTGTCAGAACAACCACTTAAAAACCACCCAGAAAAACCTAGCAACTTTTTAGCCCCTTAAAGGGTTAGTTCACCCAAAAATGAAAATTAGCCCATAAATTACTCAACCTTAAGTCATCCTAGGTGTATATGACTTTCTTCTTTCAGACGAATCCAGTCAGAGTTATATTAAAAATTGTCTTTGATCTTTCAAGCTGTTTAATGCCACTCAGCGGGTGTTGCAT
>NW_015539907.1:207563-234822 GCF_001515605.1 Sinocyclocheilus anshuiensis
CCATATTCAAAACGTAATAATCACTTTAATGTAGCTTGCGCCAACAGCAGCTCCGGGCGGATGACATAAGACGTCGGCATAGTGCATGCGCCACTCAGAAGTGACGAACGCGGAAGCGCAGGGGAGAGATCAAAACAACGGTCACTTATTAGAAGTACAAAACGAGGATTTGTAAAGAAGAATGTCGGAGGATTTCGATATAAGCCAAGAGGAGACTGTTAACAAACGTTGGTTTTCATGAGACTCACCGGTGCATGCGCAAAGCTGAACTCATACGTCGTTAGCCCGGAGCTGCTTCCGTGTACAACTGTTGGCACAAGCTACATTAAAGTGATTATTATGTTTTGAATATGGATATTTTTCTTACAAAAACGCATCGATTCGCTCCCCCGGAGCCGTGTGAAACACTTTTTTTTATGGATGGGTGCTTTTTATTTAACTTCTTTTGTACTGATGCATGCAACACTCGCTGAGTGGCATTAAACAGCTTGAAAGATCAAAGACAATTTTTTAAATAACTCCGACTGGATTCGTCTGAAAGAAGAAAGTCATATACACCTAGGGCTAATTTAAGGTGAGTAATTTATGGGCTAATTTAAATTTTTGGGTGAACTAACCCTTTAAAGGAATCGCGAATCGCTCAATGAAAATTAGCATTTTGCTGTTAATTTGCTGTTTACGAAGCTACGAGAATGCTTTTTGTGCGCAAAGGAAACAATAGTAAAAACTTTATTCAACAGCTCTTCTCTTCGGTGTCAGTCTCCACTGGGCATTCACAACAGCACCACGACACATACGTCTGATGCTGCTGACGCAGGAGCCGGCGTTCTGATGTAGAACCTGGGTGCATTGCGGTTTATTTGCAAAGAGAGGAATGCACACGCATGCGTCGTGGTACTGACGTGAAACACGCATCGAATTCTGACATGGAAGAGAAGAAATTGTTGAATAAAGTCATTATTTTGGTTTTCTTTGCACACAAAAAGTATTCTCGTAGCTTTATAAAGTTAAGGTTGATTATTAATCATTATCATCGTTGATTATTAATTAAATCATTAATGTCACATGGATTATTTTAATGTCCTAACTATGTTTCTGGTCCTTGAACGTAGTAGTTACATTGCTGTCTTTGCAGGGTCAGAAAGCTTTAGGATTTAATCAAAAATATCTTAATTTGTGTTTTGAAGATGAACGAAGGTCTTGCGGGTTTGAAACGACATGATGGGGAGCAATTAATGACAGATTTATCATTTTTGGGTGAATTGTCCCTGTAATACCAATGGCTTCTGACAATATATTGAGGTCTTATGAAATGAAACAATCGGTCTGTGCAAGAAACTGAACATTGTTTACAACATTATTTCCCGTAAACTATAGCCTTACCAAGAACTAGCAAACCAAGAAGTCTGATTCTTTTCAGCGAACTGGTTCTTTTGGACAGTTTGTTTCAGTGAACTGGTTCAAATAACCGATTCACCAGTTTATTTACATAATCACACAATGATGTACCATATACGCAGTTATAATAAAGCACCTAATAACTATCTCTTTTAATGGTTTTGGACCCCATTGACTTTCATCGTATGAACAGAAACAGTTAAAACAATCTTCAGAATGTTGTTTTTTGTGTTCCACAGAAATAAAATCATACAGTAAATGATGTCAGAAATGGTTTTGGTTGGACTATCACTTCTCCTAGAGTGCCAGGAAAGTTTATCAGATGGATGGTATTTTTGCAGATTGATGTACTTTGAGCAGTATCAGGTTAGACTCCGTTATGTAATCAAGATGTTCTGACAAAGTGTTGATGAGCATTTGGATTCGGTCTATCTGACTAAGCTCTGTTTGTGAATATGTGTGTGGCAGGTTTTGCTTGTTAGCAGCAGTCGACATCCAGATCAGTGGATCGTTCCAGGAGGAGGGATGGAGCCAGAAGAGGAGCCTGGAGGAGCCGCGGTTCGAGAGGTCTATGAGGAGGTGAGCTCGTTTTTTTTTTTTTTTTAAACACTTCTACCGGTTCCTCAGAAAAAAGTTTGAATGAACCTCCAAGACCTCAACACTGTTGCAACAACATTTATAATAAGAAGAAATGTTTCTTGAAAATCAAATCACCATATTAGAATGACTTCTGAAGGATCATGTGACACTGAAGACATTAAAAAAATCTTACCATCTCCAAACTCTTGAATGGTAATGAATATTTTAAAACATTAGCAAGGAATACTGTGTAATATGAGAAAAACATTCATTAATACAAGAATGGTTATTTTAGTTATTTTGCAGGAATCCCGTTTAATTAAAACATGTAGGAGTCACAAGAGGTTTATCTCCGTGTATTAGAGTAAAATTACTTTTTTTTTTCTTATCTTCACTGGTTTACTGGTTCCTCAGGCTTTTGAGGGGCTGTCGACCTTGAGACCTTGCTCATGTTTAAGTGAGTTATGGGTTGCAGCTGTCCCATATCTTGTCACCAGGATTTTTTTGCTTTGCACCATGCATACTGCTTATTGCATACTTAGCAGTATATACTATATGCTGTGTACTATTTAAAAAAAGTAATATGTGACACTGTATAGCAAGCTGCAAACAGTCATCATCTCGGTAAGCCAATTTTCAATGCAGTTGTGGAAAAATGTCTAAAACTTAGTCAAATAATGACTGAAGAAAAATATGATGTAATATTACAGGGATAGTTGTCCCAAAAATGACAATTCTGTCAAATTCCTAATGCTGTTCCAAACGTGTATGGCTTTCTTTCTTATGTGGAATATAAAAAGATATTTTAAAAATTGTATTTTTGGGTCCATACAATGAAAATCAATGGGGTCTAATGTGGTTTTGGACAAATTTATGGACAAAAACAGTTGTTTTTAATATTTGGGTGAACTTAATATTAAAAACTAACGACTCGAGTAAGCTCACTCATCTATGTTTATCTTTTAAAATGTGTTTTATGCAATTAAATGATCCATAAAAAGGCCATTAAATCCTCTCATCCACACTGCATTCCATTCAGTTTTGCCAACACCTTTGACTCAACTGTTACAGATACCGGTTATGAGAACTATGGTCATGTGATACCACCACCACCCTATAGATTCCTCAGTCGTCATTCACAATATGTGCATGAGCCCGTTTTCTGTCATCTTCAATTTAAGCGGCTTCGCTAAATGAATCGTTTCATGTCTATCTCAGCTAACGGTTATGTTGTTCGTTTCAAGGATGGGCTGTGTCATGACATTGAAGGGCCGTCATAGAGGTTGCCGAGAGGGTAATTTGTTGACAGCTGTGAAGCATTGCAGCGACATTTAGAAACCGTGTCCTGTTCGTCTGAAATGTACATGTCCCAGAGGTTCAAGAGTCATGGTGTTTGGACGCACAATTTGAATGCAGCTTAATTACTGCAGACAGTGTTTTTTTTTTTTTAAGTGAAATTAAGTCTGGTACCCCAAACCAATAGTGACATTTACAGTAGAGCTGTACTGTACTGTATCTGACTGTATAATAAAATAAATCAGCCAGGTTGTGAGGTTAGGTTGTTGAATTCTATTCAATCCTTTCAAATCGAATGGTCCAGGTTTTAAATTTCAGTTGCATAATGGCATAACACTAAAAAAAACCCCTGCACATCTAAGCCATATTTGGCCCCTTTTTCCATTTTATCCTTGATGCACAAGACTTTATTTTTACTTCGAGGGATTTATTTGTTACATAATGGTTTAAAAGGTGTAACTCAAGCCATTCGAGTGTTAGGGAGACCCTGGAGGAGACCATAAACCTGTCTGTGAATTACGGCATGCTTCTGGCTATGGCAGCACTCATGGGACCCAAACTACTACCCCTAGGGGCTTTGCCAAGGGTGGGATGTCCCAAAGATCTTGCCGTTTTTTTAAAACAGGCCGCTTATGAGAAAGAACCTACTATTTTTTATGTTTGTTTTAAGGATAACCTAAAAAATGTATTGTGTCATGTTAAATTAATGTAGACTGGCCATAAAAATGACATTTAACCTCATCCTTTGTTCAGCCCCCGGAGCCGTGTGAAACACTTTTTTTTATGGATGGGTGCTTTTTATTTAACTTCTTTTGTACTGATGCATGCAACACTCGCTGAGTGGCATTAAACAGCTTGAAAGATCAAAGACAATTTTTTAAATAACTCCGACTGGATTCGTCTGAAAGAAGAAAGTCATATACACCTAGGATGACTTGAGGGTGAGTAATTTATGGGCTAACTTAAATTTTTGGGTGAGTAATTTATGGGCTAATTTAAATTTTTGGGTGAACTAACCCTTTAAAGGAATCGCTCACCCCAAAATGAAAATTAGCATTTTGCTGTTAATTTGCTGTTTACGAAGCTACGAGAATGCTTTTTGTGCGCAAAGGAAACAATAGTAAAAACTTTATTCAACAGCTCTTCTCTTCGGTGTCAGTCTCCACTGGGCATTCACAACAGCACCACGACACATACGTCTGATGCTGCTGACGCAGGAGCCGGCGTTCTGATGTAGAACCTGGGTGCATTGCGGTTTATTTGCAAAGAGAGGAATGCACACGCATGCGTCGTGGTACTGACGTGAAACACGCATCGAATTCTGACATGGAAGAGAAGAAATTGTTGAATAAAGTCATTATTTTGGTTTTCTTTGCACACAAAAAGTATTCTCGTAGCTTTATAAAGTTAAGGTTGATTATTAATCATTATCATCGTTGATTATTAATTAAATCATTAATGTCACATGGATTATTTTAATGTCCTAACTATGTTTCTGGTCCTTGAACGTAGTAGTTACATTGCTGTCTTTGCAGGGTCAGAAAGCTTTAGGATTTAATCAAAAATATCTTAATTTGTGTTTTGAAGATGAACGAAGGTCTTGCGGGTTTGAAACGACATGATGGGGAGCAATTAATGACAGATTTATCATTTTTGGGTGAATTGTCCCTGTAATACCAATGGCTTCTGACAATATATTGAGGTCTTATGAAATGAAACAATCGGTCTGTGCAAGAAACTGAACATTGTTTACAACATTATTTCCCGTAAACTATAGCCTTACCAAGAACTAGCAAACCAAGAAGTCTGATTCTTTTCAGCGAACTGGTTCTTTTGGACAGTTTGTTTCAGTGAACTGGTTCAAATAACCGATTCACCAGTTTATTTACATAATCACACAATGATGTACCATATACGCAGTTATAATAAAGCACCTAATAACTATCTCTTTTAATGGTTTTGGACCCCATTGACTTTCATCGTATGAACAGAAACAGTTAAAACAATCTTCAGAATGTTGTTTTTTGTGTTCCACAGAAATAAAATCATACAGTAAATGATGTCAGAAATGGTTTTGGTTGGACTATCACTTCTCCTAGAGTGCCAGGAAAGTTTATCAGATGGATGGTATTTTTGCAGATTGATGTACTTTGAGCAGTATCAGGTTAGACTCCGTTATGTAATCAAGATGTTCTGACAAAGTGTTGATGAGCATTTGGATTCGGTCTATCTGACTAAGCTCTGTTTGTGAATATGTGTGTGGCAGGTTTTGCTTGTTAGCAGCAGTCGACATCCAGATCAGTGGATCGTTCCAGGAGGAGGGATGGAGCCAGAAGAGGAGCCTGGAGGAGCCGCGGTTCGAGAGGTCTATGAGGAGGTGAGCTCGTTTTTTTTTTTTTTTTAAACACTTCTACCGGTTCCTCAGAAAAAAGTTTGAATGAACCTCCAAGACCTCAACACTGTTGCAACAACATTTATAATAAGAAGAAATGTTTCTTGAAAATCAAATCACCATATTAGAATGACTTCTGAAGGATCATGTGACACTGAAGACATTAAAAAAATCTTACCATCTCCAAACTCTTGAATGGTAATGAATATTTTAAAACATTAGCAAGGAATACTGTGTAATATGAGAAAAACATTCATTAATACAAGAATGGTTATTTTAGTTATTTTGCAGGAATCCCGTTTAATTAAAACATGTAGGAGTCACAAGAGGTTTATCTCCGTGTATTAGAGTAAAATTACTTTTTTTTTTCTTATCTTCACTGGTTTACTGGTTCCTCAGGCTTTTGAGGGGCTGTCGACCTTGAGACCTTGCTCATGTTTAAGTGAGTTATGGGTTGCAGCTGTCCCATATCTTGTCACCAGGATTTTTTTGCTTTGCACCATGCATACTGCTTATTGCATACTTAGCAGTATATACTATATGCTGTGTACTATTTAAAAAAAGTAATATGTGACACTGTATAGCAAGCTGCAAACAGTCATCATCTCGGTAAGCCAATTTTCAATGCAGTTGTGGAAAAATGTCTAAAACTTAGTCAAATAATGACTGAAGAAAAATATGATGTAATATTACAGGGATAGTTGTCCCAAAAATGACAATTCTGTCAAATTCCTAATGCTGTTCCAAACGTGTATGGCTTTCTTTCTTATGTGGAATATAAAAAGATATTTTAAAAATTGTATTTTTGGGTCCATACAATGAAAATCAATGGGGTCTAATGTGGTTTTGGACAAATTTATGGACAAAAACAGTTGTTTTTAATATTTGGGTGAACTTAATATTAAAAACTAACGACTCGAGTAAGCTCACTCATCTATGTTTATCTTTTAAAATGTGTTTTATGCAATTAAATTATCCATAAAAAGGCCATTAAATCCTCTCATCCACACTGCATTCCATTCAGTTTTGCCAACACCTTTGACTCAACTGTTACAGATACCGGTTATGAGAACTATGGTCATGTGATACCACCACCACCCTATAGATTCCTCAGTCGTCATTCACAATATGTGCATGAGCCCGTTTTCTGTCATCTTCAATTTAAGCGGCTTCGCTAAATGAATCGTTTCATGTCTATCTCAGCTAACGGTTATGTTGTTCGTTTCAAGGATGGGCTGTGTCATGACATTGAAGGGCCGTCATAGAGGTTGCCGAGAGGGTAATTTGTTGACAGCTGTGAAGCATTGCAGCGACATTTAGAAACCGTGTCCTGTTCGTCTGAAATGTACATGTCCCAGAGGTTCAAGAGTCATGGTGTTTGGACGCACAATTTGAATGCAGCTTAATTACTGCAGACAGTGTTTTTTTTTTTTTAAAGTGAAATTAAGTCTGGTACCCCAAACCAATAGTGACATTTACAGTAGAGCTGTACTGTACTGTATCTGACTGTATAATAAAATAAATCAGCCAGGTTGTGAGGTTAGGTTGTTGAATTCTATTCAATCCTTTCAAATCGAATGGTCCAGGTTTTAAATTTCAGTTGCATAATGGCATAACACTAAAAAAAAACCCTGCACATCTAAGCCATATTTGGCCCCTTTTTCCATTTTATCCTTGATGCACAAGACTTTATTTTTACTTCGAGGGATTTATTTGTTACATAATGGTTTAAAAGGTGTAACTCAAGCCATTCGAGTGTTAGGGAGACCCTGGAGGAGACCATAAACCTGTCTGTGAATTACGGCATGCTTCTGGCTATGGCAGCACTCATGGGACCCAAACTACTACCCCTAGGGGCTTTGCCAAGGGTGGGATGTCCCAAAGATCTTGCCGTTTTTTTAAAACAGGCCGCTTATGAGAAAGAACCTGCTATTTTTTATGTTTGTTTTAAGGATAACCTAAAAAATGTATTGTGTCATGTTAAATTAATGTAGACTGGCCATAAAAATGACATTTAACCTCATGAAATGTTTCAATTTGGTCCTTTTCCGGCTGACAGAATGAAAGTTGCTTTTTCTTTTGAGGGTTTGTCTAGGGCCATGTACATGTCATGTGACCATGTGAGATGAGGAAACACATAGATGACAAAAACACACTCAGGGCGTTTTAAATAGACAAAATCTCTCATAGTCCCTGAAATCGCCCCCTGTTGTTTGTCAGTTTCGATTGTGAGCGGTCGTATCAACCCAATTTGCGGGATAAGCTCGGGCTGGTTATGGCATTTTGTAGCGTCTGAATGAAGACATGATGTTCCCTTGTGAGCATTATGTTGTCCGGGAATCTCCTGTGTTATGGAAACATGCAGCTCAGATCTCCCGGATCAGTGAGCTGGGGCTAATGTTCTGGCCTGATGTGTCAGCATTGGCTGGTACGGTTCCAGAAATTCAGTGTTCATTTTCTTGTTAAGCCGCTGTTAACACTGATAGACTCATGCTGCAGCTTATGTCATAGCAGAAGTCATTTCCTTTTTAAAGTGCCTAAACCCCAACGAGCATCATGTATACATTTTTATGTTAGTGTGGCCTGTTAGAAGAATCAGAATTTGAGTGTTTGTTAGTTATTTTCGTAATATTTCTGTATGATTTGCAGTTTGACCATATTTAAAACCGAAAAGGTCTCTCTAATGCTTTTTCTGTGTCTGTTCCTGCTTAAACAGGCTGGTGTGAGGGGTACTCTTGGCAGGCTACTGGGGGTGTTTGAGGTAAGACTGCCAAACTGCCTTATATAAAGTAAGACGTTACTTCAGCACGTCACTGATACTTCAATAAACAAGACTTTATTTCATAAACATTTATAAATATCTTATCTTCACACCTTCTCAATGCATGTTTTACTGTATTTCACACATTGTGTAGCCACGTGATAACTTTATATTTCTCACTCTGTACAGCAGAACCAGGACAGCAAGCATCGGACCTACGTGTATGTGCTTACTGTTACAGAGACACTGGAAGACTGGGAGGACTCGGTCAATATTGGTAAGTTGATGTTATGTGTGTAAATGGTTCAGTTAGTCAGTTGGGTTCATTTAGTAACTTCTCCAAGTGATTCAGGTTCACTAAAAAGAACCAGACTGAAAGAGTCATTCGCTTGTGAATCAGATCACACTGGTTGCACTGTATGATTTTGATTCACTAAAATTAAAAAAAATCATTAATTCAGGAATCAGACTTCACTGATTGTGCTGTGTTTCACGCTGAATTTTATCAAGGTATGACAGCAGTGTGACATGTTTGAAAGCCATTTTTAATAATTAAATTGTGGGATCTCAGCCATTGACTACTTTATGGTAATGGAGTCCTCTAGAGAAGCTCACTTGAAACTTTACCAAAGTGACCGCTTCCCATGTCTGCAGTAAATCAACAGGGCACTTTATTTGTGTGCAAACAGCTTAGTCTGCTAAGAATTTCAATCATTTTAGACAAGCTTATCATAACCAGCTCATTTATTTTCCCAATACACAACTGCTGATCTGTAAGCAGCTGCAAATATGGGGATTTATATAACAATTTTACTAAGCTATTAGGGATAAAGAGCTGGCATGTGGATTAGCCACTTAAAACCTTTTACTTACTGAACCTTGTTGCCAGGAAGGATACACAATAATAACATTTGCCCACAGACAGCGCAATTCAAAACTTGCACTATTTGTAGATGGTGAGGAAAGAAAAAAACAGGTAATCCTTCACTCCCAGCAGCCGTATAAATAGACCGAAGTTTGTTCACAGGGAGGTGTGCTGTTAGCAGGGGCACAGTTGTTTTCCAGTTAGCGTCACTACACTCCCCTATCACTGGCCTCGCTCTGCCTGTACCATAGTTTCAGATGCCAAATAGGGCACCATAACCTCAATACACAGAGAGGAAACAGGTTTACTCGACACAGAGCTGAGCAGCAAATGCAAAAAAGGTCAATAGTCTGATTGTCAAAGTAATGACCTTTAACCTTCCTGCATATATGACATTTAAAAGTGCTTAAGGTGAATGTTTAAGTTTCAGCACTTTGTGAGAGACTGTTTTCAGGACTATAAATACAGTGGAATGTTTGTCAGCCAGATGGTTGGGCAGCCAAACGTCTGACAAGTTCACAGTGAAGGTGACCTTTTGTACTGTATTTAAAATAAAGCTATACATTTTTAAACTCAAGCAGCAAATGTAGTTAATAACAGTATGTTAGAAGTAAATGAAACTCTCGTGGGAACAAAATTAATTTTCAGTCACCTCAGGCAATGGACAAAATGTAATTACACTCTTCAAAATAAAGGTTCCAAAAGGTGGATCTGTAGCAATGCAATAGAAGAACCAGTTTGGGTTCTCTCAAGAATCTTTCTTTCTTAAAAGGAATAGTTCACCCAAAAATTTTAATTTGTTGAAAGTGTACTCACCCTCAGGCCATCCAAGATGTACACGAGTTTGTTTATTCATCAGAACAGATTTGAAGAAATGTAGCATTACGTTACTTGATCATCAAGTCAATGGGTGCAAACAGATGATAAAAGCATCACAATAATCCACAAGTAATCCACACAGCTCCAGTCCATTAATTAAAGTCTTGTGAAGTGAAAAGCTGCATGTTTGTAAGAAACAAATCCATCATTAAGGCATTTTAACTTTAAACTTTTGCTACTAGCCAAAAACAAATCCATAATAATGCTTCCTCCAGTGAAAAGGAGGAAGGTTGCATCAAAATACACTGACTTGATCTGTGCATATTTCTCTCCTTATTTAGACAAGATGACTTTTTCACTGGAGAAAGCAATATTATTGATAGAGGACATAATCAGGAAGCAACGGTTTGAAGTTAAAATGTATTAATGATGGATTTGTTTTTTACAAACATGGAGCTTTTCACCTCACAAGGTGTTAATTGATGGACTGGAGTCGTGTGGATTACTTGTGGTTTATTGTGTTGTTTTTAATCAGCTGTTTGAGCTCTCATTCTGACGGCACCCATTCACTACAATGGATCCAATGTGGAATGAAAGCATTCCATGGATGTTAAAAGTTCTTCATGGAACCAATAAGGAACCTTTATTTTTAAAAGTGTACTATTGTTAATGCAAATGTTTTGTATTGGTTTTCAGTGTTGCAAGATGCTATTAAAAATATAACATGTTTTTCAGGTCGGAAGCGGAAATGGTTCAAAATCGACGAGGCGATCCGGGTGCTACAATGCCACAAACCTGTCCATGCGGAGTATCTCCGCAAACTCGCTCCTCGCTGCGGCCCCACGAACGGCAATGCTCAGGAGCCGGCGAACACGGACGACAACGCCCCCCTCCGCCAGACAGCCCCACATGACTGTGTACTACCCCGTTTGCACAGATAGAACTGCCACGAGAGGGCATTGATGCAAGGGAAACTATGCTTGGACTGGAAAAGACAGTTTTGCATGTATAATTTCAATGTTTACTATTTGAACCTCTTTTTTTAAGTGTAGAAACCAAAGGCTTGTTGTGAAATGCCTGCAAGTTTCTGGGTCAAAATGAACAAGGAGAGTTATTTTCATAACTTTTCATTTGTAAACGTGCATTTCAGGCTAAACAAGGTGAAGTTATTTGAAGATTGTGATGTTAAGTATTAAGCACAGATTAACGGAGATGCTTGCCATGATGGACATTTTGGAAATATTATTTTACAGATGGCTTTAGGTGGAGGAACACAATGAGGGATGTGCCAAGGTTTGAATTGTTTTTTTAGAACGGATAGCTAGGATGGTCTTTTGAAATGCTGTCTATTTATATCTAATAGATAACTAGGCATATTTGTTAGACATTGGGTATATCAATTTTTTTGATAAAGAACCAAATAAGAAAAAAAAAAGTCAAATCATGAATTATAGAATATGTAAATAGTCTAAAAGAAGATTTGGGCTGCTTTTGATTATATTAGATGCCTTCATCACAGATATCTACCTGTAATATAGGTTTAACATGCTGTGAAGTTGAAGGTATTTTCAAAGTTTGGTCTTAAATGTGAATTTGCCACATTAAACGGTGCAATCTGTTTGCCCTTCTTTCTTTTTGCACATAAATGTTTAATTTTCCATCTCCTGTAAGGCAGAGGAACTACTTTTGAGCCACTGTCTCTTTAATTTGGTAAAATGTGAAGACAGAAAAAATACGCTCCCGGTGTCATTGGTCTTGAAAGACTATGGAATGCTATGCGGTTTGTATTGCCTGAAGTGATATTCTGAATATTTCAGAAAAAGAGAAGGCAAAACGCCCAATGTTAACCCTAATCTATCTTGTCAAACCAGTGTTTTCTAAAGGCCACAGAAATGCAATATACATGTACTGTCATCAAATTAATAATTCTCACATCAATAACTCAAATAGCTGAGGAGGAATTTTATTTAATTTTGCATCAACTTTGTTCAACTGGGGCCTTTGCAATCTTCCATAATGAACTTTATGTGGAATTCACTGAATGGGATGTGAATATGTTGCCATACTGTTTTATTAAGACTGTAAATGTCTTTATATCTGTAATAGACTGTAATATCTTTCTTCAGAGGGAAGATTGCATGTTATGCTGTAAATATGTTTTAATATTAAAAATGTCAGCTTCTGCCTAAATAGTTTTAGTCACACAGTTTGTTTTAGACAGGATTAAAGAATTGCACTGCTAAACACAGGCACCTCAGCTTTTTACTTGTTTATCAGTTAGGCTTATTGAACACTGTTTAATATGTAAAAGATTACGGTGTTAAAATGTGCCCTATGTGATTTAACAGAAATGACACAAATGTGTTTTGCCTGTCTTCGGAAAATCAGAAACACCCTGACAACTTTTTAACAAAATAAACACATCTATATGTTAAAGTTGGAATGATCTCTGTAAATGGTGCCGATTGTGGTTAGGCTACGGGTGGAATGATAGCGCAACTCCCTGAGGTAACCACCAGATGGGTTGTTAAATGTGATTTATGATCACTTTTCGGTAATGTAATGATGAATGATAAACATGGTTGAAAGAGGGATACGGCAGCATAGGATACTATTATCAGAAAACATCCTTAAAAACGTTCCAAAGAAAAGGTATGAACTTTCTTGTAAAGTCATGTGGCAAGTCCTCTGCTGGAGGCATATAGTTTACAAGTATGAGTTTATTATGAGGCTGCAAACATGTAAGTATATTTGTCTTCTGTTCAAAAGCCACAGGATATTTTTCTATTTTTTGTTTTCCAAATGTAAACATCTTTATCCTTACTTTAAATCTGCTGGGGGAAAAACATTAAACCAGACTAAGATGGCTGGGTGTTCTTAGCTGATCTCCCATCTTCCCTGAGTGGAGAAATTTAAAAATGTAAAACTAATGCATTTTCTCCGTCATATATCTGTCTAAAACGTGTTTAAGGGTCTCGAGATTGATTATACCTCTCTAGTCGGGTAAAAGTGCTTGAAATGGTTTGGGAACCCCTATCAAAATGCATCAACAGAGCAGCATATTTTTTGTATACATCAGTATACAAACATATACAAATATCTAAATAAAATCGAGTCAGACGACCCATATTTTCAAACAACTTGTATACCGGTTTAACTATTTCTGCACTTAAAAAAAATGTTATTTTACGTCATTCGAAATGCTTCATGGGATGCGTAGTTCATGGCCTAATACCTTACATCGGGTACTCTGGTTTTCAAATATATGTTTGCTTTAAAATAATATTTGTAATGTTTTAAACAATTTCTGAGCTGGATGGCTTTTGTTTAAGATATTGAACATTTCACTGTGGATTTTTTTTTATCCTGAGTGAAAAAAAAAATGAATGGGAAAATACTTCAGGAATCAAGGGCACTGAAAAAGTGGGCGGTCACTGTTGGGTTCCATTCCGACAAGTCCCGCCTTTGACCTAATCTCTCGTTCTAATGATTGGTGGACGCTCCTTACAGGCAGCCTACGATTGGGCATCTTAGAAGCCCCTCATGCAAGCCGCCCAATCATGGCAAACAATGATTCGGTGAAGGGCGGGACTTAACAGAAAACGGGTTGGCTTGTACAGAAGCAGCAGCAGTGTGTGTCTGCAGGTGTCAACAACAAAATATTAAAACACACCTTCATTAGCACAAAACTTTTAAGATTTTCCTAGTTCTAGCCAGAGAAAGGACCAAAATGTTAAGAAGAATATTACAGATGGTGAGTGAAATCCTCACAGACACTCATTCAGTTGCATGTGATTTGTAGCTCGTCGGGCCTGACACTGAATGATGGCCTTGTGCAAGATTGATTAAAAATGACTTTTCGCTTGTGGTTTCTTGAGGACAGTCTCAAAGCGCGAGTGAAGAAGACCTGTTTTGTTCTTGAGGAACAGTAAAGATCCTGATAATGTCATTCTGCGTAAATGTTGACATGGAGACTGAGTTGTTAGCTTGTTAGCGGGCTACATAGCGTTGCACAATTACTTATTAATAAGTAGTTTTATGATTAACAACAAGCAACGACAAGGTGTCAGCTTTGTTAATTTTGTCCAAAAGATGTGTTCTGTTGAAATAGCTGGTGTGTATGTATTTTGCAGTGATCTGTGACTCACACTAGATGATGTCTCCATTAATTGAAACGTCTGATGTGTCGGATCCTCTTGCTATAGTCATACAGCCTTCCCTTTTTAAAGCAGCAGCTGACAGCCCAGGAATCCATCATTTCTGCTTAATATTCCTGTAAGCTCTGATATGAATGATTGTCAGTTGTCATGCATGGAAGGTGATGTGCAGTTATGTCCATTTAGCACTGAGTGCTGGCAGCATTCAGCAGTTCATTGAATCATTGAATGTTTATCGTCTGGTTCTACCATAACAAGAAAAACGTGTTCAATTATGTAATGTAACATTAGCTAAAAGATTTACAATAGTTTTTTGGTCCAGCACCAGGCAACGTAACATTTTGTGCAATCCACCATGGTAATGTAATAAATAAACTGTTATTTATTTATTTATTTGGACAAATTATAAAAATAAAAGCATGTGCTGTGGTGTGTATAAACTACAGTGTTTTAATGTTTTTGAAAAAGGTATCTTATGCTGCATTTATTTGATTAAAAAAATACAGAAATATTATTAGAATTTTAAATAACTTTTCTATTCAGTAAGTTTAAAATGTAATTTATTCTTGTGACGTCAGAGCTGAATTTTGGTGCTCAAGAAAAAAAATATTATTATTATCACCAATGTTGTTAAAAGTTGTGCTGCTTAATATTTTCTGGAAACAATATATATATATATATATATATATATATATATATACATACACCGGTATATATATATTAGTATTCTTTGATGCAGTTAAATAGAAATCTCTTGTAACAGTATCAATGTCTTTGTCAATTTTGATAAATTTAATGCAGCCTTGCAATCCTGAAAGTATTAACAAACTTATATAGTGTATTTTATTTTTATTGCAAAATATATATTTTAAACACTGTATTTTATCATATAAGTATTTATACATCTAAGATCTTAGTATATTTGCTGCACTGCCTTTATTTCAAAGTTAGTTAACTTTAAATCAGCGTAAAACAGTATTTGTTCTGTAATAAAGTAAAAAATTAAATAAAAAGACTATTACAATAGCGAGAATTGGGGGATAAAATGTTACAAATTATTATCCTGAAAATAATAAAACAAATGAAACCCAAAATTCCAAGGTTCTTAATAGTAGGTTATATAAAAATAAAATTATGCAAAATAAATGTTCTTTTTCCTTTTTGTTTTGAGGTGTGATGTGAATATTGTTTGCCAGGTTTTCATGAGATTCACGGTCACCCAACTCCTGTCTTTAATACCAAGTTAGTCTTTGAGGTCTTAAACATCCTGCTTATTTAACCTGCTGCTTTTTTGCATAGGGAAGGCTGCATATTTGGACTTTTTATCATAGAAGAATCATTTTTTTGAATCAGGCCAGTGTTATGTTGTGAGGTGTCAAAGTTATTCTCTTTCACAAGTGACAGGGAAGCTGAGAGTGAGATCTAACTGTGATTAAAGAGCAGTTTCCAACCACTGTGACATCTTGTGATCTGACAGTAGACACATATGAAATGTCAAGGGCATATCAATGTTAGAAAACAGTATTGTTTGACATCATACCGCTCTCGTTGCCAAGACCGAGGGAAATGCTAAACGCCCCTCTTGATGAGTATTTTGTTTCAGCCTGATGCATGTCCTCGCATGAATGACAGCAGTGCCGAGCACATCCCAAGAAGCGAACAAAGTGATCTTTGCTTTTACACCTTGTGAATGACATGCAGTGAGCAGGCCAAACCAGCACTCAGTCTTGATCGGCTTCCCAGATACCTGATCAGCTGAGCCAGACCAGAATAGTGTGATGTAATGAGATGAATTCTATCACAGCTGACATCTGACTCAAATTCTTCCTTTCTCTGCTTTCTCTGTCTGTATCTTTGTGGAAATAGACTCCTGGGAAAGGAGGCTCCCAGAGCTCGGAGTCTGAGCAGCCGTCTGCTGATATGAATAACGAGTCCTCAGAGGTAAGCCGAATTCAGTTTATAACCCTATCATATTACTGGCTAAATGCCTCATTGCCTTAAAGTCTTTCTCTTTCATTTGTTGAAATGATATCAGTGTGTTGTATTCAAGCCTGTTTTAGGGATAGTTCACCAAGAAATGAAAGTTCTGTCATCATTTTTTTTTTCTAAAACTGTAGTTTTGCTATTAAAATTAGAAGTTTATCAAAATGTCTGTGCTGCTCTTTTCCATAAAATGAAAGTGAATGGTGACCAGTTGCCATCAAGCTTTAGAAATGACAAAAAAACCCATCAAATTAGTCTATATGAGTCAAGTCTTCTGAAGTCCTTTATGTGAGGAACAGACTGAAATTTAAGTTGTTGTCACCATTGCAGATCTCAAATCTCATTCATGTGTGTCTATATATTCACATAAGGAACACTTGCATACAAGGTTTTTATCAGATGCTTAATGTTAGTGGTTATCGCGTGTCTTGTAATCAACCACAGCGTGCCAAATCTGAATATGTGCATATTCAAATTGTAAAAATGTAAAAAGATAGTTCACCCAAAAAAATGAAAATTCTGTCATCATGTAATCATTCTCATGTTGTCGCAAACCCATAAGAGGTTAATCTCCGAAACACAAATTAAGAAATTTAAATGAAACATGAGAGCAGTTTCTGTCCCTCCAATGAAAGTCCAGGTAAACGAACAGGCTTTTGTGTTTACCAAATATAATTAGCTGTATGTGTGTTTATACAGTATGTGAATGAAAGTCTAAATTAAAGACTAAATTAAGACTTGGACTAAACCGCTTGATTCATATGGATTTGTTTTACAGTGCCTAATTTTTGGATCCTTAAAACGTTGGTTACCTGAACTTGGATGGATGGATGGACAGAAACCTTTTAGGTTTCATTCAAAATATCTTAATTTGTGTTTTAAAGACTAAGCAAAGTTTTATGGATTTGGAACAACATTAGGAAATGATGACAGAGTGTTCATTTTTGGGTGAACTATCCATTAAGATATTTTTGGTATTTTATTCCCCATTTTTGGTCACCATTTAGCTACTTTCTTTGGGACCGTTCACAAAGAAAGCATTTTTCCACCCTCATTTTTCTATATAAACATGCTAGGCCAACATATTTTCCAGTGTCTTGCACATGATTCAACTTTCTAAAAATGAGGCACACAAGAAGTATTTTTAGTAGTTTCTTCCGTTTTAAAATGCAAAAATGCATTCTTGAGAATGTCTCCTTAATATAGTAAAGAGTAGCATGAACATCTCCTTTTGTGTTCATCAGAAGAAATGAGTTTGGAATAAAATGAGGGTGAATAAATAATCAAAGGATATACATTTTTGGATGAACTCTCCCTTTAACTCTCTTTTTAGTAACTGATGTACGATGATGTTAAGTTACGTGTTCTTTGCCGTTTCGTAACTTCACCTGATTTCATTGTGGTGTTAATTTGTTTATCAACAGGGCTTCATTTGTCCCCAGTGTATGAAGTCACATAACTCTGCTGAGGAGCTCTTCAAACATTATGAGGTGTTCCATGAGCCAGGAGGCCAGCCGTCCCCCTTCAGCCCTGGCAGGTGGGCTTCTGTAATATTAAACCCTTCTTGCTCCCTTTCCTGTCAGAGAAACTCAGTCACTCAGCCAGATAATCTAGCAATCTATTTAATCTTAAAGGGAACTATACTAAGATTTAAGCAATACAGAAAGAATGAAATTCATATAGTTAGTCATTAATATGAAATATATACAGTATAATAAAGGCTTGTGTTTTTCTTGTTAAGGGAGGATCTATCCCTTCTTCGACAGGAAGTCCAAGATTTACAAGCTTCACTGAAGGTATTCTGCCTTTGACTCCCACCCTTCTTTTATCTTATCAGCCTTAGTATGCATGAAATGTGCATTACTCATAGCACCATTACTCAATAATATAATTTCCAGTGGATATGTGTATTGGGTTTAAAATTGATGATGTGCAATTTTGGTGTGCGTTTTCAGGAGGAACGCTGGTTTTCTGAGGAATTGAAAAAAGAATTAGACAAAGTACAAGGACAACTAGCAACTAACAAAGTAAATCCTTTGAAATGCTTGGTTGTTCAAACAGAGATCAAAGATGAATAAAGAAAAGTTCACATTTTTCATGATGTCTATTGATTACTGAAGGAATGTTTGCTGTGTTCTCTAATTGAATTGTGGGATGTGTATTGATTTTAGGGCCCACAGAGTGATGGTACTAGTGAAAAATCAGGTTAGTTGAGTAGTGTTAATTTCATTCTTTAAAGGAATGTACTGGGTTCAATACAAGTTAAGCTCAATCAATAGCTCAGTGGCATTACATTGATTACCAAATTAGCACAGGATATTGCAGTTTTTAAACGTATATATACTGTAACAACATTTTAATTTCTTTAAAAATAAAAAATGAAGGGATATTTCAAAATTGTTTGCAGTGCAAATGCTGTATCTTGTATTGAATCTTGTACATGCGTTTAAATGTTTTGTTTTAAAGCATAATCATTCTTTTTGTGATTTTGCAGTCAGTATTTTTTTCTTCTCAGAGCTCGAGATGAGGCTTAATGAATCTGAGACCGAGAAATTCAACATCAAACAGATGAAAGACTTGTTTGAACAGAAAGCTGCTCAGCTTGCAACTGAGATAGTTGGTAAGTTTTGCAGGAAAGTTCTTGCATTTTATATTTATGCGATCTTTAGAGTGTTAAAATGTTTGTCTCTATACTTAACATTATTAAAAAAAAAAGATCTGATTAAGGCCAGTTCTAAAAAAAATGAAAAATAAAGTAGTAGCTTTAAATGAGCATGTGTTTCATATCCCAGACATCAAATCTCGTTATGATGAGGAGAAAAGCATGAGAGAAGCATTGGAGCAAAGGCTGGCCAATCTAAACCAAGATCTGCAGAAAGAGAAACAGGAGAAGGAGAAACTGGCAGCAGAGCTGGTAATGTCACATTTATTGTCTCGTGATAATCAATGAGTTTGCATGCATCCTCTCATCTGCTGCTGCCCATACCTCATCAACCTCTTACCGCATCAATCTCTCCCGGCTTAATCCTGGCTGTCACTGGCTCTCCTCCAGCTCCAGAGGCCTGGAGTGGAAGACGTGGAGGTGTTGAAGAAAGAGCTGGTGCAGGTGCAGACGCTAATGGACAACATGACCCGTGAGAGGGAGGAGGAGTCCGAGTGCCTCAAGAGCCAATACGAACAGCTGCAGGCCAACTTCACTACCTCAGAGGTGAGCTCAAACCTGCTGTGACCTTGTCTGCACTGTATAACTAACATAAGGAGAGTTACCATGATGCTTTGCTTTATAAATAGTAGATCTCTGCTGTTTATTCGGAAAATGTAAGTATTGATAGAAGCGGACAAATATGGAGACTCATGCCAGAATCAATAGCTCGTGAAGGCAGAGATAATGAAAGGTCATTTTGAGATGGCGACAAGCAGCTGACCTTTGAATGGGTGCAACAGTGACGTCACTTTGCCCATTGCAGTAAACCGAGATTATGAACGACTGCAAATGGCTGGTTTGGTGATTTACCCAAAAACTGTGAAGCCATTAAAACTTGCAAGCTATTTCGTACTGTAAGTTCCAATCGTAATGTTGTATCCGAAAGTGTTTGCTAAACATCTAAGGGTCACACTGACTGTCCTCTCTAACAGATTCCTGAGGTTAACCATTAACCCACTGGCAGGCCTCCCACCTCTGAGTGTTTCCTGTAAACATGCCTGTAATCGCCTGCACTTCTGACCTAAAAATTGCTTTTTATTATATAAGGTCCCACAAACACAGAATAGTTCTGGTTCATAGATCATTACAAACCGGTCACTTGAGTGTACTTTTTTCAGATATTTTGGTTTGACTTTAGTTGGTTTACCTAATACAAAGGCTGCCATCTAGTGATGGTATATGGAAATGTTAAGGTTGCTGACATCATTCTTTACATGCCTCCATAGATCCATTAGATTATAGTGTGTCTGTTTTAGGCCCTAGAGAGCTGTCTAGTTAAGCAATAATATGCAGCCTACTAACTGAGTTGTTCCTCACATGAATCACACACAAAGTGTGTGAACAACTTTATTCTGAACTAGACGTTTTCTTTCAATACTTTTTAGCACTAAACAAAATAGTCACACTACTTTTCAAAAGTCTCCTGTGCTCACCAAGGATGCATTCATTTGATCAAAAATACAGTAAAACATTAATATTGTGAAATATTATTGCAATAAAAATAATAATAATAATAATTTTTTAATACATTTTATACTGTAATTTTTTCCTGTGATGGTAAAACTGAATTTTTTGAATAATGTATATTTACTATTTTTATCATTAGAAGCATGCCTAAAAGTGCCTTCTAGGTAGGCAGCTCAACAGGGTTTGAAACACAGCCAGTGTTTTGCCCTAAAGTACTTGTCATAACCTGTAGACGCAGTGTATTGGCACCTCTGTCTCTGTACTGTGTGTCCTGTCTCACCTCACTGGTCTATTGTTTGTGTGTGCTTCTCCCTCGTTCACTCTTCACATAACTCTGCACTTGCTTTGCTTGCTCTTGGAGGTAACAATTTCTCCTCTTGAATGCCTCAGTGTCAGTTGTTTTTCATAATTCTGCCTGAATGCCCTTTTTTTTCTTTAGAAATGTACTAAGTTAGATGTTGTGCAACATTGAAGTAGTCTTTCCTAATGTCTGTGTTTTATGATCTTCATGTCATCAGCTTTAGAATTTTTACCACCATAATGTAATGTTCTTTTCATTTTCATCCAATGAAAAATGTAGTATGCAATGAAATTATTATTTTCTTGCTCTCTTGTTTTGCCGTGTGCAAAATTATCATACTTTGGCCA
This sequence comes from Sinocyclocheilus anshuiensis, assembly GCF_001515605.1. NCBI lineage: Eukaryota > Metazoa > Chordata > Actinopteri > Cypriniformes > Cyprinidae > Sinocyclocheilus > Sinocyclocheilus anshuiensis. The sequence continues at coordinate 228,633 of NW_015539907.1, forward strand.
GAGTAGATGGCAGATTAAAATTAATGTGGACATAAATGACATGGTGAAGGATGAAAGTATAGTCACAGTCTTTAAGTCCTAGGTCATTCCCAGACCAACAAAGTTTCTGTGCCCACAAAACAGCAGAACATTTTCACAGAATTTGAAAGAGACCATCCAGGGCTCTACAATATGAACATTTCAGTAGCATTTTTGAGTAAAATTTACAGTAAAATGATCAACAATACTAGGCCTACATGACTGTGCCTCTGTCCCTCACAGCTAAAAAATTACGGGCTATTCTTTGACTAGACTTGTTTGCTTTGGCGATCTCACATTTGCATGCTTGTTTGTAGACAACGATTGCTCAGTTGAAGGCAGAACTGGAGAAGGGTCCTCAGGAGGCAGCGGTCTACACCCAACAAATCCACCAATTACAGAGCAGCCTCAACAACTACCAGCAGCAGACCCAGGTAACACTCACATATACAAACAGATGGAGATATGTTGTGTCTAGAGTTACTGGACCACCCTAAGCAACAAGGCATGTGTTGTATGCTCACAGCAAATCCAGCTGTATATTTTAATGGCCTACTTTACAGCTTCACAGAACACACGCCAGTGCCGGCTATGTTAAGACCCACTTCCAAATATAAGTTTACTGTACCGCCGTTTACAAGCGTCACCAGCTGGCTTTCAGGAAATGGCCCAACACATTTCATAGGAAGCTTCTCGGGCTGCTGGCCCTGTATGTCCAGTCCAAAGTCGCCCCATTGACCTGTCAGCACACTGTGTGTTTTGATTGGCCATTAAAGAGTGTTGACAGACACATCACAGATGCTGTGTAATTAAAGCATCAGGGAGCAATTCGTCTCGTGCCTGTTGTGATGGTCAGAACGATATACAGCCACAGGTAATGACCCACAACTCTCTAGTCCATTGTTCAAGTTGTCAGGATGGGATTAGGAGATCAGACTCCAAAGGTGGGCTGGCTTCTGAAAAACGTGGACCATGGTACTGATGGGAAGTGAAATAGGAGCGATTAAGGGGTCGTTTATAGAACCATCCCTGTGAAGTGTCCTGCGGGATAAATATAAACGATAATTTCAAGTTCAAAAGGAAGATGCATGCAAGGACAGGAATAAGAAAGAGGGCAAACTAAAACTTGTTGATGATCTTGTCTCAACTAGCTTATGCTATTTTTCTTTGTTAATTCCTATTGTTTCATAATACAAATTCTCTGTTGACTAAAATGTTAAAAATATATTAGTGTATGTAGATATTAATATTAATCTAGATTCACAAATGTTGTAAAAGTGTTGTTCATTATTAGTTCATGATATTTATATTTTTTTATGCATTTTAGCAGCTTTACATATTTATTTCTATATTTATTATTTATGTATTCATTATGTTCATTACATTAAATTATATAACATTATTTATTTTTAATAATTAAGACATTTTGCAGTCCCCTTGCAAGTTACCTCGAGTAGGTTTTGGTTGAGAACCACTGCTCTAAAATACTTGAGGCAGGGTGACTAGGAAAAAAAAGGCATACAGCTTTAGATCAGCTTGAGTTAATGTTGACATTTTCAGTTTTGGGGGAACTATCCCTTTAAGACTCTTTCCTACACTTGAAGGACCAAACAGAAAATGGTCCAATGCAAGAGGACACTGTTAACAGCAACACATGACCAAATGCAACCTTATCTACCTTGTCCTTTTTAATAGCTGTCACAGGCAAAGGTCACAACACAATTGCCCTGCCCTGCCCTGCCCTCATTAAACTCTGCCCTCATAAGAGAGATCCCTAAGCTATCCCAGAATTCCCAGATATTTGTCAGCATGCCACAACACTGTTATTTGGCATCTTATTGGATATTGGTGCTCTGTACAGTGTGCATAGGCTGGTCTGAAGAATGCATTATAATTTAATTGTTATAAGTTTTGTATGAGTGAGTTGGTCTAATTATTCTGCCACTCCTCAGCTTTTGTCAGAGAAGTTATCTCGTAAGGAGAAGGAGAGTCAGGAACTCGAGGAGCGTCTGGGTCAGGAGCAGGCCTCTAAGAAGAGTCTTCAGGCTAGTCTGCACCAGAAAGACCTGGAGTTCCAGGAGAGCCAAGCCCGGGTGTCATCAGGAGAGACAGCTCTGAGTCGGGCCCAGGCTGAATTGACCGAACGTGGGGAGGAGGCTGCACGACTAAGACGGGAACTCAGTGAGCTGGAGAAGAACCACCAGGAGTTGAAGGCAGAGAGGAAGCAACTTCAACAGCAGAGAGAAGATAAAGAAAACCAGGGCCTGCAGCAGCAAAGTGAGATCAGCCAGGTCAGTAAAAAATGCACAATATTATAACAATCCATCCAGTTAGAATCAGAATCAATTCCATCCATCTTTTAGTTCAGAGTCAAATTCATCCACCCTTTAGTTCAGAATCAAATTCATCAGGTTAGAATAAGAATCAAATCTGACCAGCCTTTACTTCAGAATCAGTTTCATCAAGTTAGAATCAGAATCAAATCTGACCATCCTTTACTTCAGAATCAGTTTCATCAAGTTAGAATCAGAATCAAATCTGACCATCCTTTACTTCAGAATCAGTTTCATCAAGTTAGAATCAGAATCAAATCTGACCATCCTTTACTTCAGAATCAGTTTCATCAAGTTAGAATCAGAATCAAATCTGGCCATCCTTTAGTTCAGAATCAAATTCATCAGGTTAGAATCAGAATAAAAATCTGAAAAAAAATATTTTCTGAATCAAATCCGCCCATCCTGAATCATACCCATTGATCCGTTACACATTTGAACTTGTATTATAATCATGCTCTCATACTTCCATCCACTCTAGCTGCACGCGAAGCTGCTGGAAACCGAGCGTCAGTTGGGGGAGCTGCAGGGCCGGCTGAAAGAGCAGAGACAGCTGTCAGGAGACAAACTCAAAGATCGGGAGCAGCAGGTGGCAGACCTGCAGCTTAAACTCTCCCGCTTGGAGGAACAGGTAAAGACAAAAAACAGCTGATTAGTACAAATTTCACAGCACTGCACATACAAGCTGGAAGACTTGGATCACGTGAATGCAGTAAAGCGCACTAAGAATAATTACTGCAGTAGTCAGCGTGTTAATTGATAATGAGTGTTTACATGCAAAACCCAGACCAAATAATTATTACAGTGGTGGGCTTGAGTGTCTTGTTTTCACTTTCAACCAGTGCACTTGTCTCTCTTTCTCTCTGTGACTGTGCATATCTGTGATTATGTGTGTGTAGTTAAAGGAGAGCTCTACCAAGTCTACTGACGTGCAGCATCAGCTGGACAAATCCAAACAGCAGTACCAAGAACTACAAACACTTCAACAGAGCACTAATGGCAAACTTAGAGAAGCACAGGTAAATATAACTGTTACATCTCGTTAAGAGTTCCATCAGTGGATGTTTCTATAAAAAGCAATATTTGCTTTACCATGCAGGAAAATAAATATAGTAAAAACAAAAATATTGTAAATTATGATTACAATTTAAAGTAACTGTTTTCTATTTTAATATAGTTTAAAATGTAATTTATTTCTGTGATGGCAAAGCTGTATTTTTAGCAGCCTTTACTCCAGTCTTCAGTGTCACATGATCCTTCAGAAATCATTCTAATATGCTGATTTGGTTTTCAAGAATTGTTTATCATACATGTTCCCTTGACCTATGCAGAATGACCTGGAGCAGGTGTTACGTCAGATTGGGGACAAGGACCAGAAGATCCAGAATCTTGAAGCTCTGCTGCAGAAGAGCAAGGACAGCGTGAGCCAGCTGGAGGCAGAGAGAGAAGATCTGTGTGCTAAGATCCAGGCCGGTGAAGGAGAGGCAGCTGTGCTGAACCAACTAAAAGAGAAAAATCACTCATTACAGGAACAGGTACTGGACACTGCACTAGTGTGACTGCACAATCCTACTCTTTGAACAGGGCAGATGCTCATTCTAGTTTTCCACCCATGTGTTAATTCAGATTACGCAGCTTACCGACAAGCTCAAGAACCAGTCTGAAAGCCACAAACAGGCTCAGGACAACCTTCACGAGCAGGTGCAGGAGCAGAAGACCCACCTGCGTTCAGCGCAAGACCGCTGCCAGAGCCTAGAGACCACCATCTCTGAGCTTACCACACAGTTCACAGAGAGCAAAGAGAAGATTGCCCAGCTAGACACACAGGTACTTGTGCTGTGATTGTTCATAATTATTTCAAATAATAATTAATGCAATCGTGACAATTATGTCTATTTCTGTCCAGTTGTTATTGTTTACTTAAAAACAATTAAAGGTGCAATAGGTGATTGTCTTCAGAAACATTTTTTGTTATGCTGGTTGAAAGTCTCTTCACATCCCGATAGCAATCATTATGTTAAGTGGTCTAAACGTATTTATCTGTATTTATATATTCTGTGGAAGGCGTAGGACCAAGAAATGTTGGTCCAATCAAAATGCTCGTTCCGAGCGTTTTGATTGACTTTCCTACCTGCCTGTCAACATATTTATTTGCATACCTCTGCGCACCCTGTTCGCGTAGACAGGATACGTCATCAGCGCGTTCACGTACGCTGTGCAGACAGAGCGAGAATGGCAGGCAAACATCAACAACCTGATCTTCCTTCCTGGTATTGTAGTGCTTTTACTAACTGTACTATAAAGTTTTCTCACTGGTGAATAACACATGATGTATTGTAGTAATGTTGTCTCCGATCGTCTGATCTGTGTGCGTTCATGCGTTCAGGGGCCGTGGCTTTGGACGGCGATTTGCAGTGAGGGTGGGACGTTCGTTTTCAGTGCTATCAGGCTAAAGTTAGCATTTTCCAAGATCCCCTACTGCACCTTTAAGAATAGTTTCTTAATAACAGATGAAACACATAAAAGAATTAATAAATAAATATTATATATATATACAAACTAATATAACTAATAACAATGACAAAAGCACAAAGCAAAATGACTAAAACTTTAACAAAAATAGAATGGAAATGGAAAATATAGAATTAAAAGACAATTCAAATATATTAATAAATAATATAATAATCACATCCAAAATAAGTTTGTTTACATAATATGTGTGTGTGTACTGTTTATATTTATATGTATATATATATAAATAAACACACATGTATATATTTAATATTTACATGTGTATATATACTTATATATATATTAGGGCTGCTCGATTATGACAAAAATCATAATCACGATTATTTTGGTCAATATTGTAATCACGCTTATTTAACACGATTATGAGTGGGCCATGTGACCAAAACTTTATATGAATGATTTATTTAAAGGTATCGATATATATCAAATATATATTTTCTGTAAATAAGGTTGCTATGACATCTACATTTTAGAGACCTGCGAAATGTCACAATTCTCAATACTACAGCAGAATACTAGTAACTAATATTAGTAAAAAAAAAAAAAAAGTTCTCAAAATTATTGAAAATAATAAAACTGTCCGTAATAAAAAAAGGACAAATACATTAGAATAAAAAAAAAAAATACAAATGAAACAAACTGTGCTTTAAGTATTCAGTTAACAGCCTACTACAGAAATGAACACAAAACCAGTCTTTAGTCGGTGGGGTATATTTGTAGCAGTAGCCAAAAATATGGGTATGGGTCAAAATTATTGATTTTTCTTTTATGCCAAAAATCATTAGGACATTAAGTAAAGATCATGTTCCATAAAGATATTTTGTAAATTTCTTACTGTAAATATATCAAAACTTAATTTTTGATTAGTAATATGCATTGCTAAGAACTTCATTTGGACAACTTTAAAGGCGATTTTCTCAATATTTTGATTTTTTTTGCACCCTCAGATTCCAGATTTTCAAATAGTTGTATCTCGGCCAAATATTGTCCTATCCTAACAAACCACACATCAATGGAAAGCTTATTTATTCAGCTTTGAGATGGTGTATTAATCTCAGTTTCAAAAAATTGACCCTTTTTACTGATTTTGTGGTCCAGGGTCACAAATGTAAAATAAAACAGCATAGTCTTCACTGTAAAAATGAAACTTAATTTGTTTCTTATTAAAGCTACAAAAATCCTTCAGTCAAGAGCAGTGAGTGATTTTATCTTTGTCTTTTGTTGTTTGATTAATATTAAGCACACAGTCGGCAGCAATGTAGCCCGCTGTCACTTTAAGAGCCGCACGGATCCAATTTACTGTTAAG
>NW_015539907.1:235711-245975 GCF_001515605.1 Sinocyclocheilus anshuiensis
CAGGAATATAGCTTGCTGTCTCTTTAAGAGCCGCACAGATCCAATTTACTGTTATACATGTATTTTCATTCTCAACTCTTTAAGTTCATTTATTACATAACCGACTGGGGTTTACGTGAATAATCACTAAGCGCCGCATTTTGACACATTTTTGCGTGTATTTGACCGTTTAGTAGCGCACCTTGAGCTAAAAGATGACTTTACATGTCCGTGCTCTGTTCCGTCTCTGAGCGCATGCAGGAATAGCACAAGTTCTGTTTCACGCTTTTAAAAACATGAATAAATCTAATCAACTTAAATAAATTAAGCATGTCCCATCTGGCAAAAGTCACGTAACATGATTTTACTGATTTGCATGAGAAATTGGGCTTTTAAAAGGAGCGAAAGCCCACCACTGGAAAGGGGGTCGGAATGGGGCGCAATAATCGTTTTATCTCGATTATTGTATTTTCATAATCATTGGAGGCCAAAATCAAAATCGAAACTGTATTTCGATTAATTGCACAGCCCTAAAATATATAACATATATTTCTTACATATATACATCTATGTGTGTGTATTTATAAATATATATTGTACACACACACACACATATATTATGTAAACATATATATATATATATATATATATATTTGGATGTGACTAATCACGATTAACCGCTTTGACATAACAATAAAAACAATAGTAAAACAATTAATCAATTTATTCACCCCCATCATTCTAAACCAGTTCTCTTTCAAACAATCGCTTGGTATCTCACTATGGGAATGCCCCCAGGCGTAATAGACTATGGAAACACCAGTTACACCACGTCTGTCCGAAGGACAGACCAATCACAGCTTTAGTTTAGTTTAGTTTAGTTTAACTTTATTGTCTGTCCAGATTTCCTGAACAGAAATTCATCTTTGACACTGGCATAGAAAATACATCCTAACAAATAATACTACACATTCACATATCACAACAAAAAAAAAAAAAAAAAGCTCATGACAAGGAGTCCACCCCCTTCCTATATATACAGCTGTGATCCCCGAAACGGCATTCTTGTTCTCTTCCCCCTGAAGACTTTCCTTCAGCACCTAGGCTGCGCTGCTTTCAGTTCGTAGACGTACCGTCAAGGTTGACGTTGCCGAACGCAGTGTAGTCAAAGAGTAAAACAAAAAAGAGAAAATCTGTTGCAGATTTTCTGCTCTTTACTGAGCTTATTTGCTTCGCTGTTATTAGCGGTGTTTCCTATCCTAGCTAACATGTTAAGGCGAGCTAAGTTTAGGGGATATTTGACTCACCATGTCGGTGTCCAAGGTCGCGGCGGAGAAAGGGAAGGATGACCCTTCACGCTCATGTCCGGCAGCATGTGGATTTATGATCTCGGGCAGGGATTTGCATCCAATGTGTATCGCATGCATGGGTGTCAAGCATGTCCAGGCTGCGCTGGCGGATGGGGAAAGTTGCTCCCACTGTCGTGTAATGCCGGCCAGGATTCTAGAGAGAAGGCTTCAAGTGGCGGCATCTTCCAAAGACAATTCGGTTCTCTCCGCGGTCCCTCCTTTGGCAAAGGGGGCCCAACCCTCTCCCCCATGTGATCTTTCTTCGTGGGGGGATATTATGGATTTGGAGTCCCCTGAGTTTGCACTGCTTTTCGACCAGCATTTGCTTGCAGATGGCGATGAGGTCAAGGGAGATGAGGAGAAAGATGAAGAGATGCTAGCTCACCTCCTCCGAAAGGAGCCGGATGATGCTATCCTGTCTGCAGCCCAAGTGTCCAGGCCCGTGAGCGCGCAGAGTGGCGATGTGGCGTCGACGGTGCTGGATTGCGACCTAGTCGAGGTCTGTAAACGTGCTGCAGCTCCCGGGGATCCAGGAGTTAAACGGGATATCTATGACGGGAAAAGGCTCCCTTCCCGCCTTCCCCCGGCGAAACAACTGTTTCCTGCTGTGCCGGTGTGTATAGCAGAGATGAAGCGTTCATTGGATAAACCCTTTTCTTATCGTGTGCCCGTCAAGGGTTACTCGTGTCTCGATGTGAGTGAGATACCCTCCTCCATTTTCTTCTTCAGAGGAGAGGAAATTGCTCACTTTGTGTCCTGTACTAGCATTACGCTATTATGTAAACGAGACACGATCCTTCAGAAAAGATGATCAGTTATTCGTTTCATGGGCCATTCATTGTAAGGGGTAAGCCGATCTCCTCACAGCACCTCTCCCACTGGATGGTGGAGGCTATTGAAATAGCCTATACATCTATGGTTTATCATTCCCCAGAGGGCCTTAGGGCCCATTCTATACGAGGTATTGCTACCTCATGGGCGTTGTTCAAGGGGATTTCGGTGGGAGATATTTGTGCGGCGGCAAGTTGGACTTCCCCGCATACATTTATCAGATTTTACCGTCTTGATGTCACTGTGCCTTCATTGGCTCATGCTGTTCTTAAAGTTGGCTCTTTGGAGAATTGAAAGGTTGTTTTTCTTCCTTTTTGAGTCTGTTCGGCGGCTTCGGAAAGCATGGGTTACGGGAGTTGGCTATATCATTCCCATAGTGAGATACCAAGCGATTGTTTGAAAGAGAACGTTAGGTTACTTGCGTAACCCCGGTTCTCTGAGAACAGAGCGAGGTATCTCACCAAGCTTCCCTACTCGCATAACACGGGGGAAGAGCGAGCTTAGAATGCCGTTTCGGGGATCACAGCTGTATATATAGGGAGGGGGTGGGCTCCTTTTCATGAGCTGTGATTGGTCCGTCCTTCGGACAGACGTGGTGTAATTGGTGCTTCCATAGGCTATCATGCCTGGGGGCGTTCCCATAGTGAGATACCTTGCTCTGTTCTCAGAGAACCGGGGTTACGCAAGTAACCTAACGTTTTCTGTGAACCATTCCTTTAATACAAAGTGACATTATAGTGCTTTTAAATTGTATTTATTCCAGCCTAATGGTTTATAGGTGTGTTAAAATATTAATAATACCAAATTAAGTATTTAAAAAAAATACTAGTAAAGTTTATATATTACTTCTTTGTCTTTTAGCTAAAAGCCAAGACTGAGATGCTGTTGTCTGCTGAAGCAGCAAAAAATGCCCAGAGAGCAGACTTGGAGAACCACCTAGAGACTGCCCAGAATGCATTGCAAGATAAGCAGCAAGTATGTACTATTGCTTTGACACCATTTGAACCTAGTGTATTTATATCAGTCCAATATAAGAATGTCATTTTGTTGTAAGTTCAAAGTTGTTGTTTTTTTGTGTGTGTGTTTCTGCAGGAGTTGAGTAAAGTGCAGGCTCAGCTGGAGGAGCAGGGCCGCAGGCTGCAGGAGAAGCAAGAGCAATGCTCTCAGCTGGAGACCAGTCTGAAGGACAGCAGAGACAAACTGCTGACTGCAGAGCAGAGGATAGAGACACTGGAGACCCAGACCAAGGTCAGCGTCACTGCAGCACATTTCTGCTTCGTCATCGTGACTTCATTTTGAAAATGTTACAGGCCTGTTGTGATTGTTACAGATATCAAACGACTGTATTGATAAGAAAGTGGTCTTGAATTATTTCTTTGCTGTTTTTTATTGACTATTTACCTAATTATAATTACATGGAAATAATTGCAGTGTTTATTTGATTGAGAAATACTTGAAAGCTACATGCCATTGTCTTAATTTAATCTTTCAATATGCATTGTATTATGCATTGAAATTTCTGTGATCAGATGTTTTTTCTGTGTGTGTTTTTGTCTTATATAGAAAGTAGAGGTAGAGTTAACTGAACTCTGCTCTGGAAGGGAACAGGCTCAGAAGGAGCAGCAGATGCTGAAGAAGCAGATCAGTGAGCTGGAGATGAAGACAAAGGAGCTGAACCATCTTTTAGACTCTGAGAAACAAGAGTAGGTACCTCATATGGAAAAATGTACAATGTTAAAGAAAGAAATGTTTTAATGAGCAGTTTTCTTTCCAATCTTGGCTTATTTCCTTAATCTGATTGAAGTATTTAAGTAAAATACATCTTAGTTTATTAATTTCTCTGAAAAAAAGATTGTACAAATGATATGTGTAAATGCTTAATTTTAAGAGTATACTAATATAACAGTTTGAGGTCAGTATTTTTTTTTTTAATAAATGAATACTTTTTATACAGGATGCATTACACTGATCAAAAGTGACAGTAAAGACACATAATACAAAAAAATCTGTTTCAACTAAAAGCTTTTCTTTTGATTCATCAAAGGATCCTGAAAAAGTAAATAATGTTTTTCACAAAGATATTAAGCAGCACAACTGTTTTCAACACTGATAATAAAAATAAATGTTTCCTGATATTAAAATATATTAAAATGAAAAACCATGATTTAAAATTGTAACATTTCCCAAAATTATTTTTACTGTATGTTTGATAAAATAAATGTAGCCTTGGTGAGCTTGGTGATTTTCAAAAACATTAAAAATGTAACCAACCCCACACTTCGAATCTAATTAGTATAGATCACAGGTGTGACTTGTCGATCTTTCCTTTCCTTTCTGTCTCAGAGCTGCCACCCAGCAAGAGGAGTTGAAGAAGAAAATGTCAGCCCTCTCCCAAACAAAACAACAGCTGGAGAAGGCAGAGCAGAAGCGTGCAACACTGCAGGCCAGCCTGGATAAACTGTCTCAGGAGGGTCAGAAGCGGCAAGCAGAGCTGGACAAGAAAGTTCAGGGTCTGAGTGCAGATCTTAAGAAAACTCTGGAGGAGAAGGAAGCTCTGACTAAAGAAATGGCAATGGTGAAAGAGGCTCTGAGCAAAGCTTCTAAAGCTCTAAAAGAGAGCCAGACTCAATTGGAGGCAGAGAAGAAGAGCAGCAAGGCCACTTTGGAGGAGAAGGTGAGAAGTTTGGCCCCCAAAAATATTTGGATACTTGTGTATTATAAAAAAATTAAATTCATAGTACGACATAAAAATTATCAAATCATTTGCTATTATTTAAAAGTAGTTCAATACAAGCACACTTTTTTTCATGCAAACCTTTTCACAGAAATTTAAATATCAAGCTTTCTCTAATTTGTAGGAAAAGTTTTATCAGAAAGCACAGCAAGAGCTTCAGAAAAACACAGAGACCACTTCTAAAGAGCTCAGCCGTGTCAAAGGTCAGCTGGAGAAATCAATAGAGGTAAGATTGTGCATTATAACTCCATTTATATTTCAAGAAAGCATTGATTATGACCTTTATGTAACCTCATATTAGAGGAATCTTGATATTTTGCAATTATGTTGAATCTTTTAGGCAGAAAAGGGGCTTCAATCTCAGCTGACTGCACTGAACACTCAACTGAAACAGTATCAAGATATGCTGAAAGAGAAAGAAAATAGTGTACAGCAGCTACAGGCAGAGCTGAAGACTACTCAGGGATCCTTTAGCCAGGAAGTGAAGAAATTTAAGGCGCAAGTGTCCGAGCTGCAGACTTCCTTCACTAAAAAGGCATGTAGAGTTTCCTTACACACCTATGTGTCATAAAAGGCACTTAAATGTACTCATAGCATACCCAAATTGACTGATTTATTTTCTGTCCTTAAAGGGATAGTCCACCCAAAAATGAACATTCTGTCATTATTTACTCTCCCTCATGTTGTTTCAAACCTGTATGATTTTCTTTGTTCTATGAAACATAACAGAAGATATTTTAAAGAATGTTGGTAACCAAATGGTTTTGATTTCCATTGGGTTCCATTGTATTTTATACTGTGGAAAATAAAAGAAGATATTTTGAAGAATAGTTGATAACCAAACAGTTTTGGTTCCCACTTGTTTTTCAGTGAGAAGTCAATGAGAACCAACATTCTCTTTAAAATATCTTCTTTTGTGTTCTACAGAAGTAAGTCATACTTTGGTAGGAGGTTAATGATGAGTCCCTGCCATGTTGTTGGACATTATGACTGAACTTTGTGTGAATCAATTGAATTGTGTTTCAGACTGAAGAGGAGGCAAAGCTGAAGGAGCAGGTGACGACATTGTCTAAAGATCTCAACTCCGAGACGAATCACTGTGCAGAGCTGCAGAAGACCAGTGACAGCACCAAAGAAAGTCTCGCCATCCTTCAGTCTGATTACTACGGCAAAGAGTCTGAGCTCTCTGCTGTACGCCAGGACCTCAAGGTCTGTTTTATAAAGTAGGAGCACATCTTAATAAATGATTCCGTGCAGTATCTGATTATTATCTTATTATTTGTCATTTAGGTGTGTGAGGAGAAGCTGGTTCTAGCTCAGGAGGAGCTGGTGGCCAACAGAAACCAGCTTAGTGCTCACGAAACCCAGATCCAGGAGCTAAAGACGGCCCGCACGGAGCTGGAGAAAGGCCTCAGCAAGAGAGACGAAAAGATCAAAAAGCAGGTGGAGGCTCTACAGAAGCTCCAGAAACAACAGGTAACAAAATATGCTGCAAATTTTTGAGATATCACCGTTGTGCCCTCAAGCAAGTCTTTGAACCACAGATTTTCCTGTGGTGTGAAGGTTACGGAAACAAATGCCACTTGGCTCGATTGTGTGGCGATAAATAAAGACTCTGTTCCAAACACAGTGAGACTACAATACAACCTTCTATTGTGAGCAGGAATTGTTATAACTTTAATTTGCTTGCCATCACAGACATGGAGAATGGAGTTGTTCAGCTGACTGTGTCTTTTGTTTCAGGAACAAACTGAGGAGCAGCTGAAGAAGGAGAAGGCTCAATGCGAGGAGCTCAAAGAGTGCCAGAGCGCTCTGGAGAAGGACAAAAACAAACTGTCTGCTGATCTTAAAGCTCTGGCCGAGAAGAATGAGAAGGTCAGACTGATCACCTCTGACCCCAAATCACTTTTATGAATCATAGCAGCCTTAAAATCTGCTACTTAAAGGTGCACTATATGTTGTTTCACTGTAAAATATCTACCATTATTAATTAATTGCTATTTTTCCCACAAAATGCTAGTACTTTGAATGAATCCTATCAGTGTCCTAAAAACAGCTGCTTTATTCTAAGCAGAGTCACCCCTTGATAGGGACCCCCATGATGAGACTTATTATTAATACTTTTTAATGTCCAGCCAAAGTACTTAGTTTATTTTACTAAGCTATTTTTATACATTTTCAGTTACTCAAAGTAGTTATGACAGACTAATATTTTTGTAATGGCATCTTGTAACTGAAACATTTTGTATGAGACTCTACACTACTGTTCAAAAGTTTGGGGTCCAAGGCTCCATTTATTTGATTAAAAGTAAAGAAAAATCTGTAAAATTGTGAAATAGTATTACAATTTACATTTAAATATATTTTAAAATCTAATTTATTCCTCTGGCAAAGCTACTTTTCAGCAGCCATTACTCCAGTCAGTCAGTGTCACATGATCCTTCAGAAATCAATCTGAAATGCAGATTTGGTTCTCAAGAAACATTTCATTTTCTCAATGTTAAAAACGTGCTGCTTAATATTATTGTGGAAACTCTGATACTGAACAAAAAACATGTTGTACCTTTAACTGGCATGTCATTGTTTTTCATTCTCCACTGCTTTAAGTAGTGGTCGACCGATATATCGGCCGATATTTGGCATTTTTCAAATAAGTTAAGTTTGAATAAGTTAAGATAAGTTAATAAGATAAGATACGTTTTTCTGTTTGGCCGATGCGTTCGAGGCGGGACTTTTATTTTGACGGCGGCAGCGCCTGATTACATAGTGATCACATTCTCCTTGTTCGCTGTCATCGTTCAGTTCTGTCTAATACGGATAGAAGTCTGTCTAGTAATCCGATAGAACTGTTAAACAAAGGAATTAAAATGTATACAAAAATTATTATAACGATTGCTTTTATAGTATTAGTAATAGAAAGGCAAACATTATAATACTTTCTCGTTTGCCGTCAGCATTCAGCAAATACTAATTTACATAATTTAAACAAATCTTTGAATGGCTAATGAACATTTAATTTCACAAACCTTGCAAACTTAGTCGAATCCAGTTGTGAGATCTTGTGAAGTGTGCATGTGACCTGCATGATCGCGTGTTCTCTGTGACGGACGATCCGTGTTAATTGAATGCTTTAAACGTAAATTCGTGATTTCAAATTATGCTGCACTTGCCCACTGTCATATTCATGTCATTTTCACTGTGTGCTGTATGTATGATGTGTGTTATGAGTGTTACCTTGGCTTTATTTGAAAAAATATGATTCCCAATGCACACAAACTTCCCAGAATACTGAGAGCTCTGTTGGTTACAGTTTACTTCCTTTTTAATTATAAAATTATAAAAAATATTTATTTATTTGTGGAAAATACTTTGTCATCTAAAGTATAAGTATGTTTATTTGACAAAATTATTTTTGAATCCATTTTCAAATGATTTCTTAAATATTAATTAAAATAAATACAATTATATCGGCTTTATATCGGCCATCGGCCACCCGGCTTTCCAAGATATCGGCATCGGCTGTCAAAAAAACATTATCGGTCGACCACTAGCCTTAAGTATTTTGATGACTTTTGGATTCCTATGAATTGTGTAGCATAGTTTGATGATCTGGGCTTGTATCCATAGTGTTACATGTTAACATCCAACTATGTTTATAACTGACAGAATTGTCTATGTGTCTCTTGCAGGAGCTGAAGGAGCTCCAGGCAGCGAAGCAGCTGTTGATCCAGCAGAAGGTGGAGCTGCAAGGGAAGGTGGAGGCAGCTCAAGCATCTCTGGAGCAGGAACAGAGAGAGCATCAGAAAACCAGAGACTCCATCAAACAAAAACAGCAGCAGCTCAAATCTGAGACGGACAAACTACAACAGCAACTGGTACTTATAATACCAACTTCATTGATTTAATTATTAATTATTACTGTAATAATATTATTATTAATCATTAGCAAGTAACCTCTATTGCTGACTTATATGCTGTAGCAAAAATGCTTTCTAAATTTTCCACAGAAAAGCTATATTATCTTCTTTCTCAGGCATCAGAAGTGAAGGCTAAAGAGGAGGTGGAGAAGCAGAGGGAAGAGGCGGAGGTGAAGATATCTATGCAGGTGGCGGCACTGAACGAGAACATGGCGACGCTGAAGCGAGAGTGGCAGAGCAGCCAGAGACGGGTGGGTGAGCTGGAGAAACAGACGGATGAGCTGAGAGGGGAGATCGCCGTGTTGGAGGCCACCGTCCAGAACAACCAGGATGAGAGGCGTGCACTGCTGGAGAGGTTTGACTGCTCTAGATACTTTTTCGGCATAAAAACACAGAGAAAAAGGGATGATCACTGTCAATTTGATCCTTTTCCAGGTGTGTCCAGGGTGAGGGTGAGATCGAGAAGCTTCAGGCTAAGTTAGTGGAGATGCGCAGGAAGTTGGATGACACTACAGCCGCCATGCAGGAGCTTGGCCGGGAGAACCAGTCCTTACAGGTCAGACTGACGCCAACCCTAGACTGAAATTACTGACCTTACAATTCCGTTTTGGTGTTGTTTTGCGTCTCTAGCTAAGGAAACTTCATTTTTTTTGTCAAATGTGGCTCCTTTTTCCTGTTCCAGATAAAACAGTCACAGTCCCTCACGCGAAAGTGGGCGGAAGATCACGAGGTGCAGAACTGTATGGCTTGTGGGAAAGGCTTCTCTGTCACTGTCAGAAAGGTCTGCATCATGCATACACACACGCTCACATTCTTATTTGATGATGCAGCCGCTCGAATGGATCAAAGTATGAGATCAATACAGTGTTAATGATCTAAAATATTGATCCGTGCTCCTGCGTTCAAAGGACTGTGATCACATGACATGGTGCATCAAAGCACGTTCCACCAACAAAAGCGTATCTGTTTGATGTTCTCAGGAAGTCATTGCCAATGAATCATTCTTACATCCACATCAGGCTCGTGTCATATTTATATTAGCCAATAAAACAAGGATTCTCAGTGTAACATTGTGAATTAGTTTTTTTTTTAGTAATATTAATTTGAATGATCTGATATTATTTCTTAAATCATCTGTATTTTAGTCTATGCCTTTTTACAATTAATGCATATAACTATTATTTTTATTATTTATTCACATAAATGGCTGACCTGCACGATGGAAGGCACACTACAAATAATACTTCATGATAATAATAATAATAATAATAATAATAATAATAATAATAATAATAATAATAATAATAATAATAATAATAATAATAATAATAATAATAATAATAATAATAATAATAATAATAATAATAATAATAATAATAATAATAATAATAATAATAATAATAATAATAATAATAATAATAATAATAATAATAATAATAATAATAATAATAATA
>NW_015539907.1:246109-258565 GCF_001515605.1 Sinocyclocheilus anshuiensis
TTTTCATTATTTGTAGTGTGCTGCCCATCCTGCCTAGTCATTTATGTGAGACATTTTTAGCTACATTTTGGAAATTTTATTCACATTTTGGCATTTACATAAAAGTACATGGATGGAAACACTTAAGATGTATAAATAAAGTTTCCAAAATGTACATCAAATGTTACACCATAGTTTGAGCCAGAAATATCTGAATAACCAGAATTTCTCCAAATGAACCAAATGGGAGTGTGAATCAAATCTTTAGAATCGATTCAGTGCCAATACCCAGCCCTAAAAATCCCAGCATCTAAGTTTGTCATGTCCATTCCATTTTTGATCAGTGTCTCATTAACCTAACTTAAGCCGGGCTCACACTACAGGAGTTTTAAAATCCTAACCGATTATGAAATCTATTTGCAGCACGCACATAAGGAGAATCTTTGCATATTATCTTCCCTCAAATCTTAAACATGCACTCACTACAAGATTTGAAAATCCTGGCGCATCACACACTACAAGATATTATTAAGATTATCATCGCAGAGGGAGCGCCTCTCATGATGTCATGCAGCAGATCATCACTGATATTTCAATGATGTTTACATATGTTACATATTATGTTTACATATGTTACACATTATACAGACAGTCGTGTTACTACAAAACGTCAAGAAGCAGTTTCTTCCGTCTCCACTATCCAACGGAGCCATACAGCAGCTGTTTTGCGGTCGCGCATTAGCTATTGTGAAAGTACTGACGTAATCATATAGCCGTCATCATCCCGATTTAGATCCTAAATATCAAACATGTTTGATATGATCGGGGCAGCCCTGATTTGTGTGCGAGCAGATCGGGAGGTTCAAGATTCGATCGGTGAACGCCTCACATTACTAGATAATCCGCGCCGAACATCGAAACCGATCGAGGTGCTCTGCAAGATTTTTGCTATGATTCTTGGGAGGGGGAAATCGGGGCTAAATCGGGCTAAAAATCCTGTAGTGTGAGCCCGGCTTTACCCACCTGACCTGAATCATGACCCTTGTGTCTCTCTTTTCCCCCAGCACCACTGTCGACACTGCGGCAACATCTTCTGTGCGGAGTGCTCCGCCCGCAGTGCCATGACACCCTCCTCCAAGAAGGCTGTCCGAGTGTGTGACAGTTGCTATGAGGATCTCCAGGGCTGATCTCCCTCCCTCTTAACCCCGTCCCCTGCAGCCCTCTGCACCCCGCTCACCCTGACCTCTCCCCAGGAAACATGAGCGACCAGGAGAGGCCAGCCGAGGGCGGACGCAGAAACTGCAGGGACCACTGAGGAACAGCATGTCACGGTGATCACTCGATGCTGCCAATCAGATAGAGGGAACACTAAATTAACCCGGCCAGAACGGCTGTCCTCATCTGTCCAGTGCCTTTGCCACTTATGGGGCCACTTTCAGACCCAGAGGAATCAAAAGGGAGTGACCGCTTAAGCAGATGTATAATTTGTAATATAAAAACCAGTTCCTTACAGAAGTTTTGTGCTAAAGTACAGCAGCTTTGGCACTCAGGATTGAGTTTTAAATTGATATCGTCTTTTAAAAGATTTAAGTTTAAGATACGTGGGTTGAAGCGAATCGGAGTAGAAGCAAAGCTGTTCGCAGGGTCCTTATTTGATATATCATATTTGTAAGTAAATGTACAGACAAAAGAGGCACATGTGAATAATTCAGATATAACTGTCACTCTGTGGAGACTGTATCATTGTTCATTCAATGTGGGCATGTTAGCAAGGTATGTGGGTGTAACGTACATGCTTGCTTGCTTTGCTGCTCTTATGTCTGTTGAAATGAAACACTTGATCTTTGTTTTGCATTCATAATCTCACCAGTAGAAGTTGGTGATTCTTTTAAAGATTTACGAGCACAAATTTATTTTTTGTTTTCTTTTATCAATTTGTACATGTTGGATGTACGTGCCCTGCTTTTAAGCAATAACTGTGCATTGGGTGTGATTGTTTGTGTGATAGTATATTGAAAATGAATGACAGACCGCTGATTGTGTTTAAAATATCAGCTGCTACATTTCTCTTCAACTTGAGCGGTTTCTCTCATTCATGGCATCTACGCAATTGAGCGAATGCAATGCCGCGAGCCAACACTTTAGACTAAAAGGGGTAGTTCACCTAAAAAAATTATTCACCCTCGTCATTCCAAACCTGTATGACAGACTTTCTTCTGCAGAATATAAAAGTAGATATTTTGAATAATGTTGAGAACCAAACAGTGACTTCCATTGTATTTTTGTCCACACAATGAAAGTCAATAGGAACTGAAACTGTTTAGTTACCAACATTTTTTATTTTTTTTTAAATATAATTTGTCTTCTTTTCCTTATTTGTTTAGCAGAACACAAAAGAAGATGTTTTGAAGAAAGTTGATAACTAAAAAAAACTAAAAATGTTTATCCATGCAATGAAAGTCAATGGGAACCAAAACTATTTACCAACATTCTTCAGAGTATCTTATTATATGTCTTGTTTGTGTGTTTAGTTACCAACATTCTGTTTTGTGGATTACAAAAGAACATATTTTGAAGAATGTTGAGAACCAAACAGTAACTTGTATTTTTGTCCATACAATGAAAGTCACTGGGAACTTAAACTCTTTAGTTAACATTTCTCAAAATATTGTCTTTTTTTTTCTTTGTGTTGCAGAACACAAAAGAAGATATTTTGAAGAATGTTGGTAACCAAACAAAAATCAATAGGAACCGAAGCACTTTATTTACCGTCATTATATCAAAATACCATCTTATGTCTTGTTACTGTTTTAGTTATCAACATACTTCAAACACAAAAAATATTTTGAAGAATGTTGATAAACAAACAAGCAAACAAACAAAAATGTCCAAACAGTGGAAGTCAAATGGAACCCAAACAATTTATTTACTGACATGTTTCAAAATATTTTATATGCTTTGTTTTCTTTGTGTGTTTTGTGGATTACAAAAGAAGATATTTTGAAGAATGTTGAAGACCAAACAGTTTCAGTTCCCATTGACTTCCATTTTATTTTTGTCCAAACGGTGAATGTCAATGGGGTCCAAATGAGATTGTTTTGGACCCCATTGACTTCCATTGTATAGACAAAAAAAACAACATTTTTCAAAATATCTCCCCATCATGGAGGTTTGAAATGATGAGGGTGAGAAATGACAGAATTAAAAAAATTTTGGTGAACTATTCCCTTATTAGAAGCTAAAAGTGTGGCGAGCGTCATTGTAAGAGCTTAGCGTAGAACTAAATGTGAGCGAGTGCACTGCAACTAACTGCTGTAAAGTATGCTTCACTGTATGTGGTTTATGCAGTAGCCACGTTCTGATGTTTTCGCTCTGCTTAATAGATTGTACGCGGCTTGCAGCGTCGATGGCACTGTTTGCTGTAAGTGTGATTCTGAGGTATTGATTCCTTCCTATTTGTGTCGGTAGATGGATTCAGGAGCATAATGCATAGTGATTCATATGTATCCCAGGATGTATCAAAAGTGTCTCAGGATGTTTTGCGCTCATCACCAGCTCAGTCATGTGACGTGATTTCAGAAAATTGAATAGTATATGAATAACAGCCCTTTAACTTGATTTTGGATGAAATGTGTGCTGCAGTCAACAACAGTATGATAGAAGCCACTCAGTGCCATATAACTGGTCAAAACCTTCCATCGGACATCACAATGCTGTAATTATTAGCAAAGTGTTTGAAGAAAAATAGGTCGTGCAGCTTGCAAATAAAGCTAATTTGTGACCGCATATGCAAAGTGCATCACTTGTAGGTTTTTGGATCAGCACTACTCACCAACAGTATCTGTTATATGGTTGTCATGCATTATTATTATTGATTGATTCATATTTTTTGATGTGCTGAATAGCAGGGTGTTCACATTCATGTTGTGGTAATGTGTTTGTGTGCCTTATATCAAGGTTTGTTTCTGTCACATTGGTGCATTTTTGAATGCAGACACGTCTTAACAGGCAAGACCCATCAGATACATGTTAATTTGTTTAGCAGGATTCTACATATTTGTGATGTGAAAGCAGTATCGGAAATGGATGAAAAAATCAGAATCAGAATATACTAAATTAGTTAAAAAATCAAAAGTGTAAAATATCACATACTGAAGGTGATTTCAGGTTAATTGGTTTGTTTGCCTGACGGTCCTGATTCAAATGAAGAACAGATGAACTTCTTCACCACCCAAGATTTTTTTGTTGAGGAAAAAAAAATTGTTCAATGGTATTATGTTTTCTAATTTTTCATCATGTTTAAAAGTAAATAATAAACTAGCTGTTTCTATTTTCTTTCATGGTCCCGCAGTGTTATTTAGTATTATTTATATACTACTGTAATATTAAGGTTTTTAATTAGTTTTTATTTTGAATATTATCAGGATTCATTTTATTTGATGTTTTAGTCATTTTGTTGTGTGCTTTTGTCATTTTTTATTTTTTTTAACATATACTTTTTTTTTAATCTATCATTTATATTTTATTTCAGCTTCATTTCAAAAGACCAAGAACTCTTATTGGTTTTACTGATGTCCTGTTTATACTTTTAAATCAAATACTTTAATCATTATGTATAAAAACTTTATATTTTATTTTTCATGGTCAAACAAGTAAATTATTTACAAAACAACGTAATGCATAACATTGTTTTAAAGAAATTTTTAATTTATACAAATTAGAATTTTGCTAACTTGCACACTGTATTACAACACATACAGTAGGTTCTTTACTGTATCTTAGCATTTAACTTTCCCACAACACACAATGTCACTCTCTGTGACACAAATTCATCATTATTTATTTGCGTTAGGAACGTGCAACATTCAGTTATCCAAAAATGAAAAAAAAAAGAAGGAAATTGAAAAGCAGCTCCTTTTGTGGAACTTTAAATTGCTCGGTGTTACTACTGTTACAGTGGTGATGTATTTCCATTTTTAGCAACAAAAAAAAGTTTCAAACACTCATGGTTTTCTTTCTAGGACATAAAAAGAGACGTTTTGCACAATTTGAGTCATACAGAAGACATGAATACTTTCATGGTGACTTCAGTCCTTTTAAGAGCTTGACCGCTTCAGTCCTACTTTACTGTATGGAAACGAACAGACATTCTCTCGTAAAAGCCTGTCATGTTTGGATTAACATGAAGGGGAGTAAATGATGACAGAATTTTCATTTTTGGGTGAACTTTGTGCACTGCTGTGGTTCATTGGCACTCTTGGGGAAGTTCTCTAGAAAGTCTCTGTGTAAATTAGATCTGTGAAGACTCCAGAAAAGAGTTCTTGACCCGCGGCTGCTGACAGTCCTGCTTCAGCAGAGAATTGGTGGCATCCTCAATCTCCGACACCCACGCTTTCTGAAACATACACAACATACAGCCTGACAAGACCATTTTTGTGATTTGAGCTAAAAGCTACGTTTATAATACCACTGTTAGATTATATTGCCAATTTTTATATGTAACCTTGACAAACTTAAGATTTCATTTTTTTTCCCCCATTCAAGTACACTACCATTCAAATAGTCTCTAATGCTTAACAAGACTGCAATTATTGGAGCAAAAATACAGAAATATTATTACAACTTAAAATAACTGTTTATATATATTTTAAATTCCTGTAATGGCAAAGCTGAATTTTCAGCATCATTACTCTAGTCTTCAGTGTCACATGTTCCTTCAGAAATCATTCTAATATGCTGATTTGGTGCTCAAGAAACATTTCTTATTTTTATCAATGTTGAAATATTTTTGTGTAAACCAAACCATCATTTTTTTCCAGAACGAATAGAAAGAGAAAGCATCTGCCATGCCAAATTGACGTTAATACTGAATAATCTGATGATGTTTGACATGCCAGCACTGGTTAAGTTGAATTATGGGTGTTGGATGGAAATCAAAGCCTTTGAGAAAACATTAGCAGGATCAAATATTCACCTTCACAGATTCAGTCTGGGCTTGCAGAATGAAGACTCCGATGCACTGCTGGTAACGATTCTGGTGCATTATTATGAAGGAATTGGGCAGACCAGATGCTGAAACATTCAGATACAAAATGTCAGTCCATCAGTGAGAACTTCAGTGTTTGTATCAGTGCTGATCACACATGGGCTGGTCCATCCTCAATGGAAATGTCTGGATTACTAAATAATTACGTAACAACTGCAACATGATCTTAATCCAAAGAGTGCGTCATGGTATGTCTGTGCGTGCTGTTGGCACCTGTGGCGTTGAGCTGGTCTATGTTCTTTAACTGCAGGCGGTCCAGAGAGATGGGCTGGTCCAGGACAATGAAGCTACAGCTCTCCTGTAATAAGAGCTCAAGCTCTTGGCCTGCAGCCGAACGCAGGGGGCTCGACTCCACCATGCCAGACCTCTACAATACAAAAACACAAGCCTGTGATATTAGCTGTTTAAAAGTTTTGCGTAAAGTAAACCTTAAACAGCACTGAAAACCTATTTTACTTCTGTATTGTGCTGTATTTTCAAATTAAAGAAAATATTTAAACGTATACTAAATATAGGATGAGATTGGAATTGTATCCATTTACTTTTTGATTCATAATTTCCAAGAATTAATTGTATTGTGAAAAGTGGCCCTTCCAGTCCAGACCTGAATGCTACATTATTTAAATATACGTGAAATGTTAACTAATGTTAAATAAAATCGAACAATATTTTTGTTTGATGAGGCCAAAATATTACATGTATGATTTATTTTTTAGTTTATATTTTATTGATTTTTTTATTAAAAGACATTTTTAAAAACTCTGTACATAACCATTTAAGGTGGTAAGATTTTTTTATGGTTTAAAAAAAAGCCTCATATTCATGAAGGCTGCATTTACTTAGGGAAAAAACAACAACATAAAAACACCAATATTCTGAAATATTATTACAATTTAAAATAACTGTTTTCTATTTTAATATATTTTCAAATGTAATTTGTCCTGTGATGGGAAAGCTGAATTTTCAGCAGCCATGACTCTAGTTTCCAGTGTCACATGATCCTTGATGGAAATCATTCTAATATGCTGATTTGGTGCTCATGAAACATTTCTTATTATA
Source organism: Sinocyclocheilus anshuiensis (assembly GCF_001515605.1). Lineage (NCBI taxonomy): Eukaryota > Metazoa > Chordata > Actinopteri > Cypriniformes > Cyprinidae > Sinocyclocheilus > Sinocyclocheilus anshuiensis. The sequence goes on from NW_015539907.1 coordinate 253,194, forward strand.
AATGTTGAAAACAGTTGTGCTGCTTAAAGGGGTCCTATTATGCTTTTTCACTTTTTCAACTTTAGTTAGTCTGTAATGTTGCTGTTTGAGCATAAAAAAGATCTGCAAAGTTACAAAGCTCAAAGTCCACTTCAAAAGGAGATATTTTGTTTAACAGAAATCACTTTTCAAAAACTACAACGAACGACTCGTTTAGACTACAACGCATATTTTCCAGGATTTGTGATATCACAAATATCGACGAATGGGATGAGACCTGGTTGAGCTGCACTAGAGAAGGCAACGATCGCGCTCAAATTGATTTGATTTTGACAAATCAAAATTGAGTTGTAAATCAATATTTACACTGAAGCTTGCAGGCGGCTATGGTAAGGGGCATGACATTTCCCGACCAGGCGCCGAGTGCTGCCAATCACAACACACACTGGCCCAGCTAACCAATCACAGCACATTTCGTATTTCAGAAGGCGGGCCTTCATTTGATACAGGAACTATTCGAGCCGTTCATGCCAGACTGGGGAGAGAGGTGTTGTAATAATGTAAAATATGTGAAAAATAATGTGTTTTTCGAACAACCTAGTATGAGAGCCTGTTCTAGTACACCCCCAAAACAAAATCAAGACTAAGCATAATAGGACCCCTTTAATATTTTTGTGGAGACCATTTTTCCAGGATACCTGAATAGAAAGTAAATCTAATATAATTGAATATGTTGTTACCATCATTTTTGATTAATTTATTGTTTCCTTGCTGAATAAAAGTACTAAAAAGTAATAAAAGTTTTTTATTTAAAAAAAATAATAAGAATAATCTTACTGACCCCAAACTTTAGAATAGTAGTGTATTTAAAAAGTATATGGAGTCTTTTTTATTTCATGTTTACTTTTCAGCATTTTATAGCATTATTATCTTGCAAACGTAACTTTTATTGTGAATTTAACAGCATCTCATATAAGATAAAATATATTCATATAAATTATATTATAATTATATTTAACTTTTAATCTCCATTTACAGTAGTCAGTACAGTACTATCATCTGACACAATCCACTGATCTCTATTCAACCTTAGCGTGTAAAAGGGAGTATCAATAATCACTCCCAGCCAGAATCAACAAATCTATTTTCACATCACCGCCACACGCTCTGACATGTCGCCCATGCTTTGATTTATGTCAACAGGGCTGCTAAGCCTTTCACAGTAATAACACCAAACAATCGTCACTTTCCTTGAATCTTTATAAACATACTTAATACTGATCAATAACAGCACCTTTTTGCTTCGCTTGATCTTCGTGATTAGAAGGAATTCGTCAAATAGAAACAGGTAGACCTCATGCATCTTTGCATTTTCTGTGTGCAAAAGAAAATCATGTAAGCATACACATCATGACCGTCCTAAAAGCATAAATGGACCAGTGAGAAAAAGGGATTTATTTCTCTGACCTATGAGAACAAGCTTCCCATCGTGCAGAAGACTACGATGAGACACCAGGTTCTCAAGGGTTACAGCTTTTAGCAAGTGCTTCAGATTCTGTGAAGGATCAGACACACGCAGCCTTGAAATCTCTATAAATGCAGTTCACATCAAACTAAAATGAACATATAGCATGCTTGAAGATACAGATTTTGACATAAACCTCAGGAACATGCGCCCTCTTGTCTCGCTCCCAAACAGGAAGCCACACCAGAGCTTCCTTCAGCTGCTTCACCTTCTGATAGTTGTCCAACCACTTCACTTTTCCGTCAAGATCATCTGTACAGAGACACAGAGAGAGAGAGAGAGAGAGATTTGGGTGGGAACTCTATTGTATCATCAGCCTACACAAAGGCGGTTGGTCACGAAAGGTTAGCGTGTTCATCCACACCTCCCCAAACAAACATTACTGCTTCTGTAAAACCACAGATCCTGTTTTTGGTTGTTCAGTTGGAGACAATCAACTGAATTTAATTGTAGATTCTTCCTACTGCGTTCCAAGTACAGGCTCTTTCATCAACAATGACACAATCACGTAGTTTGAACCCCACACCCATCTGACGACTCTTCATATGCTTTTTTTAATTGCATGAAAGTCACCAAGAAGAGTTGTACACACACCCTTATATTGGTTATGGGAGCGGTGTCATAAAGTGTGTTGAAATGAGCTGCTGCCATCCTGGAAGAAAATTGCTTTTGTATAGAAGATTAACCTATTAATCATTTCAAGCCCGTCTAGCCATAAATCAGCCCTGGAGCAGGTCAACAAATCAAGACAGGACGGCAAGTGTGATTATTACCATCACCTCAAGCACTGTAGAGAATATTATTGAATTCATAACAGCCAACTTCAGTGTATTTTTAGTTAAAAGTTAAATTACTGCCAGATAGCTTGCTATATAAAAAATACAAAATGTCATTACCATCACAAAGAATCAGTTGCTGGGATATTTGTTGTAAAATAACAAAAAATATTTTGCCCTTTAATATTACTACAAATATTTTGTTGTTTGTGTCTTCAGCAAAATCTTGTATCACTACCACAACATAACACAGTCATTACCATCATGGAGCATTTTCTTTTAAATTCTTGTTAAAAAGACCCAAATAAACTATTTTATAAAAACTATAATATTTTTAAAAATATTCATTTTTATATTGTTTCACAACATACACGATCATTACCATCATTGTGCATTTTCGATTACTATTTTTTCATAGTAAATTGTACATTTTAATAAAACTATTTTATGAAAACAAAGTTTTTAATAAATATATTTTATAACAACTTAATGTATATAAAAATATTGTAAACAAAAATGTTTCAACACAGTTGAAAGGGCTAATGGGAATGGATGAAACAACATAGTATATTAATTTCGCTTCCTTATCAAAACAGGGTACTTGATAAACACATAATGGATTTATGACAAGTTGTGTAATGCTTCATACAAAGATAACTGGGCTTGGACATGTAAATTCAAATGTCACGTTTTCATAGCTTACTAAAACATGGTGTTCTTTCAGCTGTTTTGGCTCACATCTCTGAGGCAAAAATAGCTCTGTCTTTCACAGAGTCACTGCGTGTCGTTTCTCACAGTGGCTGTCACTACACGCCTCACAAACAGCTTCCCTATGATGGCAGTCAGAGAACAGGAAAAGTCACCTGTCACCTGGTTTGACGTGAGTGTTTTACCCAAACGAGATCAAAGTGTCATCAGAGAAACAGATTATCTGTCACAATAACTGTAGAAAGTGAAAACCAATTTTCCCAACTATTGTAAAAAATACTCAAAGATGATACTAGAGATTTTTTATTTTGTTTTATTTCAATATGGAGCTAATTAGACATACAGTATATTGGCCAACACTGCATGTTTATTTACCTTATTTTTACAATTAGTCTACCTTTGCTATCATATAATGTTCACTAAAGGTTGGTCTTTAAAAGTGTTAATCATTTAATAACACTGTTAAATGTTATCTCAAAATTAAAATTCATTTTCATACCGTACATGTAAGATTTTGACGTTTAAATTTACTTGATCGTTTTTTTAATTGTTTTAAATTTCATTATGGAGCCACCTGGACAAATATTGGCCAATATTGGATATTTATTTAGCCTGTTTTTAAAATTAGTCTACCTTTTCCATCATATAATGCTCACTAAAAGTTGGTCTTTAAAAAGCGCAAATTATTTAATTATATAACACTATTAAATGTTCTCTCAAAATGAAAATTAATTTTCATACTGTACATGTAATGTTTTGATGTCTAAATTCACATGTAGCATTTAAAAATAATTTATTGAGAAACAGCAGCATATAATTTTAATATCGCCCATTTATAAGTTATCTATGTAAACTGTTTCTGCCACAAAAAATAAGGTAAATTTATCTCACAAGTCGGAATTTTTTTCTGAGATTTGAGAGTTTACATCTCTCTAAACTCATAATTGTGAGTTTTCTTCTCGCAACTTTTGTTGTTGTTTTTATTTTTTCACCACGGAATAAAAAGAAATTCTCACAATTCAGAATTTTTTCAGAACTGTGAGTTTGTGTCTGAGACTATTTCTCTAAGAACTGTGAGTAAAAAAGTCTTGAACTGTGGGATATTTTTTTTTTTGTGGGATACTTTTTTCATCCTGTGGCAGAAACAACCTTCCAAAGTTATCAGCTATAATAACAGGAAATTAATTATCTGCTTATCGGTATTGGCTAGAATTATGTCAGTGCACCTGTACTTTCATCTGTCACAATAATGCCACCAACTTACAGATGGCTCTGTCAACGAGATCCACGATGGTCTGTATGGTGTTCTCCTCGGTCTCCGAGCAACTCTTTTTCCCTATGTTCTTCAACAGCAGAGGGTACCGTGTAAACCTCTGCAGAGGAACCACCAGCAGATCCTTCAGCTGCAGCCTGCGGCACTGCTCGTTTCGTTCACACCACTGGATGAGAGAAAGAGTGAAGGATAGGAGGAGATTTGGAATGTTAAGTGTCTAATGAGACTCTACTGATTTTGTCTTGAATAAAAAGTCAGCTGACAAACAAAATCCCTTGTGTGCAACTGAGTGCAAAAGCTAGAAGTGACAGGGCAAAACTGATGTGGAGACAGCTTAAGAACACAACAGGGAACAATACTCGGTGAGAGCTGATGATGAAAGAAAGGGAAAGTAGCAGAGTCAACACTCTTTCACCAGCGAGCTGGTCACCATGTTCCTGACAACCACCTAACAGTGGCCTGAACCTCGCGTGGTAATGTTTGCCCTGTTCCCTAGATCTTGTCAGTATTGAGACCAAGCCCTGATTTACCATGTAAATTCAAGCTTTCCACGGTTACCTTCACAAAAGAGCCAAAGTCCTCCCTGAACTTCAGGCTGTCCAGATAAAGGATGGCCGTACTGTAATTCAGGCAGTATTTTTGTAGACAATGGCAAATGCTGTCACCAAACGCCTGCAAAGTAAACAGTCAATATGGGAGAGTAATCAGAAGAGAACAACAGAGATTAGAGAAAACATTGTTATCTTTCAGCAAATAAGGAACAAATGTTTAATGGTGTTCAGTTTTTTTTTTTCCTTTTTTGTTTTCTAGAACAATCATTTGCTAACTGCCTAATATAATAGTCTGCATTTGGGTAGTTATACATTATGTTTAAAGGTCACTGACCATGACTTTCCATTTCTATAAGCATTTTTTTTGAGTTTCAACATTGATAATATTATAAAAGCACTGGATTGACATATTAGAATGATTTCTGAAGGATCATGTGACATTGAAGACTGGAGTAATGGATGCAGAAAATTCTTTTTACTATATTTTTTGTTAAAGGTCCCATGGCATGAAAATTTCACTTTATGAGGTTTTTTAACATTAATATGAGTTCCCCTAGCCT
>NW_015539907.1:258726-262045 GCF_001515605.1 Sinocyclocheilus anshuiensis
AATATCAACCTATGGTATCTTACCTTTTTTAGGAGTTCAAGAAGAGATTGAGTACTATAGCTGTCTGGATTTGTCCACATCTCCTTAATGACATGTAAGAGGCTAGTAAGGAAGCCAAAGCTAACCTGCAATACAGTAAGAAACAAATTGAGACATTATAACATTTCATATTATAAACTGGAACACAGACAAAAAAACTGCATCCAACAAAGTTTAAACAAGCAGGTCATTTCCAGTCATTAGGGTCCACATATGTGACCCTGGACCACAAAAATCAGTCATGAGGGTCAATTTTTTTTAATTGAGATTCATACATCATCTGAATAAGCTGAATAAATAAGCTTTCCATTGATGTATGGTTTGTTAGGATAGGACAATAATTGACCGAGATACAACTATTTGAATATCTGGAATCTGAGGGTGCAAAAAAATCTAAATATTGAGAAAATCGCCTTTAAATCATGGGACCTTTAAGCATAAGTGACCTTTGTCAAAAACATTTAAAACATCTTACACACACACACACAAACACACACACATATATACAGTGGGTACGGAAAGTATTCAGACCCCCTTCAATTTTTCACTCTTTGTTATATGTGCCTATAGAAAGTCTTCATACCCCTTCATTTTTTTCCACATTTTGTTATGTTGCATTATTATAGTTAAACTGCTTTAAATTACTTTTTTTCCCAAATAAATCTACACCCCACTCACCATAATGACAAAGCAAAAACTAGATTCATCACAGCTTTGCAAATTTATTAAAAAGGAAACACTGAAAAAAATGACATTGCACAAGTGTTCATACCCTTTGCTTTGACACTTGAAATTTAGATCAGGAGCATTCCAGTTTCACTGGATCATCTTTGAGATGTTTCTATACTCTAGACTGGAGTTAACCTGTGGCAAATTCAGTTGATTGGACATGATTTGGAAAGGCACACACACCTGTCTATATAAAGTTTAACAGCTGAAATGGATGTCAGAGCAAAAACTAAGCCATGAGGTCAAAGGAATGGCCTGCAGAGCTGAGAGACCGGATTGTGTTGAGACAGATCTGGGGAGGACTACAAAAAATGTTGCTGTGTTGAAGGTTCACAGGAGCATTTGGCCTCCATAATCTTTAATGGATGAAGTTTGAAACAATCAGGACTCTTCCTAGATCTAGCCTCCTGGCCAAACTGAGCAATCGAAGGATAAGGGTCTTGGTTAGAGAGGTGATCAAGACACTGATGGTCACTCTGGTTGAGCTCCATGATCTTATATGGAGATGGGAGAAACTTACAGAAGGACAAACATCACTGCGACACCACCAATCTGGGCTTGATGGCAAAGTGACCAAACTCAAGCTTCTCCTCAGTAAAGATACATGAAACCCTGATTGGAATTTACAAAAATACACCTAAATAAAAGATTCTCTGTATACAGTGCCTATAGAAAGTCTTCATACCCCTTCATTTTTTTCACATTTTGTTATGTTGCGTTATTATGTTAAACTTATGTTAAACTAAACTGTAAATTACTTTTTTTCCCACATAAATCTACACCCCACTCACCATAATGACAAAGCATCTTTACCGGATTTATCACAACTTTGCAAATTTATTAAAAGGGAAACACTGAAAAAATGACATTGCACAAGTGTTCATACCCTTTGCTTTGACACTTGAAATTTAGATCAGGAGCATTCCAGTTTCACTGGATCGTCTTTGAGATGTTTCTATACTCCGACTAGAGTTAACCTGTGGCAAATTCAGTTGATTGGACATGATTTGGAAAGGCACACACATCTGTCTATACAAAGTTTAACAGCTGAAATGGATGTCAGAGCAAAAACTAAGCCATGAGGTCAAAGGAATGGCCTGCAGAGCTGAGAGACAGGATTGTGTTGAGACAGATCTGGGGAAGACTACAAAAAAATTCTGCTGTGTTGCAGCTTCACAGGAGCATTTGGCCTCCATAATCCTTAATGAATGAAGTTTGAAACAATCAGGACTCTTCCTAGATCTAGCCTGTCTAGCCAAACTGAGCAATCGAAGGAGAAGAGTCTTGGTTAGAGAGGTGATCAAGACACTGATGGTCACTCTGGTTGAGCTCCATGATCTTATATGGAGATGGGAGAAACTTACAGAAGGACAAACATCACTGCGACACTCCACCAATCTGGGCTTGATGGCAAAGTGACCAAACTCAAGCTTCTCCTCAGTAAAGATACATGAAACCCTGATTGGAATTTACAAAAATACACCTAAATAACTCTCAGACTATGAAAAAAAAGATTCTCTGGTCTGATGAACCTCAATTCCTTATTCATGTCTGAGGGAAACCAAGCACCGCTTATCACCTGCATAATACCCTCCCAACGGTGAAGCATGCTGGCGCCAGCATCATGCAGTGGGGTGTTTTTCAGCGGCAGGGACTGGGGAAGTGATCAGAGAAGACAGAAAGCTGAATGCAGCTAAATACAGAGATATCCTTAATGAAAACCTGGTTCAGAGCGCTCAGAACCTCAGACTGGGCTGAAAGTTCATCTTCCAACATGACAATCACCCTATGCACACAGCCAAGACAATGCAGGAGTGGCTTAGGGATGACTCTATGAACGTCCTCGAGTGGCCCAGCCAGAGCTGGGACTTGGAACCAATCAGACATCTTTGGAGAACCCTATAAATGGCTGTCCACCGATGGTCCCCAGCCAACCTGACAGAGCTTGAGATGATCTAAAGAGAAGAATGGCAAAAAAACCCAAATGCAGATGTGCAAAACTTGTTGCATCATACCCAAAAAGACCTGAGGCTGTAATTGTTGCCAAAGTGCTTCAACTAAGTTTTGAGTTAAGGGTATGAAGACTTGTGCAATGTCATTTTTTCAGTGTTTCCTTTTTAATAAATTTGCAAAGTTGTGATAAATCCGGTAAAGATGCTTTGTCATTATGGTGAGTGGGGTGTAGATTTATGTGGGAAAAAAAGTAATTTACAGTTTAGTTTAACATAAGTTTAACATAATAACGCAACATAACAAAATGTGAAAAAAATGAAGGGGTATGAAGACTTTCTATAGGCACTGTATACCCGTGCTCATGGGCGACATTGGGGGGGGGGCAAGACTAAACAAATTGTTAGTCATGGGATCACTGATGTCGGGAGCTAAATACCCTCAACGTGTTTTTGCAGCGTTCAGCAATTTAACCAATCACAGACATATCTGTTGATTTCTTGAACGCAATGGCCAATCAGAAACGTTTTGTCAGAGTTCACTCACCGCTGAAAGCGCCGCAGTTTTTAAGTGCAGTTTTGCATGTATTTGCATATATATA